>NC_088169.1:87759402-88088703 GCF_028769735.1 Zonotrichia leucophrys gambelii
AGTTTTAGTAAATGACCCTGAGACTTGGAAAATGGTGGGACCTTACAAATTGGTTACTTGGGGACGTGGATAGCCTGTGTGTCCACCCCCTCTGGTTTAAGGTGGGTTCCTTCCAAATGGGTAAAGCCCTATGTCCCCAAAGTCTCAGAGAAATCTACAGAAGCACCCCAGGTTGCTCATGATGCCTGGACAAGAAAACGCCGCACGCGTTCTCTGGAGGAAATTCCATTTAAGCCTCCTATCTGGAATAGTTTGTAATATATGTTTGTTTCAAGTTTTTGTAACAGTTTAGATCCCCTGTTCGTGTGTAGCCTCGAGATGCCATGAGACCAAGCCTGCTTCTTGTCCTACTCGTGATCATCCCACCTGTTCTCCTGCTTAGTCCCTCAGGCCAAACCACTATGGACTACCTTGGCAAAAGCCCTCAGGCATCATCAAAGAAACTGATAACGGGCTGAATGGACTTCAAAGGCTGGGGACTCTCGGGCTGGTTGGGATCTATTCTGAAAACTGTGTTTTTAGTGCTGTTTATTTTAGTTATAGTTATTGTAGTTGTTAGCATTGTTTTTGGACTAATCAAACAAATAGTCCTCAAGCTAATTTCAAGCTCATCTCCCCCTCCTGGGGTCTACCATTTGGAAGCCCTCAGTGCTCCAATGGATGACCTGGAAGCCTCAGTGGAAAACGACTGACCCTCCTGTAGAGGAAGAAACTGATTTATCAACCATGGTTTGGCAAGCATTCTGCACTACAAGCCCAGTCCTCTTATTTTTAAACAAAACTAGGGGGAGATGTTGCGGTGTGTTGTAATGTCCTGTTTTAGACTTCCAGGTCACCTCCCAGCTGTGGCAATACCTCTCTTCCCCTTCCCCCTTGCCCCCTTGCTGAGTGAGTCCTGTCAATCAGGCTTAACATTCCAAAAAGGCGTCATGTGGTTGGTCAAGTTCAAAGGATGCCCCTCAGGCCCAGAGGTCATTGGCCTGTCTAGGTGTCCCTCGTCCCTTGAGACCCCGCCCCCCCCACCTGGTTGGTGGCTCACCTGTCCCCTCCCCCCCCCCCCTGAGCTTAAAAGGTGAGTCCAGCCCTGTGCTCGGGTATTCTGTTGGAGTTCTTCCCAAGATTCCGACATCTGTAACCATGGAATAAACCTCTGGATATCAAACCCTCCAGCAGAATCCCTCCTTTGTCCTCACCTTGCCTGAAGGCTTCTTCCTAAGGTAAACAGAGTCCCTAACAAGCCTGGACTTGTTTAGTGCCAGCTGAAACCATCAGCAAGCTAAAGGTGTCTCTGGGGTGATGCACCACAGAGCCACCTTTGGCCTAGCAGCAAGGGTCAGACTGGTCAGGCACAATCTAACTGGTAATATTGGGATTCATATTCCAATAGTGCTGTGCTGCAAATATCCTCCCTTCCCTTTCCTGGTGTCCCAGTCATCTCCAGGTTCCCAGTGCAGATGTGTATCTCATGCAGAACTAACTCCTTCTCTGGTGCCACTTGAGTTGATGTCCCTTGGTGTCCTGTGGTGGGAACATGACCACCGTGCTCTTCAGGGCCTCTTTGGGCCTGAGATGCTTCTGCCCTCTTCCAGTGGCCTGGACATAGCAAGTGACAGAAATGGAAGTGTGAATGCAGACAGCTGTGGGACTGCAATAGCTGCACCTATGTGAGGGGCATTTGACCCAAACCACAGCTGTTACAGGAGAACATGACCATCAGCTTAACAGTAACCAGGGCATTAGGGAAAGGCTTCTGAGACACAGAAGAAACAGTCAGAAAACAAAGTTTAGATGAAGCAAGAACATAGGAAGAGAGAAGTGGGAAGGAAGTGGCCATGGAGCCCAGGCTGCTCTGCAGCTTGGCCACCTCTGTGTGTAAGAAGCTCCCTGGCAGCTGAGTGCTGTGGGTGACCTCACTGATGGCACTGAGGGGAGCAGCAGGCACACACCCACAGTTCTGCAGTGTGACAGTGTGACCCTGTGCTTTCACCTGTGCTTCACAGGCTGCTGGGAGAGCTGTGGATACTCAGGAACCCCACATCTCCAGCAGCAAGTGTGTGGGACCAGGGGAAGCCCTGCTCCCACAAAGGGGATGTGCTCTTGCAGCTGCATTTCCTGCATGGCTGGTGGGAGGCTGGAGGTTGCACAAGTCTTGGGAATGTGTTTTTCTGTGGAGTGAGAGCTTGTGAACACTGCTTACATAGAAATGTTTAGAAATATAGGCTGTGACCCTGCATGCAGCCTGTTATGCACAAAATAACAGAATCAGGGGATGTCTTCTACAGAGAGCTCAGGCTTGTCCTCCCTTGTAAGCAGTTCTGTACCCTGATCTTGTGATGCCTCAGCTGAAATGCCTGTGCTGTTGCTGTGAGCTCTCCTATTCCTGTGTCTCTGCACCCATGCATTCCTCTCCACAGGACAAACCAGCTGATGGAACATCTCAGTCTGTTCCACGTATGTCTGCAGCATTTGCAGTCACAACCAAGTGAGACTTCGTGATCTGTCAGGCACATGGACTCTGGCACTGCCAAGTGATCCTTCTGCCCCACAGTGCCAGGTCATCCTGAACCCTTTGCTCAAAGCCCCAGCTCCCTTCCAATGCAATGAGACCAAACCAGTGTCACAAGTTCTCTGTTGTGCTCAGGATTTCTGGGCTCAGGATGCCAATGGTCACTGCCCAGACTCAGTCACAGATCTGCTTTCCTTTCATTTTTGGTTCCCTTTTGCAGGCTGTGCTCAGTGGGTTTAACCCTTTGCTAGCCAATGCCAAATATACCTGCCTGCGTGTCTATTGTCACACACATGGAGCCTCAGCAGGAGAGAGCAGGCAGCAGAGAGGAGGCCATAGATGCCCTGTGTAAGTGCCTGAGGCTGGGCAAAGGGAGATTGTGTGAGCTGCAGTGATGCTCCCCTTCATCTGCTTTCCTTTGTCTTGGTGACTTGGTGTTGTGCAATGATCATCTTGTGAAATGCCCTGGCAGGTTAATGATGGAAGTTCCTCAATCTCCTGTGCTGTGGGTACACCCAGGATATGGCTTTTTCAGCACATCAGATTAGAGCCTGTGCAGGCCCCTCACCAGAGTGGGAGGTGCCCTGTGCAGGAGGAAGGCTGTTTGTGCCCACACTGGTAACAGGGACCCTTGGAGAAGAGTGATCCTCCTGCAGAGATGATGAATGGCCAAGGGAGAGTCAGTCCTGGAAATGCAGGTAACCTGCAAAATTTCCTTCCTTTCTGTCCTCCTGCCAAAGGGCTTGGGGAAAGGCAGGGCTGGGATGGATCCTGGGCATGGTGCAGTGGGCACCTGGAGATGGGGCTCAGGGCAAGAGCAAAGCAAGAGATGAGGGCAGTGGGCAGTGGGCAGGCTGGCAGAATGAGCTTTTCCTAGAGCCAGGGGGAATGGAAGTGCAGGCAGAGCATGCCCTGCTATTCCCTTCAGTGCTGTGTCTGTAAACAATGGGGCTGAAGGGGGCTGACCTGCTGTCATTGCCCTGCTAAAGCTCTCTGCATCACTCTGAGCACAAGTCCCTGCTCCCATCTCTGCTGTCTCCAAGGACACCCCAGCCAGGGCTCCCCAAGAGCTCCCAAGTGCCTTTTCCCCCTGTGGAAACAATCCCTCTGTGGGTCTGGCTGTGCACACCCTGAGCTGGGCACTCACTGCTTTGGGGGACTGTGCCACTGCAGAAAGGGGCTGATGGGACAGAGGCAAAATGCAGGGAGTGAGGGAAAGAAGCTCTAAAGAGAGAGGAAGAGGAGGGAGAGCCACAAAGAGCATTCAGGGACAGACAGGGTAATGGAAGGCAGCATGGAAAATGTGTTGAGGAGAAAGGAGGTCTGACAGGAGAAAGGGGGAGTGAGGGTTGGGCAGAATGCAGGCAGGTCTTGTGATAAACAGGGAAATAGAAAAGCAGCCTCAGGGCAGCCCCTGTGCTCCTGTACTCTGTGGCTCTGAGCCACTGCTAGGGACAGGCAGCAGGACCTGCTTCCAGCACCTGAGGGGCTCCCAGTGCTTGGAAGAAGGGAGCAGCAGGGTGCTGGGGAACAGAGCCCCCTGGGTTATCCTGCTCCTAACTCTGGGCTGGGACCTGCTCACTCTTGCTTTGTGTTTTCCAGCCCCAGCAGAAGAGAGAGGCTGCTCCTGGCTGAACATCTGGGTCTTCCTTATTTTGGCCCTTGCAATCAAAGCTGCCATTGGGACCTTTGGCCTCTGGCTTGGTGAGTTCCAGGGTGTCTTAATTCCCTTGGGATGAAGGGCTCAGGTGGCTGCCCTTGGTCAGGTGGGAAACCGACATCCTAGTGCCTCTGCCAGCAGGGCAACACCATTCACCAAAACACAGGTCAGAGACCCCTTCTCATGCAGAATCAACATTTGTGGGAACACATCTGGAGCTCTTAATCCACCATTTGAATCTCAAGAAATAAGTAAGATCTCTTGGTTAAGCTGGCTGTGTAAGGAACTGCCAGTGGGGGCAGCAAGGCTGTCAGAGCAGGGTCCTCTCAATCTCTCTCAGTCTGCATGAGCTGAGAGCTTGGCCAGCTCTTCTCTGAAGGCAGAGCCAATGATTTCCCATCCTGCTTCCCCAGGAAGGCTCAGGCAGTAGCAGTGTCTCTCAGCCAGCTGAGCTTTCATGGCTGTCTGAGGAAGACACTGATCCTTTTTGATCTCTACAGGGATGAACAGCTCCACAGCAGGTCAGATCCCTCAGCTGAACTAAACCACAAGTCATCTCTCTTCTCATCCTTTATCATTGGGTAGGGACAAGATCACCTTTATTGGCAATGGGGGTGCTCAGCCAGGCATTGCCCATCTCCTCTGAGCCTTCCTCCATTACAGCAATTCACTCATCAGGCACTGGAGCCACGGGAATCTTCTGCTCATCAGTGAAAATAGTTCTAAATTAAAAGATCAATGAAAATAGGCATCTGGATTGTTGGCATACCCTGATCAGCTCCTAATCCATACTCCTGATGGGTGTCTGGGTTCCTAGGAAGCCCCTGGGATTGTGGCTGTGGCCTGTCACCAAGAGTGCAGTATTCCCCACACAGTGGAGCCAGTAAGTCCTAGGGGATTATGGTGCTGCACCCTGGTTTCAGGAGCTGCAGCTGTAAGTGATTCCCTTCACCTGCTCTGGTGTTGCTGATGGAACAGGCCCAGCTGAGGGTGGCTCCCCCAGGGGCCTGTTGCTGTGTAGCTGAGGAAGAGACAGAGGCTGCTTTGTAGACTGGCAGCTGGGCTGGGGGTGTGTGCATGGCAGAGTGGCTGTGGCTGGGAGGGCTCCCTCCTGCCGTGTGTGTGGCATGTCCCCAGAGGGATGTGCTTCCAGGGGTCCCTCTGCTGTCTCACTTGGAAGGCACAGGGCTCTTTCTGGCTGGGAAGGAGCTGTGCCCCTGGGGTGGGCCAGGAGAGGTGACAGCTCGGAGTGTGCTTGCTGGGGAAATGGTGGAAGGAGAATGCAGGGGCCAGAGTGCTGTGTGAGGAGCTGGGAGCAAGGGCTAATCCTGCTGTCTTTCCTGTCCCTTTGCAGTGGTTCCCTCCTGCCACAGCAGTGACCAGCCCTCAGCCCTGCAGCAGCAGGAGTTCTCCAAGCAGTTCTCGGAGTGGGAGTGCGGCTCAGCGGTGCCACAAGGCACAGGTCAGTATCCCAATGTCCCCTCTTCCTTGGGGCCAAGGGCCTCAAGGGGCTGTGCCAGGGCAGGTCAAAGCACATCCCCAAAGGAACTTTGGAGAACCTGAGATGCCCTTACAAGGATTACCCTGGCTTTGGGTACACAAGGCTCACTGGTCATACCCCAAATCAATGGGAAGGAATGTCTGAACTATCCCTGTTTGTTCAAGCACTTTCTGTCAGGAAAAGTCACTGAGCAGGACATGAGCAGTGTCCCTGGAAAACCTGGATGTCTGCAATCACCATCTCTTGTTGGTAGCCTGCATCTGTTTGTCCTCTCCCTGCACAGACCGAGGCTGGATGTGCTGCCCAAAGGGCTGGAGAAGGTTTCAAGGAAGCTGCTATTTCCTGTCCACTGATACAATGAACTGTGCTGAGAGTGCACGGAACTGCACTGGGATGGGCTCCCAGCTGGTGGTGATCACCAGCAGTGCAGAGCAGGTGAGTGCACAGGGCCCCAGAGAGAGGGACCCAGCAGGCAGAGCCACAGTGCTGGGCCCTGGAGGGGACTCAGAGCCCTCCTTGTCCTGCAGGGGAGGGGGAAGGTCCTGTCTGCACCTCTGCAGCACCAGCCCCCTCTGCCACCAGCCCCACATCATGGGGATTCCTGATGCCTCTGTGTGCTCAGTCCTGCCACTCATGGACATTGTGCTCTCTCTGTCTGATTGCCAGGAATTCCTCTCTAAGCAGGGAACTCACCGTCCGAAAGAAAGGCATTTCTACATTGGTCTGTTTGAGGTTGATGTCGACCAGTGGCAGTGGGTGGACAAGACTCCCTACAATGAGACAGCAGCGTGAGTATCTCTGGATGAAGAGTGTTTGGTGTGACTCCGGGTAGTGAAAGAAAGTAGGAGAGATCTGAGGGCTTCAGGTGCTGCATGAGAGGGAGTTTTGACCCCACTGTCTTGGCAGAGGGTAAAGATGCAGAAGGAGAGAGCTTTGTAGTACACTCAGTTCACATGGCTGCATCTGTGCTGGGTATTGGTTATGAGTTAACTACCTATCACATGGAAATCATTGCTGTCAGCCTAGAAAAAGCTGCATTTTGTCATCAGCAAGAACCCTTAAGACTTGACAGGCCTTGGCTGGCCTACACAGCCCTTATGGGAGCAAAATGGCTGTGCTGAAATGCAGGGAAAGAGATGGGGCACAGGGAGAGAGCACCAGGACTGTCCTTGCTGTGCCTTCTTCTGGAGAACAAACTTGTCCTGGAGTCCAGCACGGGCCTCTGCTGGGAGTGAGGTGCATGGGGTGAGTGGTGGTGATCAGTTGCCTCCAGCAGGATGGAGCAGGGCCCTGTTGTGCTGGAAGGCTGTAGGAAGGAGGCAGGTTTCCATGTGCCACTGGAGCCAGTGGGATATGGAGTGGGAGGAAGGGCACTGCTTCAGTCCATGAATCAGCATTGGGAATTTGTGTCTCTTGCCTTCAAGTCTTGCATCCCACTGGGGCCTTTTCCTGCAGGGCTTTACAGTGGGCACTGGGGAGTAACAAGCCTGTCTGTGTCCCAGGTTCTGGTGAAACAGGGAACCAAGTAACGGCCATACTGAGAACTGCACTGTAATATATTTCCTGAAGAGACCTCAACAACTAGAATGATGTCAGACGCTTATAAGGCATTATCGAATTTGTGAAGCTGCAGCAATATTTGTGTGATGGAAATGCCCCTGACCTGAGTAAAGCTGGGAGCTCAGCAAGGAGCTGGGAACAGCTCTGGCTGTGCTGGGAAGGGTGGGGAGCTCTGACACATCTTCACTGTGTGGGGTGGGACCACATGTGTGGGAGTGAAATGTGCTTTATCCAGCATCCCCAGTGCATGTGGTGGCTCGGGAACACAGGGATTCTCAGACTCATGGGAGCAGCTCCTGTGTTCTTGAGTATTCTTCTCTCTGTGTGGTTCCAGCAGCCTCTGGGTGAAAAGAGATGAAGTTCTCCAGGAGGAAGACATTGGAATGGAAGGCAGATATCCAGAGATTCAATGTCCTCTGTCTCCGTGAGCAGAGCTGTTTGCTTTCTGTTGAGTCACAATCACAAAATGTCCTCTAGCTATACTGATTTTGCTGAACAAATTGTGAAATCTCAGACAAGAGAAAATACAGTATCAGACCAATGAAGAAAGGCCCTGTGCTCTGTGTTCATATCTCTCTATCCTTTGCCATCTCTAGGCTGTGAGGGAATAGTCCACAAACTATGGAATGGTTTGGGCTGGAAGAGACTTTTAAGGATAATCTAGTTTCAAGTCCCCTTGATCATGGGCAGGGACCCCTTCCTCTAGACCAGATTGCTCATATCCCCATCCAGCCTGGCCTTGAACATATTAGAGTTGGGATACATCTCCTATGGGAAACTCGTCCTTTGCCTCACCACCTCACTTTCCTATATATTCGGAAGGAACCACTACTCCTCCCTAATATTTAATCAAAACCTCTCCTCTGTCAGTTTAAAGCCATTCCCCTTTGTCCTATAACAATGTCCTTGTGTACAAATTCCCTCTCTGCAAGGCCATTTCCACTGCTGTAGTATGGACACTGGCAGGGATTGGACTTCATTCCACAGGAGTCAATAACACAAGCAAATGTGGAGAAGTGTCACAGGCAGCTGTGAGAAAGCAGTTGTCAGCAGAGACTTGTGGTGGTACCAGAGAACTGGAGAAGTGCTGTGCTGCAAATATCCTCCCTTCCCTTTCTCAGTGTCCAGGTCCTCTCCAGGTTCCCAGTGCAGATGTGTGTTTTATGCAGAACTAACTCCTTCTCTGATGCCACTTGAGTTGATGTTCCCTTGGTGTCCTGTGGTGGGAACATGACCAGCAATCTCTTCAGAGCCTCTTTGGGCCTGAGATGCTTCTCCCCTGCTCCCATTGTTTTCTTCCCTGTTCCAAGCCTTTCCTTTCTTCACAACTCCTACTCAACCTATTTCTTGACGCCATTTCTCTCTCTTTGCCTCAGCCTACTCTCATTCCCTGCTGGCTCTGCCTAAGCCAGTTCTCTGGCAGAGAGCACAATACAACTCCCTTCAGCCCCCCTAGGTCACACATCTAGACCCAGATTCAGTGTGCCTCCCCTGGAGACCCACTGCCAGACAGCCCTTCTGGTTTTGGGACTCTTATGGGGGTCAAGCTTGTCCCTGCAAAGCAGCATTTTATCCACTTGCCTCAGAGTCGATTTGCATGTTGACTTTCTTCTCCACTGCTGTGGTGCAGCCAGTGAGGGTGCACAGGCCCTGAAGGACAGAGCTGACCAGCAGGTTCCTCTGCTGGCTGTCCACCCCTGGGCTCAGCCTATGGTGAGCAGCAGCCCCTGCTGGGTCTGGACACGGCCCCCTCCCCTTGGCTGTAGGAAGAAGGCAGGATTCCATTCATCATGGACTGATGCCCATGGGAACAGGGCAGGAGGAGAACAAGGGTGATTGATCTGGGGAATTTGGGATGAATCAGGATCTGGAAAAGTCTGTCTGCATGTCCCTCTGAGCCCTGAGACCCCAGGTCCTGGAGCTCATCCTTCCCTGCAAGACGTGACAAGGCCGTGGTGCAGGGTGACACCTCTCCACTTGTGGAGCCCTGGGGAGCTGGCTAATGTGAAAGGTGCAGCCTGTGCTGTAATCCTCCAGAAGGCAGCAGGACAGCAGGGCTGGAACCATCTCCCACAGCAGTGAGAGCCATTGTCTGCAAATATCTGAAGCTGAAGCATAAAATGCCTGAGGGAGGAAACCTCATCCTGAGGACAATGGGAGGCCAGCAGTTACACACAGAGGGTCTTTGAAGTGGGTGTGAATGCTGCATCCTGCATCTCCACTTGGCTGAGAGGGAATATTGTGTGGAAGACTGATGGTCAGGCAGTGGGCAGCATCCCTCCCTCCTCTGCTCTGAACACTTCTAACTCAGCCTCTCTTCATGTGCAGGAGGTCCATCCCAAAGATGCTCCATTTGCCTTGTCAGGGCCTAGGAAGCTGCTGTCAGTTACTCCTGCCTGGCAAAGACTGGCTTTGCAAGGAGATTGGCTATTTGCTGTCAGTCACTAGGACACAGGGGCAGTGCTGTGCTCAGCTGCCTGAGGAACAGCCTGCAGAGAACAGTCCAGCCTTGTCCCCATCCCTCTGGGGACTCTCCAGATAAAAGAACACATTCCCTCTCTGTCTTGGGCACGTTCACTCTGTGTCCTGCTCTTGCTGCCCAGGTGAGACTGGAGGTGCTGCACAATGGGCTGGAGAGGCTCTCTTAAGTTGGTGCTCGCACATATTGGCTGAACAGATGTCTTGGAAAGCAAGGACACAGGCTCCCACAGGGTGGGCATCAATGCAGTAGCACATCATCAGAGTGGGAGTCTTCCAAGGGAGTCTTGCAAACAAATGCTCAAGCTGGCCACTGTTTGCCCTCCTGAAGCTTCTGGTTGTGATCCTGGCTTTTGCCCTGCTGCCTTCTCCCATGATCCTGCATCCCAACATCTCAGAATTACTGCAGATAAGTTGGCACTCAGCCTCTACTTGCCCAACAGTTCTGCCTCACTGGGGAGTGTGAGAGCCACCAGAGTCCATTTCTCCCTTGGGTCCTCCACAACCTGTCTCAGAAAGATCCATGGTAATGATCCTCCAATTTCCTCCTGGATTGAATTAATCTTTCCTGCTGAAAACAAACTCTGAAAGTGCAGCACAAGTTGCAGAGCCTGACAACTGCCTCTGTGAGCTGCCCTCACCCACTGCTGGGGCTCAGGACTGCGGGGCTTGATTTCAGGCTGTGAGAGGGCAAAGCAACCAGGCACAGTGGGAGCAGCTTTCTCTGGGATTGATTCTCTCTTCCTGTATTGTCTGTGCTGCTAGAACTTATCCTGTGCTTTCTGCCTTTCTCTTTGTTAGTATTTCCTTCCAGGCTCCTTGCCCTTATGTCATTGTTGGAGGTAAGTCTTTGCCTTTAAATCATTTGCATTCCAGAAAAGTGGATAGCAGGAGTGCTCAGGGGATTCAGGTTGATGAAGAAACAGCCATCAACCACTGAGAAAGAGAGAATGTCCTCCACCAAGTTCATTTCTGAACAGGAGCACACTTGGTGTTCTTTGGACTTGGAACTCTTTGCAGCCTTACCCATCCCACTTCATGTTGGTCAGATGGCCTGGACAGCAGCAAGTGACAGAAATGGGAGTGTGAATGCAGACAGCTGTGTGACTCCAATAGCTGCACCTATGTGAGGGGCATTTGACCCAAACCATTGCTGTTACAGGAGAACATGGCCACCAGCTTAATAGTAAAAATCAGTCATCAGCAGAGACTTGTGGTGGTACCAGGGAACTGGAGAAGTGCTGTGCTGCAAATATCCTCCCTTCCCTTTCCTGGTGTCCCAGTCATCTCCAGGTTCCCAGTGCAGATGTGTATCTCATGCAGAACTAACTCCTTCTCTGGTGCCACTTGAGTTGATGTCCCTTGGTGTCCTGTGGTGGGAACATGACCACCGTGCTCTTCAGGGCCTCTTTGGGCCTGAGATGCTTCTGCCCTCTTCCAGTGGCCTGGACATAGCAAGTGACAGAAATGAAAGTGTGAATGCAGACAGCTGTGGGACTCCAATAGCTGAACCTGTGTGAGGGGGCTTTTGACCCAACCACAGCTGTTACAGGAGAACATGACCATCAGCTTAACAGTAACCAGGGCATTAGGGAAAGGCTTCAGACGCACAGAAGAAACAGTCTGAAAACAAAGTTTAGAATGAAGCAAGAACATTGTAAAAGAAAGGAGAGAAATGGGAAGAAAGTGGCCATGGAGCCCAGGGTGCTCTGCAGCTTAGCCACCTCTGTGTGCAAGAATCTCCCTGGCAGCTGAGTGCTGTGGGTGACCCCACTGATGGCACTGAGGGGAGCAGCAGGCACACACCCACAGTTCTGCAGTGTGACAGTGTGACCCTGTGCTTTCACCTGTGCTTCACAGGCTGCTGGGAGAGCTGTGGATTCTCAGGAACCCCACATCTCCAGCCGGAAGTGTGTGGGACCAGGGGAAGCCCTGCTCCCACAAAGGGGATGTGCTCTCGCAGCTGCCCTTCCTGCATGGCTGCTGGGAGGCTGGAGGTTGCACAAGTTTTGGGAATGTGTTTTTCTGTGGAGTGAGAAAAACACTGCTTACATAGAGATGTTTAGAAATGTAGGCTGTGACCCTGCCTGCAGCCTGTTGTGCACAAAATAACAGAATCAGGGGATGTCTTCTACAGAGAGCTCAGGCTTGTCCTCCCTTGTAAGCAGTTCTGTACCCTGATCTTGTGATGCCTCAGCTGAAATGCCTGTGCTGTTGCTGTGAGCTCTCCTATTCCTGTGTCTCTGCCCTCATGCATTCCTCTCCGCAGGGAGAAAACAGCTGATGGAACAAGAGCAAAAGCTGTGTTTCCATCTCAGTCCATTCAGAGGACATTGGGATCCAGTAGAGATCCTTTATCCTTAGAGATGGCCTTAGGAATATGAGACTGCTGGACTTGAATCTAGCAGGTGTTTCCAGCTGGAAATATCACATAGGGCTTCAGCTTTTGTAGTCATAACCAAGGCAAAATTCCTGATCTGTCATGCAAAGGGACTCCAGCACCATCCACTGATCCTTTCTGTCCTCCAGCCCCACATACATGGCATATTGAACACCACTGCCCAAAGCTCCATCGCCTTTGCTAATTAGATTATTAAATTAGTAACTTCATTAGTTAAAAACAGTGTCACAAGTTCTCTGTTGTGCTCAGGATTTCTGGGCTCAGGATGTCAATGGTCACTGCCCAGACGCAGTCACAGATCTGCTTTCCTCTTAGTTTTGGTTCCTTTTTGGAGGCTGTGCTCAGTGGGTTTAACCCTTTGCTAGCCAATGCCAAACACACCTGCTCGTGTATGTATTGTCACACACATGGAGCATCTGCAGGAGAGAGCAGGCAGCAGAGAGGAGGCCATGGATGCCCTGTGCAAGTGCCTGAGGCTGGGCAAAGGGAGGTTGTGTGAGCTGCAGTGATGCTGTCCTTCATCTGCTTTCCTTTGTCTTGGTGACTTTGTGTTGTGCAATGACCATCTTGTGAAATGCCCTGGCAGGTTAATGATGAAAGTTCCTCAATCTCCTGTGCTGTGGGTCAACCTAGGATATGGCTTTTTCAGCACATCAGATTAGAGCCTGTGCAGGCCCCTCAGCAGTGTGGGAGGTGCCCTGTGCAGGAGGAAGGCTGTTTGTGCCCACACTGGTAACAGGGACCCTTGGAAAAGAGTGATCCTCTTGCAGAGATGATGAATGGTCAAGGGAGAGTCAGTTCGGGAAGTGCAGGAAACCCCCAAACCTTCCTTGCTTTCTGTCCTCCTGCCACAGGGGTTGGAGGAAAGGCAGGGCTGGGATGGATCCTGGGCATGGTGCAGTGGGCACGAGGAGATGGGGCTCAGGGCAAGAGCAAAGCAAGAGATGAGGGCAGTGGGCAGTGGGCAGGCTGGCAGAATGAGCTTTTCCTAGAGCCAGGGGGAATGGAAGTGCAGGCAGAGCGTGCCCTGCTATTCCCTTCAGTGCTGTGTCTGTAAACAATGGGGCTGAAGGGGGCTGTCCTTCTGTCATTGCCCTGCTAAAGCTCTCTGCATCACTCTGAGCACAAGTCCCTGCTCCCATCTCTGCTGTCTCCAAGGACACCCCAGCCAGGGCTCCCCAAGAGCTCCCAAGTGCCTTTTGCCCCTGTGGAAACAATCCCTCTGTGGGTCTGGCTGTGCACACCCTGAGCTGGGCACTCACTGCTTTGGGGGACTGTGCCGCTGCAGAAAGGGGCTGATGGGACAGAGGCAAAATGCAGGGAGTGAGGGAAAGAAGCTCTAAAGAGAGAGGAAGAGGAGGGAGAGCCACAAAGAGCATTCAGGGACAGACAGGGTATTGGAAGGCAGCATGGAAAATGTGTTGAGGAGAAAGGAGATCTGACAGGAGAAAGGGGGAGTGAGGGTTGGGCAGAATGCAGGCAGGTCTTGTGATAAACAGGGAAATAGAAAAGCAGCCCCAGGGCAGCCCCTGTGCTCCTGTACTCTGTGGCTCTGAGCCACTGCCAGGGACAGGCAAGCAGGACCTGCTTCCAGCACCTGAGGGGCTCCCAGTGCTTGGAAGAAGGGAGCAGCAGGGTGCTGGGGAACAGAGCCCCCTGGGTTATCCTGCTCCTAACTCTGGGCTGGGACCTGCTCACTCTTGCTTTGTGTTTTCCAGCCCCAGCAGAAGAGAGAGGCTGCTCCTGGCTGAACATCTGGGTCTTCCTTATTTTGGCCCTTGCAATCAAAGCTGCCATTGGGACCTTTTGCCTCTGGCTTGGTGAGTTGCAGGGTGTCTTAATTCCCTTGGGATGAAGGGCTCAGGTGGCTGCCCTTGGTCAGGTGGGAAACCAACATCCTAGTGCCTCTGCCAGCAGGGCAACACCATTCACCAAAACACAGGTCAGAGACCCTTTCTCATGCAGAACCAACATTTGTGGGAACACATCTGTAGCTCTTAATCCACCGTTTGAATCTCAGGGAAGAAGTAAGATCTCTTGGATAAGCTGGCTGTGTAAGGAACTGCCTGTGGTGTCAGCAAGGCTGTCAGAGCAGGGTCCACTTAGTCCCACTCAGTCTGTATGAGCTGAGAGCTTGGCCAGCTCTTCTCTGAAGGCAGTGTTCCCAGAGCCAATGATTTCCCATCCTGCTTCCCCAGGAAGGCTCAGGCAGTAGCAGTGTCTCTCAGCCAGCAGAGCTTTTATGGCTGTCTGAGGAAGACACTGATCCTTTTTGATCCCTACACAGATGAACAGCTCCACAGCAGGTCAGATGCCTGAGCTGAACTAAACCACAAGTCATCTCTCTTCTCATCCTTTATCATTGGGTAGGGACAAGGTCACCTTTATTGGCAATGGGGGTGCTCAGCCAGGCATTGCCCATCTCCTCTGAGCCTTCCTCCATTACAGCAATTCACTCATCAGGCACTGGAGCCACTGGGATTCTTCTGCTCATCAGTGACAATAGTTCTAAATTAAAAGATCAATGAAAATAGGCATCTGGATTGTTGGGCATACCCTGATCAGCTCCTAATCCATACTCCTGATGGGTGTCTGGGTTCCTAGGAAGCCCCTGGGATTGTGGCTGTGGCCTGTCACCAAGAGTGCAGTATTCCCCACACAGTGGAGCCAGTAAGTCCTAGGGGATTATGGTGCTGCACCCTGGTTTCAGGAGCTGCAGCTGTAAGTGATTCCCTTCACCTGCTCTGGTGTTGCTGATGGAACAGGCCCAGCTGAGGGTGGCTCCCCCAGGGGCCTGTTGCTGTGTAGCTGAGGAAGAGACAGAGGCTGCTTTGTAGACTGGCAGCTGGGCTGGGTGTGTGTGCATGGCAGAGTGGCTGTGGCTGGGAGGGCTCCCTCCTGCCGTGTGTGTGGCATGTCCCCAGAGGGATGTGCTTCCAGGGGTCCCTCTGCTGTCTCACTTGGAAGGCACAGGGCTCTTTCTGGCTGGGAAGGAGCTGTGCCCCTGGGGTGGGCCAGGAGAGGTGACAGCTCGGAGTGTGCTTGCTGGGGAAATGGTGGAAGGAGAATGCAGGGGCCAGAGGTGCTGTGTGAGGAGCTGGGAGCAAGGGCTAATCCTGCTGCCTTTCCTGTCCCTTTGCAGTGGTTCCCTTCTGCCACAGCAGTGACCAGCCCTCAGCCCTGCAGCAGCAGGAGTTCTCCAAGCAGTTCTCGGAGTGGGAGTGCGGCTCAGCGGTGCCACAAGGCACAGGTCAGTATCCCAATGTCCCCTCTTCCTTGGGGCCAAGGGCCTCAAGGGGCTGTGCCAGGGCAGGTCAAAGCACATCCCCAAAGGAAGTTTGGAGAGCCCTGAGATGCCCTTACAAGGATTACCCTGGCTTTGGGTACACAAGGCTCACTGGTCATACCCCAAAGCAATGGGAAGGAATGTCTGAACTATCCCTGTTTGTTCAAGCACTTTCTGTCAGGAAAAGTCACTGAGCAGGACATGAGCAGTGTCCCTGGAAAACCTGGATGTCTGCAATCACCATCTCTTGTTGGTAGCCTGCATCTGTCTGTCTTCTCCCTGCACAGACCGAGGCTGGATGTGCTGCCCAAAGGGCTGGAGAATGTTTCAAGGAAGCTGCTATTTCCTCTCCACTGATGAGATGAACTGTGCTGAGAGTGCACAGAACTGCACTGGGATGGGCTCCCAGCTGGTGGTGATCACCAGCAGTGCAGAGCAGGTGAGTGCACAGGCCCCAGAGAGAGGGACCCAGCAGGCAGAGCCACAGTGCTGGGCCCTGGAGGGGACTCAGAGCCCTCCTTGTCCTGCAGGGGAGGGGGAAGGTCCTGTCTGCACCTCTGCAGCACCAGCCCCCTCTGCCACCAGCCCCACATCATGGGGATTCCTGATGCCTCTCTCTGCTCAGTCCTGCCACTCATGGACATTGTGCTCTCTCTATCTGATTGCCAGGAATTCCTCACTGAGCAGGGACGTCAGCCTCCGAAAAGAGATAATTTCTACATTGGTCTGTTTCAGGTTGATGTGGACCAGTGGCAGTGGGTGGACAAGGCTCCCTACAATGAGACAGCAACATGAGCATCTCTGGATGAAGAGTGTTTGGTGTGGCTCCGGGTAGGGAAGCAAAGTAGGAGCGATCTGAGAGCTTCAGGTGCTGCATGAGAGGGAGTTTTGACCCCACTGTCTTGGCAGAGTGTAAAGATGCAGAAGGAGAGAGTTTTGTAGTACACTCAGTTCACATGGCCCCATCTGTGCTGGGTATTGGTTATGAATTAACTACCTATGACATGGAAATCATTGCTGTCAGCCTAGAAGAAGCTGCATTTTGCCATCAGCAAGAACCCTTAAGACTTGACAGGCCTTGGCTGGCGTACACAGCATTTATATGAGCAAAATGGCTGTACTGGAATGCAGGGAAAGAGATGGGGCACAGGGAGAGAGCACCAGGACTGTCCTTGCTGTGCCTTCTTCTGGAGAACAACCTTTCCCTGGAGTCCAGCACGGGCCTCTGCTGGGAGTGAGGTGCATGGGGTGAGTGGTGGTGATCAGTTGCCCCCAGCAGGATGGAGCAGGGCCCTGTTGTGCTGCAAGGCTGTAGGAAGGAGGCAGGGTTCCATGTGCCACTGGTGCCAGTGGGATATGGAGTGGGAGGAAGGGCACTGCTTCAGTCCATGAATCAGCATTGGGAATTTGTGTCTCTTGCCTTCAAGTCTTGCATCCCACTGGGGCCTTTCCTGCAGGGCCTTAGAGTGGGCACTGGGGAGTAACAAGCCTGTCTGTGTCCCAGGTTCTGGAGAAAAGGAGAACCAGATGAATACCCTGGTGAGAACTGCACTGTGATGCATGTGCCTGAAAGAAATCTCAACAACTGGAATGATGTCCCACCAATTGTGAAGCTTCATCGAATTTGTGAAGCTGCAGCAGTAATTGTGTGATGGAAATCCCCCTGACCTGAGTAAAGCTGGGAGCTCAGCAGGGAGCTGGGAACAGCTCTGGCTGTGCTGGGAAGGCTGGGGAGCTCTGACACATCTTCACTGTGTGGGGTGGGACCATGTGTGTGGAAATGAAATGAGCTTTGTCCAGCATCCCCAGTGCATGTGCTGGCTCAGGGAACACAGGGAGGCTATGGCTCTTTGGAGCAGCTCCTGAGTTCTTGAGTCTTCTTCTCTCTATGTGGTTCCAGCAGCCTCTGGCTGAAAAGAGATGGACTTCTCCAGGAGGAAGACACTGGAATGGAAGGCAGATATACTGGGATTCAATGTCCTCTGTCTCCTTGAGCAGAGCTGTTTGCTTTTTGTTGAGTCACACACAAAATGTCCTCTAGCTCTACTGGTTTTTGCCTAACAAATTGTGAAATCTCAGACAAGAGAAAATACAGTATCAGACCAATGAAGAAAGGCCCTGTGCTCTGTGTTCATATCTCTCTATCCTTTGCCATCTCTAGGCTGTGGGGAAATAGTCCACAAACTATGGAATGGTTTGGGCTGGAAGAGACTTTTAAGGATAGTCTAGTTTCAAGTCCCCTTGATCATGGGCACGGACCCCTTCCTCTGGACCAGATTACTCATATCCCCATCCAGTTTGGCCTTGAACATGTTAGAGTTCGGATACATCTCCTATGGGAACCTGGTTCGCTTGCCTCACCACCTCACTTTCCTAAATATTAGGAAGGAACCACTATTCCTCCGTAATATTTAATCAAACCTTCCGTCTGTCAGTTTAAAGCCATTCCCCTTTGTCCTATAACAATGTCCTTGTGTACAAATTCCCTCTCTGCAAGGCCATTTCCACTGCTGTAGTATGGACACTGGCAGGGATTGGACTTAATTCCACAGGTTACAGTCAATAACACAAGCAAATGTGGAGAAGTGTCACAGGCAGCTGTGAGAAAGCAGTTGTCAGCAGAGACTTGTGGTGGTATCAGAGAATTGAAGAAGCGCCGTGCTGCAAATATCCTCCCTTCCCTTTCCCAGTGTCCTGGTCCTCTCCAGGTTCCCAGTGCAGATGTGTGTTTTAGGAGAAGTAACTCCTTCTCTGATGCCACTTGAGTTGATGTTCCCTTGGTGTCCTGTGGTGTGAACATGACCAGCAATCTCTTCAGAGCCTCTTTGGGCCTGAGATGCTTCTCCCCTGCTCCCATTGTTTTCTTCCCTGTTCCAAGCCTTTCCTTTCCTCACAACTCCTACTCAACCTATTTCTTGACGCCATTTCTCTCTCTTTGCCTCAGCCTACTCTCATTCCCTGCTGGCTCTGCCTAAGCCCAGTTCTCTGGCTGAGTGCACAATATAACTCCCTTCAGCCCCCCTAGGTCACACATCTAGACCCAGAGTCAGTGTGCCTCCCCTGGAGACCCACTGCCAGACAGCCCTTCTGGTTTTGGGACTCTTATGGGGGTCAAGCTTGTCCCTGCAAAGCAGCATTTTATCCACTTGCCTCAGAGTTGATTTGCATGTTGACTTTCTTCTCCACTGTGTATTTGCATGCATCTGCCTTCCAGGCATGTGTTCTTCTCTGGTTTGAGTTCATTTCTCTAGTTCCCACATCACTTGTCCTCCCAGCTTTTCTCCTGGCTTGTCCCTTCTCATGTGTTCACGGCAAATTCTGCTCTTTGACTTGTTGTTACCTTTTCCTCCCCATGGGCTCTGTCTTTGCATTAGTGGAATGAAATAGTCCCTGCTTTGCTTCCTTCTGAACCCAGCCTGAATAACAGGATAGGGAGCCAAAGAAACGCAGTGGGGCTCCACCTCGGTGATCCGACTGTGTCTCTCACTTCATGGAATGGCTCTCCATATTCCTTGTGAGTTCTTCCTGCTCAGGAGTCTTGGGCTGAGACTTTCTTCTAGAAACATGCAGGAGATGAGCCCCAAAGGAGCCAGCTCTGGCCTGGCCTACCAGGCTGTCATTTCAAGAATGGGTAGTGGTGACAGCACATCCTCGTGGTCCTGCAGGTGAGGGCCTCTCCCTGTGCAGCCTAGAAACCATGCGCTGCAGTGGCACAGCTTCTCCCAACACCTGCCTGGGCTGCTGGGCTTGGGTCTGCCCACAGGGGACCTTCTTATCCAGGTCTTGAGCACCATTGCCACACATTTCTGGCTTTTGCCATGCAGGATCCCCTTTAGGCCTCCCCTCTGCCATAACTCTTAGCACACAAGCAGGACAAGGAGCACATTTCCTGCCTGCCCTCCTCCACACAAGAGCCAGCCCTGCACAGGGGGCTTAGGCCTGCTGTGGTGCAGCCAGTGAAGGGGCACAGGCCCTGAAGGACAGAGCTGACCAGCAGGTTCCTCTGCTGGCTGTCCACTCCTGGGCTCAGCCTGTGGTGAGCAGCAGCCCCTGCTGGGTCTGGACACGGCCCCCTCCCCTTGGCTGTAGGAAGAAGGCAGGATTCCATTCATCATGGACTGATACCCATGGGAATAGGGTGGGAGGAGAACATGGGTGATTGATCTGGGGAATTTGGGATGAATCAGAATCTGGAAGAGTCTGTCTCCACGTCCCTCTGAGCCCTGAGACCCCAGGTCCTGGAGCTCATCCTTCCCTGCAAGACGTGATAAGGCCATGGTGCAGGGTGACACCTCTCCACTTGTGGAGCCCTGGGGAGCTGGCTAATGTGAAAGGTGCAGCCTGTGCTGTAATCCTCCAGAAGGCAGCAGGACAGCAGGGCTGGAACCATCTCCCACAGCAATGAGAGCCATTGTCTCCTGTCCTGGTTTGAAAAAAAAACGAGTTTTTTGGGATGCTGTGGTCAAACCAATATGTGCTCGGCTTTGAATATTGGCACCTGGTGTGGCCTCTGAGGACATGGATACACCTCTGAGAATACAGGGAGTTCAAAGCAGGGAACTCCCAGGGGGGAAGCTCTCTTGGGTTCTGGCGGTGAAGGAGGTCAGAGCTGCCCTGCCCGGCTGCTGTGGGCTGGGCGAGGGAGGGGAAGCCATGCAGCCGGGTGAGGTGGGGCCTTGGACAGAGAAGGGAGGGGAAGAGGCCCCTGAGGATGGAAGGGTGGAGGAGCACCGAGAGGCATCGGGCAGCCACCCCGCAGAGAGAGAGTGAGCTGGTGCCTGGGCTTGTGCCACCTTGAAATTTGATAGCACGGCCAGCTGAGAAGGAGAAGGAGGGGGTGCGGTGAGAAGGTGCCCGGCAGGGCAGCCATGGGAGTTCTGAGCAGGCAGAGCCTGAGATTTTTAACCCTTTTCTTGAATGATGGAACCTTACAAAGGCTGATCCTCCTGGAGTTGAGTGAGAAGAGAGATAGAGATGAGATAAGAGGAAATGGGCCAGGAGAGAAGTTGAGAAGAATCGTAGATGATGTAGGGAGTAGGTGATGGAGTGCTTTTGGCTGGACTTTTCTTGTATAGCCATGGACAGAACCATTTTTCCTGTGACACAGAGACTGCATTTAGGGGGAGGCAATGGCTTGGAGCCAAGAGAGTGCAGTGATGTTATGTGAAGGAGTGCATGAAAAGAGACCACGGGTGACAAGGATGGTTGGTGCCCTCTGTCTTCAGTGAAGAAGATCTCTGCTCTTGAGACCCCTCGGCCCTCAGGGGGTGAATTTGGGGGGGACTGGTGTCCCGAAAGTGAGAGACTGTTGTTTTTTCTGGAACTGGGCAAAGCATCCTTAAAAGGGGAGCCCTAGAAGCAGCTCTGGTCCATGTGCAGTGCTGAGAGCACTGGGCATGGAAGGAAGATGTCAGGATGGCAAATGATCTCCGGGTGGGTCCACGTGTGACATGGAAACACAAGAGGTTTCAACTGTGTTTCCAGGAAAAGCCTGTGGTACAAGAGGGACCCCTCAGTTATTGACGAACTGAGAATTGATTATCTAAAGGGTGGTGATGGACTGAGAGTTGGTGATATGATGGGTGGTAACTGAATTGAGAATCCAGGTTTTGTACTACTGTGATGTATTGGAAATTTGGGGGGGGGGAAGAAATGTTTTTAGGAAGGTTTTCATTCTGAGTTCTGTGTATGTTTCTTTTTATATATAGTTGTAGGTTAAGAAAGGTTTTCTTCTTTTTTCCTAAGTTGGAGCCTGCTTTGCTGTATTCCTGATCACATCTCACATTAGACACCAGGGAGCATATATTTTCACGGGGGCACTGGAATTGTGCCAGCGTCAAACCGTGACATCTCCAAATATCTGAAGCTGAAGCATAAAATGCCTGATGGAGGAAACCTCATCCTGAGGACAATGGGAGGCCAGCAGTTACACATAGAGGGTCTTTGAGGTGGGTGTGAATGCTGCAGCCTGCATCCCCACTTGGCTGAGAGGGAATATTATGTGGAAGACTGATGGTCAGGCAGTGGGCAGCATCCCTCCCTCCTCTGCTCTGAACACTTCTAACTCAGCCTCTCTTCATGTGCAGGAGGTCCATCCCAAAGATGCTCCATTTGCCTTGTCAGGGCCTAGGAAGCTGCTGTCAGTTACTCCTGCCTGGCAAAGACTGGCTTTGCAAGGAGATTGGCAATTTACTGTCAGTCACTAGGACACATGGGCAGTGCTGTGCTCAGCTGCCTGAGGAACAGCCGGCAGAGAACAATCCAGCCTTGTCCCCATGCCTCTGGGGACTCTCCAGATAAAAGGCCACATTCCCTCTCTGTCTTGGGCACGTTCACTCAGTGTCCTGCTATTACTGCCCAGGTGAGACTGGAGGTGCTGCACAATGGGCTGGAGAGGCTCTCTTAAGTTGGTGCTCGCACATATTGGCTGAACAGATGTCTTGGAAAGCAAGGACACAGGCTCCCACTGGGAGGGAATCAGTGCAGAAGCACATCATCAGAGTGGGAGTCTTCCAAGGGAGTCTTGCAAACAAATGCTCAAACTGGCCACTGTTTGCCCTCCTGAAGCCCCTGGTTGTCATCCAGCCCATCAGTCTTCCACACAATATTCCCTCTCAGCCAAGTGGAGATGCAGGCTGCACCATTCACACCCACCTCAAACACCCTCTGTGTGTAACTGCTGGCCTCACATTATCCTCAGGATGAGGTTTCTTCCATCAGGCATTTTATGCTTCAGCTTCAGATATTTGCAGACAATGGCTCTCACTGCTGTGGGAGATTGTTCCAGCCCTGCTGTCCTGCTGCCTTCTGGAGGATTACAGCACAGGCTGCACCTTTCACATTAGCCAGCTCCCCAGGGCTCCACAAGTGGAGAGGTGTCACCCTGCACCACGGCCTTGTCACGTCTTGCAGGGAAGGATGAGCTCCAGGACCTGGGGTCTCAGGGCTCAGAGGGACATGGAGACAGACTCTTCCAGATCCTGATTCATCCCAAATTCCCAGGATGAATGACCCTTGTTCTCCTCCTGCCCTGTTTGTAGGGGAAGCAGTCCATGATGAATGGAATCCTGCCTTCTTCCTACAGCCAAGGGGAGGGGGCCGTGTCCAGACCCAGCAGGGGCTGCTGCTCACCACAGGCTGAGCCCAGGAGTGGACAGCCAGCAGAGGAACCTGCTGGTCAGCTCTGTCCTTCAGGGTCTGTGCCCCTTCACTGGCTGCATCACAGCAGGCCTAAGCCTCCTGTGCAGGGCTGGCTCTTGTGTGGAGGAGGGCAGACAGGAAATGTGCTCCTCTTCCTGCTTGTGTGCTAAGAGTTATGGCAGAGGGGAGGCCTAAAGGGGATCCTGCACGGCAAAAGCCAGAAATGTGTGGGAAACCTCCTGGATAAGGAGGTCCCCTGTGGGCAGACCCAAGCCCAGCAGCCCAGGCTGGTGCTGGGAGAAGCTGTGCCACTGCAGGGCATGGTTTCTAGGCTGCACAGGGAGAGGCCCTCACCTGCAGGGCCACGAGGATGTGCTGTCACCACTACCCATTCTTGAAATGACAGCCTGGTTGGCCAGCCCAGAGCTGGCTCCATGAGGACTCATCTCCTGTATGTTCCTGAAAGAAAGTCTCAGCCCAGGACTCCTGTGCAGGAAGAACTCACAGGGAAGATGGAGAGCCATTCCATGAAGTGAGAGGACACAGCTGGATCACCAAAGTGGAGCCCCGCTGTGTTTCTTTTGCTCCCTATCCTGTTATTCAGGCTGGGTTCAGAAGGAGGCAAAGCAGGGGCTATTTCATTCCACTAATGCAAAGTCAGAGCCCATGGGGAGGAAAAGGTAACAACAAGTCAAAGAGCAGAATTTGCCGTGAACACATGAGAAGGGACAAGCCAGGAGAAAAGCTGGGAGGACAAGTGATGTGGGAACTAGAGAAATTAACTCAAACCAGAGAACACATGCCTGGAAGGCAGATGCATGCAAATACACAGTGGAGAAGAAAGTCAACATGCAAATCAACTCTGAGGCAAGTGGATAAAATGCTGCTTTGCAGGGACAAGCTTGACCCCCATAAGAGTCCCAAAACCAGAAGGGCTTTCTGGCAGTGGGTCTCCAGGGGAGGCACACTGACTCTGGTCTAGATGTGTGACCTAGGGGGGCTGAAGGGAGTTGTATTGTGCACTCAGCCAGAGAACTGGGCTTAGGCAGAGCCAGCAGGGAATGAGAGTAGGCTGAGGCAAAGAGAGAGAAAATAGTGTCAAGAAACAGCTTAAGTAGGACTTGTGAGGAAAGGTAAGGCTTGGAACTGGGAAGAAAGCAATGGGAGCAGGGGAGAAGCATCTCAGGCCCAAAGAGGCCCTGAAGAGATTGCTGGTCATTTTTCCACCACAGGACACCAAGGGACATCAACTCAAGTGGCATCAGAGAAGGAGTTAGTTCTGCATAAAACACACATCTGCACTGGGAACCTGGAGAGGACCAGGACACTGAGAAAGGGAAGGGAGGATATTTGCAGCACAGTGCTTCTCCAGTTCTCTGGTAAAACCACAAGTCTCTGCTGACAACTGCTTTCTCACAGCTGCCTGTGACACTTCTCCACTTTTGCTTGTGTTATTGACTATATCCTGTGGAATGAAGTCAAATCCCTGCCAGTGTCAATACTACAGCAGTGGAAATGGCCTTGCAGAGAGGGAATTTGTACACAAGGACATTGTTATAGAACAAAGGGGAATGGCTTTAAACTGAGAGAGGGCAGGTTTTGATTAAATATTAGGGAGGAGTAGTGGTTCCTTCCTAATATTTAGGAAAGTGAGGTGGTGAGGCAAGGGAACCAGTTTCCCATAGGAGATGTATCCCAACTCTAATATGTTCAAGGCCAGGCTGGATGGGGATATGAGCAATCTGGTCCAGAGGAAGGGGTCCCTGCCCATGATCCAGGGGACTTGAAACTAGACTATCCTTAAAAGTCTCTTCCAGCCCAAACTATTCCATGGTTTGTGGACTATTTCCCCACAGCCTAGAGATGGCAAAGGATAGAGAGATATGAACACAGAGCACAGGGCCTTTCTTCATTGGTCTGATACTGTATTTTCTCTTGTCTGAGATTTCAGAATTTGTTCAGCAAAACCAGTACAGCTAGAGGATATTTTGTGTGTGACTCAACAAAAAGCAAACAGCTCTGCTCAAGGAGACAGAGGACATTGAATCTCGGGATATCTCTCTTCCATTCTTCTGTCTTCCTCTTGGAGAAGTCCATCTCTTTTCAGGGGGAGGATGCTGGACCCACACAGAGAGAAGAGGACTCAAGAACACAGGAGCTGCTCCAAAGAGCCTGAGCCTCCCTGTGTTCCCTGAGCCAGCACATGCACTGGGGATGCTGGACAAAGCTCATTTCATTTCCACACACGTGGTCCCACCCCACACAGTGAAGATGTGTCAGAGCTCCCCACCCTTCCCAGCACAGCCAGAGCTGTTCCCAGCTCCTTGCTGAGCTCCCAGCTTTACTCAGGACAGGTTTATTTCCATCACACAGTTACTGCTGCAGCTTCACAAATTCGATGATAGTTCAAACATCTGACACTATTCCAGTTGTTGGGTAGTTCAGTATCCCTGTAGATTATAACGCAATTCTCATCATAGCCTTCACTTGGTTCTCCTTTTGGCCAGAACCTGGGACACAGACAGGCTTGTTACTCCCCAGTGCCCACTGTAAGGCCCTGCAGGAAAAGGCCACAGTGGGATGCAAGACTTGAAGGCAAGAGATACAAATTCCCAATGCTGATTCATGGACTGAAGCAGTGCCCTTCCTCCCACTCCATATCCCACTGGCTCCAGTGGCACATGGAAACCTGCCTCCTTCCTACAGCCTTGCAGCACAACAGGGCCCTGCTCCATCCTGCTGGGGGCAACTCATCACCACCACTCCCCCCCTGCGCCTCACTCCCAGCAGAGGCCCGTGCTGGACTCCAGGGAAAGTTTGCGACATCTCCTTCTGTTTCACCCACAGGCACCTTCATGTCTACTCTACTTTCTTTCCCTACCAGGAATCACACCAAACACTCTTCTTGCAGAAATACTCACGCTGCTGTCACATTGTAGGGAGTCTTGTCCACCCACTGCCACTGGCCCTCCTTCTCTGCAAACAGTCCGATATATGAATTGTCTCGTTTAGGTTCTTTAGATTGCCTTATCAGCTCAGAGAGGAATACCTGGCAATCAGAGAGAGAGAGCACAAGGTCCATGAGGGGCAGGACTGAGCAGAGAGAGGCATCAGGAATCCCCATGATGTGGGGCCGGTGGCAGAGGGGGCTGGTGCTGCAGAGGTGCAGACAGGACCTTCCCCCTCCCCTGCAGGACAAGGAGGGCTCTGAGTCCCCTCCAGGGCCCAGCACTGTGGCTCTGCCTGTTGAGTCCCTCTCTCTGGGGCCCTGTGCACTCACCTGCTCTGCCTTCCTGGTGATCACTACCAGCTGGGAGCCCATCCCAGTGCAGTTCTGTGCACTGTCATCCCATGACATCATGTCAGTGGACAGGAAATAGCAGCTTCCTTGAAACCTTCTCCAGCCCTTTGGGCAGCACGTCCAGCCTCGGTCTGTGCAGAGAGAGGACAGACAGATGCAGGCTACTCACAAGAGATGGTGATTGCAGACATCCAGGTTTTCCAGGGACAGTGCTCATGTCCTGCTCAGTGACTTTTCCTGACAGAAAGTGCTTGAACAAACAGGGATAGTTCAGACATTCCTTCCCATTCCTTTGGGGTGTGACCAGTGAGCCTTGTGTACCCAAAGCCAGGGTAATCCTTGTAAGGGCATCTCAGGGCTCTGCAAAGTTCCTTTGGGGATGTGCTTTGACCTGCCCTGGCACAGCCCCTTGAGGCCCTTGGCCCCAAGGAAGAGGGGACATTGGGATACTGACCTGTGCCTTGTGGCACCGCTGAGCCGCACTCCCACTCCGAGAACTGCTTGGAGAACTCCTGCTGCTGCAGGGCTGAGGGCTGGTCACTGCTGTGGCAGAAGGGAACCACTGCAAAGGGACAGGAAAGGCAGCAGGATTAGCCCTTGCTCCCAGCTCCTCACACAGCATCTCTGGCCCCTGCACTCTCCTTCCACCATTTCCCCAGCAAGCACGCTCCCAGCTGTCACCTCTCCTGGCCCACCCCAGGGGCACAGCTCCTTCCCAGCCAGAAAGAGCCCTGTGCCTTCCAAGTGAGACAGCAGAGGGACCCCTGGAAGCACATCCCTCTGGGGACATGCCACACACACGGCAGGAGGGAGCCCTCCCAGCCACAGCCACTCTGCCATGCACCCACAGCCCAGCTGCCAGACTACAAAGCAGCCTCTCCTTGTCACCCTCTGTCTCTTCCTCAGCTACACAGCAACAGGCCCCTGGGGGAGCCACCCTCAGCTGGGCCTGTTCCATCAGCAACACCCAGTGCAGGTGAAGGGAATCACTTACAGCTGCAGCTCCTGAAACCAGGGTGCAGCACCATAAACCCCTAGGACTTACTGGCTCCACTGTGTGGGGAATAATGCACTCTTGGTGACAGGCCACAGCCACAATCCCAAGGACTTCCTAGGAACCCAGACCCTCATCAGGAGTATGGATTAGGAGCCGATCAGGGTGTGCTCAACAATCCAGATGCCTATTTTCTTTGATTGTTTAATTTAGAAATATTTTCACAGATGAGCAGGAGAATCCCGGTGGCTCCAGTGCCTGATGAGTGAATTGCTGTAATGGAGGAAGGCTCAGAGGAGATGGGCAATGCCTGGCTGAGCACTCCCATTGCCAATAAAGGTGACTTGGTCGCTACCCAATGATAAAGGATGAGAAGAGAGATGGCTTGTGGTTTAGTTCAGCTGAGGGATCTGACCTGCTGTGGAGCTGTTCATCCCTGTAGGGATCAAAAAGGATCATGTCTGGCAGAGCACATTTTCTAATTTTGCCACAGGCAATTTACCTGCTGGCAGAGGCACTCGGATGTGGGTTTCGCACCAGACCAAGGGCAGCCCCCTGAGCCTTTCATCCCAAGGGAATTAAGATACCCTGGAACTCACCAAGCCAGAGGCAAAAGGTCCCAATGGCAGCTTTGATTGCAAGGGCCAAAATAAGGAAGACCCAAATGTTCAGCCAGGAGCAGCCTCTCTCTTCTGCTGGGGCTGAAAAACACAAAGCAAGAGTGAGCATGTCCCAGCCCAGAGTTAGGAGCAGGATAACCCAGGGGGCTCTGTTCCCCAGCACCCTGCTGCTCCCTTCTTCCAAGCACTGGGAGCCCCTCAGGTGCTGGAAGCAGGTCCTGCTTGCCTGTCCCTGGCAGTGGCTCAGAGCCACAGAGTACAGGAGCACAGGGGCTGCCCTGGGGCTGCTTTTCTATTTCCCTGTTTATCACAAGACCTGCCTGCATTCTGCCCAACCCTCACTCCCCCTTTCTCCTGTCAGACCTCCTTTCTCCTCAACACATCTTCCATGTTGCTTTCCATTACCCCTGTCTATATATGAATGCTCTTTGTGGCTCTCCCTCCTCTTCCTCTCTCTTTAGAGCTTCTTTCTCTCACTCCCTGCATTTTGCCTCTGTCCCATCAGCCCCTTTCTGCAGTGGCACAGTCCCCCAAATCAGTGAGTGCCCAGCTCAGGGTGTGCACAGCCAGACCCACAGAGGGATTGTTTCCACAGGGGGAAAAGGCACTTGGGAGCTCTTGGGGAGCCCTGGCTGGGGTGTCCTTGGAGACAGCAGAGATGGGAGCCGGGACTTGTGCTCAGAGTGATGCAAAGAGCTTTAGCAGGGCAATGACAGAAGGACAGCCCCCTTCAGCCCCATTGTTTACAGACACAGCACTGAAGGGAATAGCAGTGCACGCTCTGCCTGCACTTCCATTTTCCCCTGGCTCTAGGAAAAGCTCAATCTGCCAGCCTGCCCACTGCCCACTGCCCACTGCCCTCATCTCTTGCATTGCTCTTGCCCTGAGCCCCATCTCCTGGTGCCCACTGCACCATGCCCTGGATCCATCCCAGCCCTGCCTTTCCCCCAGCCCCTGTGGCAGGAGGACAGAAAGCAAGGAAGGTTTGGGGGTTACCTGCACTTCCTGGACTGACTCTCCCTTGGCCGTTCATCATCTCTGCAGAAGGATCACACTTCTCCAAGGGTCCCTGCTACCAGTGTGGGCACAAACAGCCTTCCTCCTGCACAGGGCACCTCCCACTCTGCTGAGGAGCCTCCAAAGGCCTTAAGCTGGTGGCCTAAACAAGCCATATCCTGGGTGTACCCACAGCACAGGAGATTGAGGAACTTCCATCATTTCCCTGCCAGGGCATTTCACACAAGAATCATTGCAACACACAATCTCATGAAGGCAAGGGAAAACAGATGAAGGACAGCATCACTGCACCTCACACAACCTCCCTTTGCCCAGCCACACGCACTTGCACAGGGCATCCATGGCCTTCCCTCTCTGCTGCCTGCTCTCTCCTGCTGAGGCTCCATGTGTGTGACAGTACATACACGGGAAGGTGTGTTTGGCATTGGCTAGCAAAGGGTTAAACCCAGCGAGCACAGCCTGCCAAAGGGAACCACGAGAGGAAAGCAGATCTGTGACTGAGTCTGGGCAGTGATCATTGACATCCTGAGAACAGAAGAGAATTTCCCAATACACTTTTTAACTATTTCCTTTAGAAACATGGATGGAGCTTTGGGCAGTGCCTTCACTATGCCTTCTTTGTGGGGCTGGAGGACAGAAAGGATGATTGCATGGTGCTGGAGTCCCTTTGCATGCCAGATCAGGAATTTTGCCTTGGTTATGACTACAAAAGCTGAAGCCCTACATGGCGGTTCTAGCAGTTCTCAAGGAGATCTGGGTTCAAGTCCAGCAGCCTCATATTCCCAAGGATATCTCTAAGGATAAAGGATCCCGACTGGATCCCAATGTCCTCTGAATGGACTGAGATGGAAACACAGCTTTTGCTCTTGTTCCATCAGCCGGTTTCTCCCTGTGGAGAGGAATGCATGGGTGCAGAGACACAGAATAGGAGAGCTCATAGCTTAACATCCCTCCTAAATTGAGGGGCCCAGAACTGGACACAATACTCAAGGTGTGGCTTCACCAGTGCCCATGCAACTATGGGAGTTTCACTTTCCCCCATAGCTCTGCAGCTTGGCCACCTCTGTGTGCAAGAAGCTCCCTGGCAGTTGAGTGCTGTGGGTGACCTCGCCGATGGCACTGAAGGGAGCAGCAGGCACACACCCACAGTTCTGCAGAGTGACAGTGTGACCCTGTGCTTTCACCTGTGCTTCACAGGCTGCTGGGAGAGCTGTGGATTCTCAGGAACCCCACATCTCCAGCAGCAAGTGTGTGGAACCAGGGGAAGCCCTGCTCCCACAAAGGGGATGTGCTCTTGCAGCTGCATTTCCTGCATGGCTGGTGGGATGCTGGAGGTTGCACAAGTCTTGGGAATGTGTTTTTCTGTGGAGTGAGAGCTTGTGAACACTGCTTACATAGAGATGTTTAGAAATGTAGGCTGTGACCCTGCCTGCAGCCTGTTGTGCACAAAATAACAGAATCAGGGGATGTCTTCTACAGAGAGCTCAGGCGTGTCCTCCCTTGTAAGCAGTTCTGTACCCTGGTCTTGTGATGCCTCAGCTGAAATGCCTGTGCTGTTGCTGTGAGCTCTCCTATTCCTGTCTCTCTGCACCCATGCATTGCTCTCCACAGGGAGAAACCAGCTGATGGAACATCTCAGTCTGTTCCACGTATGTCTGCAGCATTTGCGGACACAACCAAGTGAGGCTTCATGATCTGTCATGCACATGGACTCTGGCACTGCCAAGTGATCCTTCTGCCCCTCAGTGCCAGGTCATCCTGAACCCCTTTGCTCAAAGCCCCAGCTCCCCTCAATGCAATGAGACCAAACCAGTGTCACAAGTTCTCTGTTGTGCTCAGGGTTTCTGGGCTCAGGATGCCAATGGTCACTGCCCAGACTCAGTCACAGATCTGCTTTCCTCTCGTTTTTGGTTCCCTTTGGCAGGCTGTACTCGCTGGGTTTAACCCTTTGCTAGCCAATGACAAATACACCTGCCCGTGTATGTACTGTCACACACATGGAGCCTCAGCAGGAGAGAGCAGGCTGCAGAGAGGGAAGGCCATGGATGCCCTGTGCAAGTGCCCGAGGCTGGGCAAAGGGAGGTTGTGTGAGCTGCACTGATGCTGTCCTTCATCTGCTTTCCTTTGTCTTGGTGACTTTGTGTTGTGCAATGACCATCTTGTGAAATGTCCTGGCAGGGAAATTATGAAAATTTCCCAATGTCCATGTGCTTTGGGGTACACCAGAGTGGGAGGTGCCCTGTGCAGGAGGAAGGCTGTTTGTGCCCACACTGGTAGCAGGGACCCTTGGAGAAGAGTGATCCTCCTGCAGAGATGATGAATGACCAAGGGAGAGTCAGTCCTGGAAGTGCAGGTAACCCCCAAACCTTCCTTGCTTTCTGTCCTCCTGCCACAGGGGCTGGGGGAAAGGCAGGGCGGGGATGCATCCTGGGCATGGTGCAGTGGGCACCAGGAGATGGGGCTCAGGGCAAGAGCAAAGCAAGAGATGAGGGCAGTGGGCAGGCTGGCAGAATGAGCTTTTCCTAGAGCCTCAGGGCAGCCCCTGTGCTCCTGTACTCTGTGGCTCTGAGCCACTGCTAGGGACAGGCAGCAGGACCTGCTTCCAGCACCTGAGGGGCTCCCAGTGCTTGGAAGAAGGGTGCTGGGGAACAGAGCCCCCTGGGTTATCCTGCTCCTAACTCTGGGCTGGGACATGCTCACTCTTGCTTTGTGTTTTCCAGCCCCAGCAGAAGAGAGAGGCTGCTCCTGGCTGAACATCTGGGTCTTCCTTATTTTGGCCCTTGCAATCAAAGCTGCCTTTGTGACCATCTGCCTTGGTGAGTTCCAGGGTGTCTTAATTTCCTCAACATTAAGGGCTCAAGTGACTGCTTTTTTGCTGAAAGCCCATATCCTAGTCCCTCTTCCAGGCAGGCAAATGCCTTTCACCAAAACAGGCCTGTCTAGTCTTATTGGCTTATCCCATGACTTCTGTGTCCTTTTCCTCATCCTTTCCTCAGAAGATTTCTAATGTGGGTTTGTTATCTGGGCTAGTGTGTCTCTCAGACAACTGAGATGAGACAAGCTCTTCTGAGAGAAGGAATGACTGGTAGTGGGAGAAGTGGCCTGCTGTTCTCACCTTGTTGCTCAATCCAGATTTCATAGCTTGTTACTAAACAGTCTGTGTTGGGGCTCCAAAGCAGAAGTTAGAGGATAGCACAGGTTGCTCATGCACGAGATGAAAAGGATGACAATAGCACTTTGCTTTGCTCTCCTCTCTTCTCAGTGGCCTTACTTGATGGAAGCTCTGGCCATTACAAGATTCTCCTCCAGAACTCTACTGAGTGGTTCTGTGTCCCCAGCAGTTCTGCAGAGAAAGGTGAGTGATGCTGAGAGCCTCATAAGTAACAAAAGGACTTCACCAACATTTTGTTTGGTTTCCCCTCAACCTTCGAGGTGGGGAATATTACTGTCAGTCACAAGTGGATTGTTTGAAGGAAGGAATCTGTGGAATTGAGGTAAGACACTCTATTGTACATCTTTAGTAAGAATGCTATGAAAACATGCTCCAGGTCAGTGAAAGAGGGTGGGTCATTCCATACCTGCATTTGACCAACCTTCCTACTCTTCCCCTCACACAAACCCTCTATTGCAAGTCAAGTCGACTTATCTAGATGCAAGTGCTTTTATACGGGCTGGTTCAATCCAGCTCCACTTCCTGTGCTGGCTCACTGCCTGTTCACACAAGCATGATGGTCAGTGTGGGGGACAGAGGAGGGAGGATGATTTTTAGCTCAGAATAGCTGGGGAGCTGAGCTGCAGTCCCACATGAAGTGATGGTAATATGGAGTGCTGGAATGCTGGTAGTGCAAGTTCTCAAACTCAGGTAAGAGATCCCTTCTCATGCAGCCATGACCTTTGTGGGAACACATCTGTAGCTTTTAATCCACCGTTTGAATCTCTGAGCATAAGGCAGGTCACTTGGATAAGCTGGCTGTGTAAGGAACTGCCTGTGGTGGCAGCAAGGCTGTTGGAGCAGGCTCTGAATCTGCATGAGCTGAGAGCTTGGACAGCTCTTCTCTGATGGAAGTGTTTCTAGAAAAGCACAAACCAGCTACTTCTCATCTTGCTTCCTCAGGAAGGGTAAGGCAGAAACCATGTCTCTCACCAAAGAGAGGTTGCATGGACATGGCAGGACAGAGAGAGAAAGGGAAGAGGCCCCTTCAGGCAGGGGTCTTGTGACAGGCTGCTGACAGCTTTACTTGTGGAGAGCAGAAAAGAGCATTTATCTCTGTCCAGGCTTTGGGACCAAACCACATTCCTAACACCTGGGACCCTACATTGAACTCACAGCCATGAAGGGCAGCACTTCTTGTTCAAAAGCAGGATTTTTTTTCCCCCATAGTGGATGGCTGGATGTGCTGCCCAAAGGGCTGGAGAAGGTTTCAAGGAAGCTGCTATTTCCTGTCCCCTGACATGATGACATGGTATGACAGTGCACAGAACTGCACTGGGATGGGCTCCCAGCTGGTGGTGATCACCAGCAAGGCAGAGCAGGTGAGTGCACAGGGCCCCAGAGAGAGGGACCCAGCAGGCAGAGCCACAGTGCTGGGCCCTGGAGGGGACTCAGAGCCCTCCTTGTCCTGCAGGGGAGGGGGAAGGTCCTGTCTGCACCTCTGCAGCACCAGCCCCCTCTGCCACCAGCCCCACATCATGGGGATTCCTGATGCCTCTCTCTGCTCAGTCCTGCCCCTCATGGACATTGTGCTTTTTTTCCAGGAGTTCCTCTTCAATTTGACAAAAGAAAAAGCTACTAGCCTCTATGAAACAAAATACTACATAGGTTTAGCTGCTTACAAAACTGGGAAGTGGCAGTGGGTGGATCAGACTCCATATGAGAGTACAGCCACGTGAGTATCCTGGTGGAGTGAGGAGAGCCCTAATATTCATGCCCTCAGTCCAAGTGACCAATATATTGTGTAAGGCAGGTATTTGTCAGAGTGGGGTTTCTGTCTTCAGCTGCTCTGCAAGTCAGAAAACTTGCATAAATTTCTATTCAAAACTATGGCTCCTGATTTCTGTCACAGTGACTTTCCTTTTCTCTTCCACAAGTGTTTAAGGTGACCCCACATCCACTGTCATGCTAGTGCATTTCCAATAAAGGAACTTTCTTTTACAGGTTCTGGAAGCCTGGGGAGCCCAATTTACTCTTTGCAGAAAAATGTGCTGCAATTCATGTCAAGGGAAAGACAGACCCCAACACTTACAGTAACTGGAATAATGTCCTTTGCATCACAAGTTGCTATCGAATTTGTGAACAGGCAGTCAAACTTCTCTGAGAAAGGACATAAAATCCAATTTTCAAAGTACCTTAGTTCCCAGCCTGTGCCCCTTCATCCCTCTACAAGCTGGAGATCAGTTCTGGATGAAATAGCTCAGGCTGATGTCAATGACCTACTGTGAACCTTTCTACTCTCCTCCTTCAGAAACAAGGGTCCTAATTCTCTATCACTTTCCTTGACTCCTGATCCAGACAATATCTCAATGATGTGGAAAAGACCATCACTGTTTCATGAAAGGATACTTGTCCTTCAAATCACTGGAGCAGAATTTGAAAGAAGAGCATTCAGTGGAGTATCCTTGTCCCTCCTCTGAAGGGGAAAATTTTTCATGGCTGTAGTGTTTCCTTCTCCTTCAGCACATTGTGTGTTGATTAGTTTAAAAAAAAATTAATAAATATTAATTTATTAAATGTTAATACTGCTCTTTGCGTGAGGATGTGTGACATGATTCCCACAGTCCAGCCTCTGAACACAGCGGTTTTAACTTTTCAATGTGTTCAGCATCTGTAGATGAGAATATTGTTGAGTGTGCTGGACCGGCTGGGAGCAGGAACAATGTAATGTTCATCTGTAGAGCATGTGAGGAAGGTCCTGAACACTTTGGAGAATCATTTGTGAAGACAGAAACAGAGCAGGCTGTGTATTATTCAGTGCCAGGCAGTTTGCCCAGAAAAAACGAAGGATGTTGGAGATTCTGCTGAGATGTGGCAGGACGAGGCATAGCAATAAAGGGGAGAGAAAGCAATTAAATGTTACAAGAAGGAAAAAAGCCAGAGTCCCCTAAGGAGAAATTTCTAATCAGAGAGAAGGGTGGAAGACCTCTATCAGAGGCATCACTGCAAATGAGATACACAGAAATCTTGAGCAATGTTCGGCTTCCTTAAAATTTCCCAAATTCCAGTCTGTATGTTCCTCCCTTTCATCAATGCTATCTATATTCTTTGAGGAGCTGGGCGTTTCCAGTTTGGAACTAAAAATACAACCTGAAAAATCAGTTCTGGGTGATTTTTTTTTCCCCCATCAGAAATGTGAGTACAAATTTTTGTAATTTCTGCCTGAAGAAGTATATTTTCCAGGTTTCTGGTTTAGCCACTGGACCAAAAGCTTGGCTCTTGCAAAGTGTTTGCCTCCTAGTTTCTAAAGCTGCTGGATACTTTCACAATGGAGAAAACTTATTTTTTTGTCCAACATGACCACAAACCCAAACATTGCAATGGACTTCTCGATTTCCCTCAGCTCAGTTCTGCAACTTATGCAGCAACAGGGTTTTGAGGAAGAAAGAGAGGCAGATAAGACACGCAGAGCGTGACCAATGTTTTACAAGCGGTTTTAGGGGTGCTGCAGTTCTGGTTCCTGGGAGGTTGATGGGGCAGAGCAAAACCCACACCAGGAGATCGGTTTGCAAGAAAATGCACGTACCTTGCTAGAAACAGTCTCCCTGCCCCAAATTTGGAAAACAAAGTTTTTCTTAAGATGTCGTGACAAAAGAGGGATCTTGGGAGAGAGCTGATGCTGGGTTTGCCTACAGAATTGTTGAAGGGATCTTCCTGATCCCCTCTTCAATATGGATTTGGCTGATGGAGGTGACTATCTCCAACAGATAAAAATCAGTCTTTACCCCTCAAGTTTGTCTTGATTCAGGAGGCAGCAGATGGCACAGGAAGAGGTAGAGATGACAACAGACAGTTAGGTACAGCACTTTCAGAAAGCTTCAGAAGGACATCCCCGCATACTGAACCCAGGGCTTGGGTGGGAAGGACAAAAAGTTTATCAGGATAGCATTCTTCATGATGACACCTGCAGACCTTGCTTTCACGTGGACATCTTGGCCACATGCCAGCTGCCTCTCAGAACAAGACCTGGATGCTTACCACTCCTTGGCGCATTAACTTTTACTTTGGAAAGGAGCTTGGGTCTGAGGAAAGGAGCCACAGTGACATTCACTTCTGAGAATACACACACCATCGAGTGCAGGTACTCTGACTGCTGCAGCGAAATTCTCTCGTGATTCAAACCTGAGCTAGCTTCTGGTTTTCCTCCAGAAAGCTCATGATGCCCAGTCTTTGAGATGCAGTCTTCAGCTGGAAAAACATAATTAGAGCCATGTTAGAAGGACATCCAGTGTTGATTCTTATGGTCAGACTTATTAATTACATCTGTATGCAGAGCATGCTTTATGTTTAGCTCTGACAGCTAAGGATAGGATACACCCGACTTTCTCTAATAAATCATTATCCTTGCCAAGCCAAGTGATGAAATAAAGTGAAATGTATGTGTTTTTCTTGGCAGACACTATCTTTTATAAGGATTTAAATTTTCCTCCAAGGGTATCTGTTCTTTTTTTAGACAAAGCAGAGAATTACACCTCTACTCCTTCTCTTTTTCTGTTTTATCCCACCTCAGATTCTTTCATGTTCCTTTACAACATTTATTTCTCCAATTCTTTATTTTCTTTGCACTCCTGCTGTCTCTCATTTTTCCCCCTTTATTCCTTTTTTTTTTTCCTTTTAAATATTGTTTATTGTTTCCTTTTACCTTTTCTTGCTAAGACTGCAGATGAAGAGCATACATTGTTGTTTGGGAGAAATAAAAGAGAGAAATGACATTTAAAGAAGCTCTGGTACTGGACACATGTCTGTTCTGTCCTTTAAAATTTACTGTTTCTGAAATTATTTCCTAAGCAGTCTTGTGTAAGGTATTAGTGCTAATTCAGGTACTGCTGGCCTTGCAGAGTTCATGTTATCCAAGAGATCCACAACCCCCAGTTCTTCACTTGTCCAGTTCACGGTGGTTATCCTTTGTTTATCTCAAGTTGTCTAAGACAAATCCTGTTATTTTAGCCTTTATGTCTCTACCTGGTTACAAGGGAATAAAAACACTTTTTTATTTTATATGGAATCAGTTTATATACCTGAGCAAGCATTTTCACATCCTGCTGCTTAATTATAAATCATTTATCTAGGCAGGCTTTTGGACAATCTGCTGGTTTCCTGGAAATGCCTCAGCTGATCATGAGGTCCAACACTCCAGCACCATCTCCTGCTCACAGCAAGTCACCTGCACTCTCTTGGTGTCGCTGTGATCTACCTTCATGAGATCAGGAGGAGATGCACAGTGCCTCTGACTCTGTCACTGCAGCCTCTTGTGGTGCATCAATGCCTCCACAGCAAGGTAAGAATTCTGTAACATTCACTAGAAAGAGAAAACACAGCCATAAGACAAAGAATTGCTTTGCTCAGGATCTCAAAATGCACCATAAAAAATGGCTTTGTGCTATAGTCCATGTTTTAACATAGGGGAAATTCAATGTAGCATTTAAGAACTGGACATAGATCTGGATCTGGTTGTTTAGACTGGAGATCAAAACAGACCACTGTAAACACACTCCAGTGTTGTGTTCCTCCCATGACATTCAATCCTGCTAGGTGAGGCACCTGCTGTCTCAGATTCTTACGCAGACTGAGTTGCCACAATTTTACATGCATTAGATGTCTGCAAATTTACTCTAGCTAAGGATCAAGGAGGTAACTTCACTGCCTGAACACTCTTTTGCTTCTGACATGAGCTAAAGCAGCTGTTTCTCACTACATAGTAGCCAACTCTGAAAGCAGAGCATGAAGGCAACCTCTTTCAGAACAATTAAATACACATCAGGGCCTCTCCGGCATGGTCCATCAAGGTTTTCCTCAAAAAGATCATCCTCATTTATCATCCTCATTTCTCATGGCTATAGCCATAATTTCACCCGAGTTCTTCCATTTATTTCCAGCTTTATTATCTCCTAACGTGCCTCTGCTTTTAAAGTGACATTTTCCCCCATTCCAACTCTTCTTGCAATGATTATAATTAAGAAATTTTGCATACCTGAAATCTGAATAAGCCTGGAACAGAGAACATTTTGGGTATAAGGAAACAGAGAAAGTAAAAAATAGAAAGGGGTTGATTGGTTTCATTGGTAATAAGAGAGCCAATGCTTCCCCTTCTGTGGTTAAAATTACTTCTGTTGGGGAAGGAAGTAGTGGGACCCACACAGAAAAAGGCAGATTTGGGAGGAAGCCAAGAACAAACTCTTCTATCACATATACAATGCAGAGACACTTCTCAGATTCATTAGAGCACCACCCCATTCAGACACCAGTTAAAACTACTGCAGAGCACTGGCTTTAGGACAGAGAGTCACATTTTCATGAGTCAAAACCTGCTTAGGAGATATATTGCTTCATGGGATCATCTGACCAGATGGGGAAAGAAACAGCCAGCTGCTGGGAAGGGTTCGCCCAGACTGGATATCCCCAGGCCTTAAAGAAATGAGTCAAAGTCCTCCTGACCAGACATGAAAAGGTTTCTGCCTGCAGATTCATTTTTGAGTCATCACCATCTGGGAGCTCAGTCATATTTTGGTGTTCAGAAAATATCTTGGTGAAGGCTTCCCATCCAAAGGCCTCTTGCAACTCTGAATCACAAGTGACACAGTACTAAATACATGCATGGAAGTTTAGAATTATTCTTCCTGCATTCTTAACAAAATCTTGTATTACATTCAGTTATTGGTCTTTTTACAGGGCATTTAAAATTTTTAAATGCCTACTGAAGAACCAAAGCAGCCCTTAACAACATGAGATTATTCAACAAACTCATCTGTCTACTATTCACACAAAACCAAAAATCAAGTATTTATATAAAGTGCTCTTCATCCTGAAGGGCAGGACTGTGCTCACAGGCTTGATCCCTACTTTGTTTTTCCCAATTGTTACAAGTGTTCAAAACAAGACTGATAAACAATATCAACCCACCTCTCCATGCTTATAAGTATGCATATTTTAAATGTCTCTTCATACTTACAATACATAAGACTCTTCTCAGAGCACAAAATGCAGGCTCCCTGCCTAGAGACTGCATAGTTGATGTTTATAGTGTCAATCTTAGTTGCTACTGAGTGGAGTATTGCACCACAACACTGGAAGACCAGCTTAAATGTAGTATTAGGGAAAAAAGAAAAATGTAATATTAGGGAAAAAGAGAAAGAAAAAGAGAAAGAAAAATAACAATTTCCAGTGATCAGAAGTCATCTTTGCTACTGCCCAAAGGCTGTGGTTCACTATTATATCTCAAACCAATGCATTCCACAGACCAATGAGCCTTGCACTGTGCTGTGATCACAAATGACTCAAAACAAGCACGTTTTCTGAGGACTGCTTCAAAAACATTTCCCTGAAGCTCTGGTTCTCCTGCTGGAGTTTGCTACTCGGAGATAGATCGGGACTGACTCGTGTTGATTTGTGGAATCCTGTGAGCTGGCACAGGTACCCAGTGCTGCAGACTGAGTCAACAGACAAGATGATCTGGGGTAGGGATCAAATGCTCGCAGGAAGTGACAAAAGGAAGGAAGCTTCCCTGGATAAAAATAATAAATTTGTAAATGTGTCACAAGATTAATTTACCTGCAAATCCATGGTCTGAATTCCTCACTTGATTTCAGATGTGCCTCATCACAATGGGCCTGCCTGGCAACCACTGGAATATGTCTGACCTCGGTCACCATCACTGGACCCAACACTGACCTAAGGACCGATTTCCATGCTTGACCTCAGACCTTCCTCATCCCTGGAGACTTGCCTAGTCATCTAGACCCCGGATGCTGTGCCAGGTGTGCCCTGCTTGCCTCACTCAGGTGTTGTGGCTGGTCCCCAGCTGTCCTGCTGGCTGTGTTACTGCAGCTGGCTCCTGGCCACCAACCCTCAGGGAGCTGCCACCTCCACTGTGCCCTCACAGTGTCTGTTGTACCACAGAGCAAATTGGGAACTGGGATTCAGTTTATTTTTTTGGGGTTTTTTTGGGGGGGGAAGGCAGAATCTTGTCAGTTTGTTTTAGTAAAGTAGCTCTTTACTATTGAATATTATAGAAATATGAAATACTATTCCACAGTTCACTTGAGCTTTGAGTAGAATTTGTTGCTGATGGCCACCATTACTTCTTCACTGTATTTGTCATCACTTTGGTTCCAATTTTGCTGGTTTTCATGCTGTTTGTAAAAAGCCCCTTTTTTCAGAAAAGACAAACTTACTGTACTCCTTAACATCTTCCATGAGCTCCTCAGTATTGCTGACAACCATAATCAGCTTTAAAAGTCATGTTCCAGTAGCTCTCCATAGGATTTCTATATCTTTGGTTCTTTTTCCTTCAGGGACAATTCAACAGGCTGAACTGGTTCCTCACAGCTCCAAAGTAGGGCAGGAGGGATACAGAGCCATTCACATCTTTGAAGTGGTGCTACACTCCCCTTGTTTTAGCAGGTCTGAGAGAAGAAGGAAGAGTTTTATATGTTGAGTTCCACCAGAGGCCAAGTAGTGCTGCCTGGATCTGTGCACAGGATCTGCAGTGTCTGTGCAAATCTTTTTATCTTATGAGATTACAGGTTATCTTATAGGTTATAGGTTATACAGGTTATCTTATGAGAAGGAGCCACATAAATCAATCCAGAGGCATCTGATATGTAATCTCAACACAACTGTTGCAGACCCATTGGCAGATTACAACTTTACTGTTGGATTCAGAGCCATATGAGGCCAGAAGTATGATTAATAAAATCCTTCTGACAGGAAGACATGCTTGGAGAAGTAAATGCAGTATGGAAACACAGCACCCACTTTTCATGGATTGGTTTGGGTTGAAAGGGACCTTCAGTGCCATCTAGTCCAACCCCCGTGCATTGTGCAGGAACATCTTCATCAGATCAGGTTGCTCAGAGTCCTGTCCAAGCTGATCTTGAATGTTGCCAGGGATGGGGCATCAACCAGCTCTGGCTGGTGTGCCAGTGTTTACACTTGGGCCAGCCTCTCCTGAATCAGTTCTACTTGGCTGACAGCTGATATACCACGTGAGTCAAGCTGCTGTGAATTATTGAGTAGTGGCCTGGGCAGCTGACGAATTTTTCAATTCAAGTGGCAGAAAACACCTCTAGTGCTGCATTCAAGTAGAGCTGAAAGAACCTGCCAATCCTACTGAGAAAAGTGCAGTACTTGAACAGAGATTAATTGAAAATAATGCTGAGATATGGCCTTTAGGAGCCTCCTCATCACCCATAACAAACTTCAGTTCCACTGGCCTTGTGAATTGTCTTTAAACAGCAGATTTCTTCAATGACAGACAGCAACATGCTGCTTACAACCAACTCTTTCTCCTTATTACTGCCCTCACTTCCCCACTAATGGAAGCAATCCTATCCCTGCTAACACCAGAGTCTCATTACACAGTAGGCTGCTCATGTGTCTGTTGCATATTGGAATATTAATCCCAATATAACCAGTTAGATGGTGCCTGGGTCAGTGTGACCCTCGCTGCTGAGCCAAAGGCGGCACTGTGGTGCTTTACCCCAGAGATACCTTGGCTGCTGGAGATTGCAGCAGGGCACTGAGCAAGTCCAGGCTTGTCAGGGACTCCGTTTACCTCAGGAGAGAGAGCTTCTGGCGATGGTGAAGAGAAAAAAGGAGTGGATTCCGCTGGAGGGTTGCCAGATGTTTATTCCATGGTTACAGAGGTCTGAACCGGGGCAACTGCTGCCACCAGAATGGAGGCCGCATGGTCTCATTAACCTTTTAAGCTCGGGGACAGGGGAAGGGGAGGGGACAGGTGAGCTACCAACCAGGTGAAAGGGGCAGGGTCTCAAGGGACTAGGACACCTATCCAATGTCCCCCAGGCCTGAGGGACCAACCACACGACGCCTTGCTGGTATGTTAGCCTGATTGACAGGGCACACTCAGCAAGGGGCGAGGGGGAAGGGAGAAGGGATAGGCACACCTGGGAAGGGACCCGGAAGTTTAAAACAGGACATTGCAACACACCGCAACAGTTGCATGTCTTAATTCAAGTTTCAAAATCTCCTTTGTCCTGCCTAAACCAGCTACCTGTGCTTCCCTTTTTTCTGCTGCACCACAGCAACAAGATCAACATGACACAGTACACATCATTTGGGGGCCAGCCTCCCTTCACTGGGTTTTACATGTCAAATTCAGCAGCAGAATATGCTATTTTTGCATACAAGCTCTTGACATTCACAGAAGATTCTTACTCTCTCCAGTAATCTCTTCTTGGATGTGGTAGAATTGATCTGCTGATTTGAGGATCTGCATGGCATCGTGGTAGCGTTACTGCCTTGTGCACTTCCCTTACAAATATCCATCACAGATACAGACAAAATGTCCTAGTTATTATACTTGCCATGAGATATCTGGACATCTGCCACCATCCTTTCTGGCCTTGGAAAAGTTGCAGGGATGGCTGCTGGCCTGGCAATTGCATCCATCATCTTGATGCAGATGGGAAGCAGCCTCCCTAGGCTGCCCATGTGGTGTACACCAGCAGCTGGTACTGTCAGGATGACGTTCTAGTGGCCAGCTCAGCCCAGGGGGCTGCTACTGACAGATGGTTCACAACCAGGCAGAGATGTCAGCTCCCCCTAATCCAGCATTCAGGTGAAAAAAGGCAGCCAATTTGAAAAGAACTTTTAAATGTGAAGAAGAAGGACAATCACCACAGGTAAACAAACCCCAAACCTGAGGCATGGCCTCAGAAACAATAAATTAATCTGGATGTAACTGTGTTTTACTGAATCACAGGGAGATCCTGGGATGCTGGCAAGGGCTTCAGTCATCTTTGCTGACCCCAGCAAAGGGGTCAGCTGCTGCTGCAAGCTGAAATTCAGTTTTTAATATCAAGCCACTTTAAAGGTGTCTCAGACATGCTTATATTGGGAACATGGAAAGAGATTAATCCCTAATTGAAGGTCTTATCAATATACTTTCTGGGCTAAGAAATGGGAAGCTTAATGCAAAGACTTTGCTAGGACATTACATATTTTGACATTTTCTACACACATGACCACAAAAAGAAAACCCCCAGAAAATCAGGAAAATATGGGTAAGCCATAAATGCAGAAATGCCATTTTACTCCCCTGCTACAGTTAGGTTTTGGGACCACTTACCAAGCCTGAAGAATGGAGGCTGCACAGCCTCTTTAATTGTGACTGATATTTGACCAAACGTGCCCTCCTTTGGCACTATGATATATATGAGGCCACACCACAGAATAGAGACTTCCATCGTGGTTTTTTTCAACTTTGAACAACTTTACCACCAAGGCCACTTCTGTTTAGGTCATTTCTATTTAGGCTTTTTTTTTACTGGGCATGGAGACATGAAAATAGGATCACATACAAAATGTGGGAGTGTACAGTGATATTTTTTATTTATTACTGATACATAAGGAATAGGCTGGGACTAGCGAGCTTTTAGGCTAAGCATTAACATGCTTGCCAAAACCCAGAATAGCTGAGCAATTATGAAAGAGCTGGGAGTAACATGAACTTTTGTTGCACCTTGAAAAGGCTGGTCCTCTGTCTTGATGAACTGTTGTCTTCCTTCTCCCTGCTCCCTCAGGCTGTCAGGTCAGTGCCTGGATTTTAACCTTGGATGAGTCCACGAGCTAAGCCTTTACTGACTACAATGAAGTCACCTCCCTGTTTCCACTCTCTCCTCTTCATTGGCATGTATCTTGCTGTCAGGCTATGGAAGGACATCTAAAACTTATAATTGACTTGTTCACATAAAGATGGACGCTGGGTCACACAGTCATAGAATCTTCCTACATAGAATGTAGGGAGAAATCTACAGCATTTCAGTATCAATTATGCATTATATAGCCTGTATATATGCATTATAAGGCCGCTTTCACAACAGGTGCTGTGAAATTCTGCATAATAACAGGAATTAAAAATTAGGGATTTTAGGGTAACAAAAATAATTGTGAAAATCTCATGTTACTGAGATTATATTAAGAATACAATGTTGTGGAGGCTAATATTTGCTTTAAAGATATCTATTCCCATGGTCCAGGGACTGCTCCACCCAGAAAACTTCCATTTCATCAGAGAAAGGCTCTGTAGGAACTAAATCCGCTCAGAACTACATTCTTCCTGAGGTGAAGCACCGGGAACAAAGCCCACTGATTATTTAGCCCTTCACAAGATAGCTTAGGTGGTTGCTGATCTGCTAATCCCTGTTGAATTTCTGTTGGGCCTGGCCTCCACTTGCAGCAAGAAGCTGAAGAATCCAGCATAAATCCAAGCACATAGTGAGCTATCATGTAGATACGCATGGAGATAAAGATAGGCCATAGCTAGTATAAGAACCAAGATTTAGGTAGTTTTCCTTCATGGTCTATAGGACCTCATTGGGTCCTGTTCCCAGCTGGGTAGAGAGGACAGTTCCACAGACAGTTCTTTCTTGATAGGCCATCCCCAGGCTGTAAAGAATGGAGCCAAATTCTTATTCACCTGCTGAGAAAACTTCTGTGCCCACAGGTTCATCTTAGAAGTGTTGTCTTTTGGGATCTTGGAGATTTTCTGGTAGTCAGAGAAGAGATGGGTGAAGGGGTCCCAACCAAACCCTTCCTGCAGCTGATGAAAAACAATACAGTGTACAAACAGTTAAGTTATCATTTCACTGGCATTATTCCTGTGTTACACATAGTAGAAAATTCCACGGGGCTTCTGCAGTGTCTTTTAAAATGAATGCAAATTTAGATGAAAGCATCTAGGCTTTTCAGGCTTCAGAGCATAACTAACAGCACTAAAGTACAGAAAAACACCTCCTCATTACACTGATCTCCCAAAACAAACAGAGATCAAAGATACACTGGGAGTAGCCAGAAGTGTCAGTAATTTATTATATAAGCTGCTGCTTTGTGAAAACAGTATCAGAGGGGACACTGACAGAATAGCTGGAAAGAAGGGGCACAGGAGAACAAGAAGTATTGAGAAAGGGGGAGGGACAGATTATGAACAGGGCATGCTTTGCTTAAGAGTAAGAACAAAAGGAGTTCATACAGAAAAACTACTGCTGCAGAATTAGAACTGTTCTTCCACGCACATTTATTCCAGCAGTCCTGTTAGTAATCAGGCAGGAGATGAGACATCCCAGCCTACAAGCGTGGGTGAGGCAGCAAGGCAGCGGCCAAACTGGTAAGGTATTGTGGGAAAATTTCTCCCCTTAAAACTGTTCCCCTCAGTATAAATATTTCGTTATTGTTTGCACCAAAAATCCTCAGAGGATGACTCTTCAGCTTGACCATGCAGATGCTTATTTGGGATGTGGAGAAGTCAGGATCAATACTCCTCCAGTAAATATACTTCTCCTCATATGAAATGTGAGAGCTCTCAGACAAGGGAGCTGAGGAACACTCATCTCACAACAGTCAGTAGCTTAAGCACCATAATGGACATCTGCTTTGCAGTTCCCAGTTAAAATCAGGCTGAGTGCTCTCTCCATTAGGCTAATAGTTTCTAGGAGGATTAAGGGATAGGGGGAATCTCTCTTGCATGCTTCCCAAGAGAATGCACTTTAATCTAGGATAGGGTTCATGTTTTAGAGTCTCGACCACAGTGAGGGATCCAGTTCCGTGTGCAGGAGGATAGGCTGAGCCCATCCTCTTGCCACTTGCTGGACTACACTGGCTCCACTCAGTGCACTGGATGATATGAACACCCTCCTCTCTGTGAGTTTTTTAAAAGGCCATGTAACTCACCAGGAGACTGTTCAAAGCCTGGCTCTTCTAGACACTTTACAGTGCCAAGGTTTTTTGACAACTAGCCCACCATCCCACAGGAAATCTGCTGTGGATTAAAGAGCTGGGCCCAAGTTTGATCCTCCTTTTCCCATGTTGTATAACAAGCAGCAGTTCCTGTTTCTCTTCCAGGGAGAAAGATTAGTACATTGCACTGAGCTATCTCCCTGAGTGGCTAAGCCCAAATCTGACAAAGGAAGGTCTTCAGGAGACCTCAACTTTAGGCACTCTGCCTCTTTACCTCTCAGGTGCGTTCTGGGCCCAAGATAAACCCTCTGACAGTAATCAAACACATCAAGGCTCCACAGCTACAGTCAGCAGGCTGCAGACATCCCTCAGACAGAGGCTTCAGTGACTCCACTAAGAACGTACACACATTTTCCCTGTTACCTGCAGATATGTCTCCAGAGCAGTCCACACATTCCAGTCCTTTAGCTGAGCACCTTTCTTCAGATAGCTTTCTATCCTTTCCTTGCGGCACTGCAGCCTGAGTGCCTGATGGGCCTCATGCCTGGGAATGCCCAGCACCTCCTCATGAACATAGACAGACCAGAGGTTGCATGTGGCCTCTGTGGTGTGAGGGGGGAACTCCCATGCCTGCTGCTGTTGATTGTGTCCCAGCTCATGGATGGGACCCCAAAGACCAGTAGTTTGCATGTGCTCCACGTCTAACATCTCCTTCACTGAATCCAGGTGGCCCATGATGGGGTAGCCAGCATGCATCCAGCCTACAGGACAGACAGGGAGCAACACGTCATTACATGCTCACCCCAGTGCTTCTCAGATGCAAATGATTATTGTATTTTTTTTTCATTTCTCTAGAGCCTTTCCTCCATTTCACAAATAACACTTTTTTATTACCTTAAATGACCAACTTTTCCCAGTGTGACATAAGGAAATACATCACGTTTCACCCTAACAGATAGTGACCCTTAAACAGTCTAACAAGTAAAGGCAGGACTGAACCATCAGTTAAGTGCAGTTTTGCCTGCTTTCCCTTTTTATATATAAATGTACACTCATGGTTGGACTGAGGTAGAGGTTTTAGGATGAGGCTGACCATTGCCCAGAACACCCCTGAACCCCACAGGCTGAGCACAGTTGACACCAATGCAACCATGCAATGATGTGATTGAGCACCATGGCACTCCTTGGGTGAGACACATGGAAAACATGTGAGTCTGTCATGCTTAAGGACTACACAGCCTGGCTATACTTAAGGCTGTTCTTAGCCCTGCAGGATAGCTATTCCAAAAACAACCTCCCAGCAGGTTCCTAGGCAAGAAACATGCACTGCAAGGGAGTTTACTTCTGCCTCTTTGGTGTCTTCTTCCCTAATTGGCCCTCCTGGAAGATTCCCAAAACTTCAAGAGCAATGCCCCCACATTCTAATACCTGTTGTAGCAGGGTGTAAGCGGCCCTTTACACAGAGGGAGCCTGGTGAATGAACAGGAATGGCAATCCCCCTCCTGCAGGAACTAGGGATCATAGAAGGTGAATGGTCTGGAACTAGTTTCTGCAGGAGCTAGTGAACATCTTGAGCTTTCTCTTTTTTAATAAGAGGGATATATGCAATTAGCCATCACCAGCACCCAAAAAGTTCAGATCCAGAAATGTGAGTGAAACCATTTCGTCCACCCAAGCCAAAAGAAATTTTATGTCTGTAGACTATGATATTTTTAACTGGCATTTGCTCAGCACAGCAAAACCTAACACTCCCAAGATGTGCCACAAATTATTTCCATTGTAGCTTAGCAAAAGTTTAGGGCATCAGGGTTCATGCCAAGCTGTGGTCTCATTGTGGGATGATGAATTTAACCAGGATGAATTTAAGGTTTTTTTTTTTTAAAAAACAACGGAGCAAAATTTTTATTGCAAAGTTCCATGTTTACTATATAATTTGATTCTTGATTGAAGGCACACAGTTCATAACTGGAAAAGCTGGAGTGGGGTAACATCAGCTGCAAAAATACACACTGCTGGGCTTTGACAGCAACACTGGATCTGCTTCCAGATGTGTACCATCATCTCAGGCACACATCTTTTCAGGCTAAGCTTTGCCCACAATAACCTTTGTGGAGCCCACCTCCAGCAAGTAGGCACACAGAGGTTTAAAATTGTCACTGAACACATGAGAACACTCCTGTGGCTGAGCCAGAGAGAAAATAGAAATCAGGTCACTGCTTCCCAGCTGTACTGGCTCTGCAGTGCATTCAGGAGGGAGAATGGATAGCTGCATGTGAGCTAAAGCCACTGCAGTCAGCAGCTCTGCATCGTAACACACCCCAACAGGAGAACAGCTGAGGAGACACCACCAGTTTTGAGAGCAGGGAGGCATCTGCAAAGGTCAGTATGTTTTTCAAGCCCTGCCTTACCACATTTCCACCCTGATGGAGCAGCTCACAATTATGCAAGGGTCACAGTCATTTAACACCTCACATATGTTTCCAGTCTGGCTTTAGCAAAATAACCTTGAAGGAGCAGACACTGCTGCTAGAGGCCACTTGCCTCTTAGCTCTGGAGAAAGCCATATGGCATTGTACCCACCACATGAGATCTGGACATCTGTTACAATCCTCTCTGGCCTTGGGAACTTTGCTGGCACGGCTGCCAACGTGCTTATGGCCACCATGATCTTGTCCCACAGGGTCAGCAGCGGCCGTGGGCTCTCCATGTGGCGGATGCTGTCGGAAGGCACCGTCAGGATGAGATTCTCAACAGCCAGCTCTGCCCAGGGAGCAGGGTAGTGCCGGATACAGGCCTCCCACTGCCTTTCACAGGTCTCCCCTACAGAAACAACACAGAAAATCAGTTGAGCACAAGTCTGACTTTTGAGCATGCTCACAGAGGTCAAGCTCAGAGAAAGACAGCAGGTCGTGAATATTTCTTGGAAAACAGTATGTGGTAGTTGCATGACTGTGGGTGGTGGCTGTTACATAGCCAGTCCTCAATCTGTTCTTGGGAAGCCTCCTCAGGCTCTTTAATAGGTAGGGAACAGAAAAGGACTGGCATATAACAGAGTAGCATAGCAAGAACAGATCACTGTTTTGTATCAGAAAACAAGAGGCATCAAGTTTCTCCAGTGTCTCATTTCTTTTTGTCCAGCAGAGTTGCTGTTTCACATAATGCTGGCTCTGTTCAGTTTGAAAGAGAGAGAAGAGAAGAGAAGAGAAGAGAAGAGAAGAGAAGAGAAGAGAAGAGAAGAGAAGAGAAGAGAAGAGAAGAGAGAAGAGAAGAGAAGAGAAGAGAAGAGAAGAGAAGAGAAGAGAAGAGAAGAGAAGAGAAGAGAAGAGAAGAGAAGAGAAGAGAGAGAAGAGAAGAGAAGAGAAGAGAAGAGAAGAGAAGAGAAGAGAAGAGAAGAGAAGAGAAGAGAAGAGAAGAGAAGAGAAGAGAAGACTGCTGGAAACATGGGGAATTCATCAGAGATGTCTTGTAGGATCTAGAGATGGCCATATGAGGGCACAGTAAAGCAAGCAGAGCACAAAGCATGCTTTGCCGCGCCGCCTCTCCCCAGCACAACGGTTTCCATCAGAAATAACAACTCCAGCTCCAAGAAATGTGGGTGTGGACAAACCCTGCCCATTTTGTGAAAGCTCTTTCACCTACTCCCAGACACTTAGCAGGCTCAGAGTGACTAACCCAGAAGCAGAGATTCATAAATTGTAGAATAGTTTGGATGGAAGGGACCTTAAAGGTATCTGTTTCAACCCTCTTGCTATGACCAGGGGGGACATCTTCAACTAGATCAGGTTGCTCAGAGCCTTGCCCAATTTGACATTGAATGTTTCAAGGAAAGCATCCATCATCACTTCTTTGAGCAAGTAGTTTCAGTATTCCACCATCCTCATAGTAAAAAATTTCTTCCTTATACATAATCTGAATCGAGCTTCTTTTAGTTTAAAACCATTGCCCCTTGTCCTACTGCAACAGGTCCTGCTAAAGGGTCTGTCCCCATCTCTCTTGGACTTGCCCTTGGTGAAGCTGTGCTGGCTGTTCCAAATCAGCTCCCTGTCCTCCAGGTGCCTTAGCATAGCATCTAGGAGGGTTTGTTCCATGAACTTTCCAGGCACGGAGCTGAGGCTGACAGGTTGGTGATTCCTATCAGGGAAGGTGGAAGGGACCTCCCTTCCACCATTCTTAAAAATTAGTAGAAAAATGGGAATCCCAGAGGACAACATAGTAAGGAAAATAAATCTGGGTTTTCCTAAATCCAAGCATTTCTAAGACCTTCCTAAACACAGGACCACTTCTCCTTTCAGTCACTGGGACAACGACATCTGTGAGCAGCCCTCAGGCAAAAAGCACCAAGGTAAACAAACTTACCCAGCTTGAAGAAAGGAGCTCTGACTGCCCCTTCCACCGTGATGGGCACGCTCCCCAGTGCACTCTTAGCTGGTACTATGATGTAAATGAGGCCACCCCAGAGGCAGGAAACGGATTGTTTCTGGCAGGCAACATCACAGGTGCGGATTACCACTGGTGCCCGTTTCAGCTCCTTGGCTCCAGAGAGGTCATCCGAGTGACACCCAACCTGCACCTGGCAAGCAGAAGAGTAGGAACAGCTGGTCCGAGGTGTGCCAGTGTGAGCTGGCAGACTGACCTCAGCACCCACTGAGCACTGTCCCTGCAGAGCACGCACACAGAAGCAGCCTGCTGACTCCAGCCTAGTCCCTAGCTCAGTCTAACAGTTCTTCTCCCAGTATTCCTGGCTCAAGTATTCCTGGCCCAATTGCATCCTTCACCAGCAGGTCAGAGTCCTGCAGTGACTTCTTCCACTGCACTGCACTTGCATTAATGATTCCTCCACCCTTCCCCAGCGTCAGAGGCACTTCCTATAACATCATTTGGAGAGATGTGGTCATGACTAGCTTCTTTTACTGCACCTCCTCCTTAGAGCTCTTATAATAAAATAGACAGCACGTGGCTGCAGGATCAGACAGAAGCACCTGAGTTAACTTTGCATTTCAGCTGCTTCAGGGAGGTCACTGCAAAAAATACCCAAGCAGGTAAGCATTTGCTTCTGTTGTATTTTGCAGAGAACAGGATCCCAAGTAACAGTGCCTGTCTCATCTGGATACATCTACATGAGCAGCAGTGACAGCACTGTCAAAGGAATTTATGAGAGATCTGGAGAGATGGAATAAAGTTTGGTTCACAGAAAGGCCCAAGAACTTATCCTGGACCTGAAAATCATCTTGATCAGGTTTTTTTGCACCATAACAGAACAAAACCAACAGCCCTCAAGCAGCAGCCACACTCAATTATCCCGCCAGCACACAGAGAGGGAGGAAGGCAAAAGAAAAGAGAAAGGACACAAGGTGAAAAAATTATGACAAAGCATTTAAAGTGCCACAGGGTGGCAGCAGTAGGAAAGGGCGGCAAAGGTTAGAAAAAGCCATTAAGGAGAAAACCCCTCCTCGTGCTATTTTTGAGCTCTAACCCGACAATTACACCGGTGTAAACCAACGCCAAGCAGAGAGAGTTCACCTTCAGGCCCGCACCGACCACCAGGCAAGGGCAGGTTATCACTGCTGTGTGCCCTTCGGGGAGGTACAGTCCTGTGCTCCTCCAGGCTGTCTTTCCTAAAAGATAACAGAACACAGTCCTGAACAGTCAAGCCCTTCTTTGTCTGGACCATTACAAATCCTGGAGATTTCAAGTTGCAACAGGAGAATAATCTTCCATCCTTTCCTTTTCCCTTGCTCTACACTCACAGAACCATCTCGCATTTACCCATCTCGTCAGAAATACAGTTTCAAAGAAATGAACAAAATCATCACACCATTAGCAAGCAAGCCCATCCAGATTTACACTTCTGGAAATTCCAAGTTTAAATGTGCTTAGTAGTATCTTCTAAAAATGAGAAGGGAAAAAAAAAAAAAGAAAGTAAGCCAAAACCCCAACATTTCCTACACTCAGACGCTCTTATCCTCAAGACCTCATAAGAGGCGCCAGCTATGGTGGGATTACACAATTGAAGTTGTAATGATCATAAAACATTTCCCAAATAACAGACTAACAGTGGCATCACATTTTTCCTTAGTGACTGGTCCAGCACAAACTGGAGCCACAGGAATTGTCATTTCTATCTGACTGAAGTGATGAAAAAGCCTCAAGAGATCATTCTGTGCTAGGTGTACCTGTAAGAAGGGTACCACTACAATTCAGCATGTTTCTAGACAGCCTGCCCATGGAAATGCAAGTCTCCTCAGCATAAATCTCTTTAAACACTTGCAATTTACAGAATTTATAGTGCAAAACTGATCCATCTCTACTGTACTGATCAGGCAGATCCCACTCCCTAGTTCTGACATAAAGTTTACTTAGGTATATTTCAATCAAAACACCAGAAGTCCTAAAAAGAGCTGACCTGTCATTAAGCACCCAATTTACAACCTTTCCCATCATCCATGAAAGCAGAACCAGTTTTGTAAAGCAAAACCTAACCCAATGAAAAATGCAAATTAGACTATATCACAGTGTGTTACCAGTTCATCTCGGTTTTGCTGAACTTGTACCAAAGGCAGTTTTGACATGGTGCTCAGGGTTTCCTAGCTTTTCTTTCTTTTTCATTTATGTGAAATGACACAAATTCTGGGTATTTTCTGCTTTTGTCCTGACTCATTATTAAAACCAGTGAGAAATTATTCTACAACTTTTCTCTCTGCACAGCCACTGCACTCAGATATTGCTGTTCCAGAACAGCCTCCTTTATCTCATTGTAATGATTTGGAAATAAATTCTCTAAATCATATTCTAATAAAAAAAACTCTGTCTAGGGGACAAAAGTTACTAGTGGAATTTAACCCAGAGTTTCAACATATCAGTTGTAAGCAGGAATCTCAGCAAGCTGGTACAGATACAAGGCCTAAGCTTAGACAAATCATTTATGGTGTATTTACTCAATACTTTGGCTTCAATGTGGTGTCAGCCCAAGAAGTTCCCACCATATTTCCAGCCTGTTTCACCCCCAAAACCAGATCTTCCTTCCATTGTGCTCATACACCAAGCTGTGGGACTGTGCTATAACTCAGGCTGAAATTACCTAGATAACAAATAAACTTTTTGTTTCTAACTCCCACTTCTCCGTAGGATGGATCCATAGATGGCTGTATCAGCACAACTATGGGAACAGCAACTTGCACTGTGGAGTCCAGGTCTTCTCAGAGAAGCTTTCTTGCCAAAACCATTGTGCCATGCAAGTGCCCTGCAGTACCACTTGCTGGGGGTTCTTCTCCTGCCAGTGCCTGTGCACCAACTGGGAGGAAGCAGGACTTCCATGGGGTGTTTCAGGTGCTAAAATCAGGGCTGGCCACAAAAGGAGCCTGTCTGCCACTGCACTGAGCTCAGTCTCCTCTGAAGGCCAAGGTGAAATTGCCCATCTGTGCCCATGTACAGGCATACACAGACACGGGCACACTGAGGGCAGGCACCCCAGTGATCCCAGCAACAGGATGCCTTGAGAGGAAGAGAGATAACTCCTCACCTGGGTTTGTGCCATCGATTTCCACAGTGACAGGGCAGGCACAGACCCCAGCAGCAGATTTCTGCACCAGGGCAGCGCTGTCTGTCATGGTGAGGGACAGCTCAGTCGCCATGCACAGAAGCACTGCCTCTTTGGAGTTGCTCTTGACCGGGCAGTGCCTGCCGACCTGCGGGATCCCAGTCCTCTTGAGCACTTTGGTCAGGATGCGGTGCAGCGAGGCGTACGCCGGGCAGTCGCGGGCTGGGATGTGCAGGAAGGCAGCGCAGTCCTTTGCCAGGGGGTGCAGCCAGCCCTTCAGGGGCTCCGTGAGCTCCTGATGTCCCTGCAGCTGCGTGCTGAAGAGCAGGAGCGCCCTGCGGAAGTGGTAGTGCTCCCCCGGCCCCAGGGCTGGGTACTTGGCTGCCTGGCCGCACTGCCCCAGGATGCTCAGCCCAAAGCAGTTCAGGATCCTGTTGCCAGGATATTTTGCCACAGCAGCTTTGCCAGAGTTCTGGGAAGCCCAGTACCAGGCCTGGCCCCCCACCAGCAGGCCACCTCCCTCTGCCACGAAAGCGTGGATCCTCTCGGCTTCTTTGTCACCGTAAGAAGTGCAGCAGTACACGCTCATGTCACCTGCCAGCTGTGACACCTGCAACTTCACCTCTGCCTGAGACAGCAGGCTACACAGCTTCTCCAGGCTAGGATCCACCCCCACCAGCCCCTTCCTGCCGGCATCCAGCCAGGAGACAGCATTGAGCACGAATCTGGCCAGCTTTGGGGAGAACAGCTGGCCCTCATGGGTGGCCACCACCACGCGGCCGCGGCCGTAGCGTGCGGCAGCCAAGAGGCAGCGCTGGGAGCTGTCCAGGCACAGCGGGAAGGCCAGGGCTCCGTGCACCAGCAAGGTGGAGGGAATGCCCCCCGTCACCAAATCCAGCTCTGGCACACCGCGCAGGAGAAACTCAGCGTCACGGCTCAGGTTGGCCTGGTGCCTGCAGAACCAAGAGAGGTCCAGGTTATCCCCCAGCCCAGAACCCTTGGCACAAAATGACTGGAGCCATAGCTGAAACTTAAGGAGTTCTCTTCTTGATTTCACAGTGGCCTAGGTTGACTATATGATGCTTTTATCCCCAGTCATCTTGTTCTGTTTATGCTGAATAATAACATTTGCACCTTTAGAACTTGTTGCAGAGAGTGAAGGGAGCAGAGAAGGAGTAGTTTGTTTTCAGACACTGCACTCACTCCTCCACACTCCTGCTCCTGGGCTGTGCTGTCTGCGGATGGACAGACAGTGGGACAGAGCTCTTTTTTGTCTTTAGTTAGTTTAGCTAGATGAGGCAAAGAAGTTCCCTGGCCTGTGGGTTTTCCCCCTTTCTCTGGAGCTGTCCAAAGCTGCTCTGCCCTGAACACCAGCAGGGCACCGGCAGCTCACACCTGGGCCCACCGGGCCAGGCCTGGGCCGCGGCATTTCCAGTGCCTGAGGGGCTGATCAGAGACTGAGTGAGCTGAGCTGCAACCCGGGGAGGGGATTTTCTGAGTTTGACATCTCTTTGGGAGCAGTAAGGGGTTTTACTGTTCAATATTATTTAGGTTTTATTGTTTAATAAACAGGTTTTTCCCACTTTTCTCCAAGGAGGTATTTTCTCCCAGACTGGTTGGGGGTAGGGGCCAATTGAATCTGCTGTCCTAGAGGAGCCCCTCTGGGGGTTCTCTTCAATATTTGCCCTGAACCAGGACACACGGAATATTCTGAGTTGGAAAGATCACTGAGTCCAACTCTTAAGTGAGTGGTCCATATAGGGATCAAACTCCCCTCCTTGACACTATTAGTAGCACCACGTTCTAACCAACTGAGCTATTCTCAGTGGCCATCCTTGCCTCTTCTTTCTCCTTCATCCCAGGACATCAATCTGTCAGTTCTTCCATTAAAAAAAAAAATAAAAAAATCCATCAATGCCTCATTTTTCTCCTTTTAAAGCCTCAGTTGTTACAGCCAAGCAAATCTGTAGGAATCTCAGCACTCATTTAAAAATTGGAATAAATAGGTCAAAAGGAAGCTTCTAGACCTCTGTCTTTGAAGACCCACTTGAAAATCTAAATACATTGCAGAAATTAAAAAATCAGACCCCTCATAGTTTTTTAAACTGCACATTTAAACTGCGCATAATGTGGGAACCAGCATATCTCCTCTAAGAGAAACTTCCTCTATTTGCCCCACCCTAGGCTTAATGAACTAGGCGAGCCCGAAAGATTTCTGTACTTTTCCCAAGCTCAGCCACTGCTGAGAACTGAAGAAAGGGGTGCTGGGACAGATGGGCTACACAGACAGGCAGACACACAGCTAGACAAATCATGAATGACTGGAAATTGAATTAGAGCCTTAACACATACACCTCACATTACATGTCATATTGTCAGTGTCCACAATAAAAAGAGATTAGCCTGTGCAAGGCTGAATTACTCTCATTTGCTTTGTGTACACTTTCCCCTGGTTCTGCCAAACAGTTTTCCCCCAACACCTGTGAAGGATCTGTTGCTACATGGCCATTGCTGCCAACTCAGTGAGAATAAATGACGCTGCCCTTCCTCATGCCCGTAGGACAGGAATTAAATCTGCAGCTCTTCTTTGGTTATTACTTTACTGAGACCCTTTGTTACACAGAGCATGTGTCCAAAGCATATGGCACAGCTCTTGTCTCAGACTGAAGCCTGATTCTCTGCACACAAATCTGGCAAGACCCAGATGTACAGAGCTGTTGCGTTACACAGAAATTGGAGATCTAAATTTCTCTGTGCCTCTGGATTCAAACAAAAGCCCCACAAAAACAACCTCAACAAGGTGTAATTCACCCTTAGTTACCATTTGAAGTCTTGTTAATTGTGATGTAATTTTTCTGCTGAAATCCCCACCCCTTTCCCTCTTCCATGCCTTGTGCATGAAGCAGTGGGAATGTGCTTTTGCAGTGCAGGTGGTGACATGAAGCAAGCAGCAAATTTTAATTAAGAAACCTGATTTGTTAGCTGTGCCCTAAGCATTTCACTAAATTAAACAGCAGAGCTCTCTACTACCTTTACCAGAAAACAACAGAAAGCATCAGATCCCATTAATTGTTTGAAAATATTAGACATTTAGCATTCTACATCCACAAGGAAAAGGCTGTGAAGGAAAGACTTGCAGGGAGTTTTACTGTAATTGCTGTGGCTCTCACTACAGTGAAATGAAGCGGCCACACAGAGGAAGTGCAGCAGCACTAATGCCCCTTGGAGAACCTGCTGTCCCTTATGTAACTTAGCAGTAAGTGGCAGGAGAAAGGCACAGCCACTGGCAAGGGGAGGAAGAAAGCAGGGCAACATCCAGGTCTCCAATGCCTGGTCAATTGTGCTATTTGAGCCCTGAGTTTTACACCTGATAATCCAGAACCCAAAGAGCCAGGCTGGAATCCCAAACAAACTGAGATTTCTTGCCCACAGCCTGTTTTAGAAGCTGAGAAGGGAGGCGGCACCCAGCCTCAGCTCTGGCCAGCTCCAGGGGCTTACCTGCAGAAGGAAATTGCTGCAAGGAACAGGCTAAACAGGTTTGGCAGATGTCAGCCAGAGCCTGGCCCAGAGAGCTGTCCTGCTGTTTCATCTCCAACATGGTTTACAGCTGTGGGGAAGTTGCCCTGAATGTAGGGATGTGTGGGGAGAGGGAGAGGAGTTCCTCCTCCTATCCCTGTTTTGCTGCATTTCACTCAGATACACTTGATCAAGCAGGCTGTTCTAAAAGATGCCTCCTCTCATTTCCTTCTCTGAGCATGGATTCCCTGGGCCTGGTCCTGCTGCCCTGGAAGCAGTTGATGACAGCATTCTTTCCAATTGCAAAGAATGGTCCTCTTTAAATTGGAAGGCAACAATTCCATGCTGGTTATTAAAGAACCAGCATTTACCATCACCCTCACCTCCCAAATCTTCTACAAACAACTCACCCACATAACCTAACTGCTGCTTTAAAGAGAGGCCAACTCAGGTACTCACGGGACAACTAATGGGATCTTGGGAATCTTCCTGGCCACTTTGAAGACGCCTTTTTCCACGGTGTTTCCTGTGAAGTACACGCCAGCCACGCTGGTCACCTGGTTCCCAGGGAATTCGAACAGCACCTTCTCCTTGCCGTGTTGACTCGCCCAGTACCAGGCTTGACCTCCAACAAGCAGCCCCCCACCCCCTTTGACAAAGTCCACGATGCCTCTGGCCTGGGAGCTGTCATAGGCATCCATACAGAACACCCCCATGGATGGGCTGGGCTTTGCCTCCACCTGCACTCGGGTGCCAGCCTCGAGCAGCACCTGGGACGGGGAATCCAGCCGAGGATGAACCCCAACCACGGCCTCCGGGCAAGGCTTGAGCCACCCCATAGCATTCCTGAGGAACTGGGAGAACTTGGGGCTCTTCAGGATTCCTTCATGGGAAACGACCACCATCCGGCCCTTGCCATACTGTGAGACCGCAATCAGGACCTGCTTCTTGGCGCTCAGGAGCACAGGGAAGGCGTCCTCTCCAACAAGGAGCAGCTCACAGGGAACAAAACCTCCAGTGAAGTCCCACGGCCCGACACCATCCACTAACTGCTCGTAGGTAGCGCAGGGTTTCATCTCCAGGACACTCCTGTCTGGTGGAGAGAAGAACAACCTCCATTACAGTAAAGTTCAGCAAAAAAGAAAACTGTGACAACCCCCTGGAGCAATTTTTTTGTTGGCTAGTAGGAACTCCAAACAAAGAGGAGTCAGATTTGTGGATACTTTTTTGGAGATTCGGTTTGTTTGTCATTTTGTTTGTTTGTTCCCTTGTTTTAGCTTTGTTTTCACACTATTTACATATTTAAATAGAAGTGACAAGTATACCATGATTAGGGAGACAAAATGACTGTTTCAACAAATTCTGCTATGCACCAGAGAGGAAAACAGGGAAATAAAGGTATTCACTGTCCCATTAACAATTTATTTGAAGAGAGAGAGTGCCAGAAGCTCCAGGAAGTCTACTAGGAACTTGTATGGTAGAGGTGGTTTACACAGGAACAGCCAGAAAATGAAAAAGCTGTATCAACACAATGCACAATATAATTCAAACATGCCATTCACATTTTAGCTCCTAATTGGATAGGTACAGAGCTACATGCTGCTGCTGCAACATGTTGTACTTTTCTACCTCCACTTTAGCACCATAAGCCTGTGCTTAGTATTAGGAGGTGCTGTGAGGGAGAGCGAAGTCAGCAAAAATTATAGAGATGACCAGCTTCACTGCAATAACTGTGAGTTTAAAGCACATAGTACCCATGAGAGCATGTCTGGGCACAGGAGATTAATGACCTAGTTCCCTGATCCAAACAGTTTTAAATCTCAATAAAATAATTTCTCTTTCCCATAGCTTTGTTTCATCTGTTTTCCCACCTGTGAAGTAAGGAGAGTGTACTGACCTCGATGCCAAGCCCTTCGAGGTCTGTGAGTGACACTGCTCTGTTAAGGCTCCCTCGGTTTCAAAGTTTGGCTCAGCTTTGTCCTGAAGTTGTCTTCTGCTGATCTGGGGCAGCTGTGGCTGTGCAAACAGGAAGGCTTTGAGGTATGAGACTCTGACCCAGTCCCACCCAGCTTGTGTCATTCAGGATTCAGAAGAGTGACTGAGCACAACACCTACAGCAAGGGAAGGAGCTGCTCTGAAGGGGCGTGAACCTTTCCCTGGCAGCATCCCTTGCCAACACCAGGCTTCACACACACTTCACAACTGAAAGTAAACCCTTGTCATCCAAACACAGGAAAATGGCAAGTCCTGGAGAAGCTGCATCCTTGATCTGGATTTGTCAGAAGCCCCAGGGTGCTTAGAAACAGCAACCTGATCTAGAATGACAGTATCACTTATCCTCTGTGGTCATGCCTGGAAGTGCTGTTTTTCACCAAAACTATCATAGGACTCCTCTATTGTCTTGCATATGATTCATGAGTCAAAGCTGATTCTTGAGTCAATTTAACATGGGATTAACATGGGATAAAAACCACAATGCCTAGTAACAAAGCGCTTGATTGCTGACTTAGTCTGAATCTCAGCTTTTTGTTGCTGGGTTTGAAGAAGCCCTACATGTAAAGGCAAATACAAGGTCTAAGTGCTTTAGGGTGTTTTACTACAAAGCATGCAGCAAAGCAGTAACGCAGCCTTGCAAAATACTGAGGGGTGTTTTGGTGATTTCTGTGGATTTGATACTAAAGTACCTATACTGACACACTGACCATGGTGCAAGGAAGAGGAAAAGCCATTAGATAGTTTCAGCAACTCATATGAAGCTATAGAATCACAACTGCTGAATGGTTTGGGTTGGAAAAGGACTTAAAAGAACATCTAGTTTCAAACCTTTTGCCACGGGCAGGGACACCTTCCACTGGAAAAGATGCTCAAAGCCCCATTCAATCTGACATTGAACTCTTCCAGGCATGGGGCATCCACAGCTTCTCTGGGCAACCTGTGCCACTGTCCTACCATCCTCGGTAGAGAATTTCTTCCTAATGTCTAATCTAAACCTGCCCTTTTTCAAGGCCTTCCCCCTTGTCCTGTCACTGCATGCCCTTGTAAAAAGTCCCTCTCTAGCTCTCTTGTAGCCCCTTTTAGGTGCTGGAAGGGGCTCTAAGGTGCTCCTGGAGCCTGCTCCAGTCTGAACAACCCCAACTCTCTCAGTCTCCATAAGAGAGGTTTTCCAGCCACCTGATCATCTCGGCGGCCTCCTCTGGACTTGTTCCAAGAGGTCTGTGTTTTCCTTCTACTAGGAACCCCAGAGCTGGATGCACCACCCCAGGCAGGATCTCACAAGAGCAGAGGAGCAGAATTCCCTCCCTTGCCCTGCTGTTCATGCTGCTCTGGATGCAGCCCAAGGCACAGTTGGTTTTCTAGGCTGTGAATGTACATTGCTAGGTCATGTCGGACTCCTGGTCAAACCAACACCCTCAAGTCCTCCTTAGCAGGGCTGCTCTCAATTAATTCTCCATCCAGGCTGTATTTGTGCTTGGGATTGTCCCTCAGTTATTCTACATGGGGACAAACCACAGGACTAAGTTTGATGTAAGATCAGCAAACTTCTTAGTCCCCACCTTTCTTATCACAGGATCTGAAAGCTAACATCCTACGCTCTCAACCTAGGAACACTCCTGCTCCCTGGTATTTATCCAGAACAAGGAGTGGCTGTTTTGGAAAGGATGTTAACTCTCTTGACTGAAAGCAATTGAGACCATATAAGAGAATTCCCAATTCCTATGTAATCACAATTTTTCCATTTAAATTGTGTGAAGCATTTCAGAGTGGAGGGAAGAAGTGCACATATTAGCCCCCAAGCAGACACAACTACAGATGATCTCCTCTATCTAGAGAGAGAAGGGAGAAAACTCAGCAGGAACAGAGAACATACATGTCTAACAAGAATTGAAGGAAGCTGCAGAAGACTGAGCTGGCTGTCTCTCACATCAGTTAGGAGGAAAAATCCACTAGACCTGGGCCCATACCGAAGGAAGATCTTGGCTCCTAGCTGCGTCCTCTCTTAATGTGGAAGCAAAAATTCTCCATGACAGTGTCCTAAGACAAAGATTCTGAATTCCTTGTCTTCCCTAATGCACATTCCACCTCTCACCTCCAGAGAGTTCCTACTCCCTACAAAGCTGAGAATACTGTGAGAGTAGGTATTGGAGCAAACATTTATAAGCCCTGCCAGAGGACTAAATCTATCCCAGTCTTTCTTCTGTCTCTGGAAAAGGGACAAAAATGTGATGGGAAGGTAATGGGGTTTCATTAAATGCAAACTTAAGATTCCATCATCTGCTGTCCAAAAGCCACCACACACAGGCAAAAGAGATATGATTCAAAGGAAGGAATACCCCTTGATCCACTCAGGAAGAGTATCTGTGAGATAGAGGACCTGGGCAAGTTCTGAGGGTGAATATGGGAATAAATTTTGTGTGTTAAGTGGTCAGTCACTTTCGGGCAAGTCTTCAAGGTCCCTACAAAACACGGGAGGACCTCCATGAGTAAAAATTATGGGATTGTGCAGTATCTGTGAAGTATAGGACAAAGGAGGCAAGACAGACACTGAGATGTTTCACCTGTTAACAACACAGGGAAGCCTAAGCAAGTGGGACACTCCATTTCTAGGGATTTGGTTGTTCTTCCTCATTAGGGTGGGCCCATGGGTTTTCCAGTCTTTCCTCTCTTTCAGATTTGCAATCTAGCTGTCTGCACAGTAACTAAAAATCAGCAATACTGCAAAGTCTGTAAGCAGTAAGGAATTGGTGGACTCTTGCTTCTTCTCATCTTTATCAACAAATTGATCAAGGAGAGGAATTATGATGTTCAGCATTTGCTGAAGACACAAAAATACTTATTTTCATTATCTGTTCATCAGCAACAAGGTTTTAAACTGAAAGAGGGTAGATTTGGATTTCCCAGATTTGGCTATAAGGAAGAAATTTTTTATGGCAACAGTAATGAGACACTGTAACAGCCCAAACATCCAATCTGACCTTCTGACACAGCCAGAGAAAAGGGATGGGGAGTGGGAGGAAGCCAAGCAAGAAAACTTGCATGGGAAACATGAAAATAGGAAAAAATTACATTAAGAAAACCTGTCTAGAGTTACATAATAAAAGTAGAAAAAACAAAGTTAAATATGTCTAAAGGAAGGAGAGACAAAGAAAAAGTAGATTAGGTTGCAAATTAAGGAGAACTCTAAAATTAGATCAAGATAGCAATCACCAAAGGAAGCTACTGCAGGTATTTATTTTTAACAATAACAGGCCTAAGAATTATTAGGAAACATACTGAAAATTGATGAAGTCTAAAAAAATATAATTTTTTAGTAAAAGTGCTGCAGAATCAGGCGATTACCATGTGTTCTTGGTATTATTTTCATGTGGCACTTCAGAGCAATAGATTATAAAACATTACAATTTCCAAGCCTAGTAAAATGTTGCAGTGGTTTGAGGAAAAAAACAACATGAATCGCCCATCCTTTCTGGTGGTGTTACTATGCACACCAGTGTTATGGTACACTCACTGGCTAATGAGATGCAAAGAAGTAGAAAATCAGAATGTCTAAACATACATTTGTCCAGTAATCTTAAGTACTTTCAAGGCAAGGAAAGAACAAAAGGAAACCAACTGATTAAACATGATCAGTGCATTTGGAAAGGTATATAACATCTTAACTATAATTCATTCGACTAAATTTCTGTGAGTTGGAAGTTAGCTAATGAGCTATAATTGGTGAAGACAGGAATACACTGAATCAGAAGAAATGCCTATAGAAACAAGTGCTGTTTAGTCTTTTTGAAAATATTTACCTGGGATCTAAAAAGGACAGCATATATCACATAGATGAAATCACCAAATAATAGAAATCAAGGTACAGAAGCACAGAAGAAATAACCTTACTAGAGAACAATTTTTTAAAAATGAGACCTTGCCTAGTTGTAAGTCCTACAGTCTGTAATTTTAGAAAAGCATTGACATCTGTGGGTGAACAGGGAGCTGAGCAGCGCAGAAATCCCCGGGAAATGCAGACACAGAGCCCTTTCCAGCCTGGCGCTGGAAGGGTTGAGTCTCATTTGCATGCCTGCTGTGTAACAGCTCAGATCCCTCCCCTGTAAATGTTGCTCGGTTGTAAAGCAGGGGATGAGTGAACACCGCCCCTTTCAGTCGAAAAAGAGCAGAAAAGAGAGAGGTCTGATGGTCTTTGTGTGCAGGCCGTGTCAATCCACTGCAGTCCGCAGTGACGCGGTCATGAATATGGAAAAACAACAATTCTATCCCTCCCAAACCAAAAGGATGGCACGGAACTTATGTGCTATATCCTGTTGGAGAGCAAGGGAAAGCAGGGATACTGGGACAGCTCAGTGAAGCTGAGACTGAAGAACAGGCAGGACATAACTCAGGTGACAGGCAGCTTAATAATCTATCACTGACATGTCACACAAAATTCAAGTGCAGGGTCAGACTGATGAAGATTTGTCCTCTATTGTGGACTTCAATGGCAGCACTGCTTATTGCAACAAAAAAAATGTGCAAATCCATAAACTGAGCATTGCTTCCTCCTTATCACCACTATTTTTTATAATGCAGCAAGCAGAAATAATTAAAGCTGTCCCTGATCTATTAAGTCACATTCAGCTAAGTATAAGTGTGACACACAAACAGATGAGTCTCTGGGGTGTCCTTGGATTTCAACAGCAACCAAACAATCCCTCTGAAGAAATGTATGCCAAGTAAAAAAAAAAAATGAATAAGTTTACTTAATCCTTTGTAAAAATCAATCAATGTTTTAAAGCCTTACTTCAAATAACATAGGTGTACAAATTACTGCTGTTGCCCATGGTGTATGAGCTATCTTATCCATACTAGCTTCCCCAGGAAGGTCTTCACCACACTCAAGCCATGCTGGGCTGGATTTTGTGTTCCCTGGCAGGTGGCATCAGGGTGTCCCTGCTGATGTCTGGCTGTCTGTCCACCTGCCAGCTGGTGGCCAGTGCCAGTCAACACAGAGTGTGTGGCTTCTGCCTTTATTCCTTTCTTACACCCCGTGCTCAGCCCTTTCAAGCCAATCAAGCACAAACCCAGCACTCTTGATGAGTGCGGTTTCAGTTCCTGTTCCAATCACAAAGTAATAGGGTCATTCCTTTTTTGGTTACTGTGTTTGCCATTATCTCAAAATGTCATCTTGGAGCTTGTACAGACACGCATTCCTCACTTCTTTTCCCGGTTCCGGGAGTCTGCCATGCCAGCATCATCAACAGAGCTGGGCATGTGAACTTCCAGGCCACAGCGTGTCAGGGTGGGGCTTTGATCACCCCACACAGCGCAGTGAGTCCAGCCATGGCACGCCTGGGAAGCCAACCCCGTGACAGGTCCTCCCTTCCCGATGGGCTTTAAGCCACCTTGAGTCCCACCCTTGCCTGTGCAGGACCTGTTGATAAAGCTATGTCTGAGCTGTGGTGCCCTATGGCATCTTCTATGTTTTAAGTCCAAGCCTTGTTACCTTCAGCAAGTCTTGACATAAACCTATTCCTAAATCTAGCATGTTGCTGATCAGCTTTAGGTTGGCTTCATGTCCTGGGAGGTTGCTCCAGACTCTTGCTGGAATTTGTTGTTTTTTCAGGACATTTTACTGCTTGGAATGTTCTTGGATGCCTTAGGCAATCATCTCACTTGTCTTCCGCTCTGCCTGAAAGCTATAGCCAAAATTTTCATTTTCCCTTCACCTAAGCGTACCCATCAAGTTCTGAACTCTTTCCTTTGTGTCTTCTGAGAGCAGGCCTGACATGAGGTGCCTTTACAATGCTGTGGTACTATAAGCAAGCAATTAGAAGAGGCTTGACAAGAGACTGTTCTGACGTGCCATCCCTCCATGCACACCCTACTGGAAGCATTATGGCATTGACATCATCCCGCTGTTCTTTTGCTGCTGTCTCTGTCTCCTTTTCCATAAAGCCCTCCACATACAGCCTGTCAGGGACACCCTCAAACAGTATCCAAACAATCTTTGGAAAGTTACTAAGGAACATAACTTGCAGTACTTGGTTTAAATTACTTATGTAAGGGCTTGCACTGCTATGTTGAAAACTAGGGGATGGCTGGAAATATGATCTGTAAATGATCTCCACTAAAAGATCTCCTTTCCTTTCTACTACTTATCACTTCATCAAAGTTGGTTCTAGCATGTTTGGCAGTTGTAGATAATTTGGCACCAATTACACATACTGCAATTTCCAAATGCTGGATTATGAAGTAGAAAACATGCAGCTGAAAAAGTACCAGTACCAAGCAGAAACTTCATTGCCAAGCGTAAGACAGAATGACCTGCAAAGATTTATTTTAAACCAACACATAGCTGGTTTATTATTAGAAGTAGATGAAAAAAAAGATGTCAGATGGATTGAGAGCGTAGGAGAACTTGTGTGCTAATGCTGACTGGAGACTGTAAATTTAGCACCCTACAGACTCATTAGATGAAGAATTATCTCCTGTGTTTTTGCTGTGCCTCCTGCAACAAGACCTGCTAGACCTGCTGGACTAGAACCAACTTAGATGCTTCTCTCCGTGTTCCTCAGTGTATCAAGGTCCAGAGTCTATGCACAGAACCAGCTTTGTACCTCCTACAGATCTAATCTGCAATCAAATAACTCATCCATGTTAAATTGCAAATTGCGAACAGCTAGAAATTTCTAGACCAAATGCACGCAGAAACCACAATCCTCTCCCTCCTCTGCCTTCTCCCTTCTTACTCAGATTGAAAGTCAACTAAAGTGTACGTTTGCCTGGGGTTGAAAAGCATGTTCTTTCTCAGGGGAAACCTGTAGATTTTGCAGTTTACACCCAGCTGCCAGAGTAACTACAGGTTCTTTTAGTCTCTTTTGCTGCTCCTTTTCCTTGGAACCGGCAGAGGCGACCTCAGGGTGCTGGAGCTGCCGTGTACCAGGCACAGACGCAGCTTTACGTTGGCACAGAGCAGCCCCGCTCAGGTCAGACGCAGCCTGTCCCCTCCTCACAGAGCAAGCTCCCACTCCAGGGATTTGTACTGGAAGCGCCTGGGGACGGCACTGCGGCTTGGAAAGGCAGCTCGGGGACACTGCGCGCCCGCCTGCGAGCCCCCTTTCCCCTTCAGTCACCGCTTTAACAAAAGCTCAAGGAAGCTCAAGGAGGCTCAAGCATCACGCTGCACAGCGAGCGCCAAGCGCGGCGGGCGCAGCAGAGGCGGCGGCTCCGCACGGCTCCCGCTGCCCGGTGCTGCCCGGGAGCGGCGGGCGGAGCTGCGCTGAGCTGAGCTGAGCCGCGCCGGCCCCGCGCCCAGCACCCACCGGGAAAGCCGAGGGAGCGGGCGGGAAGGAAAGTTCAAGAACAGCCGGGAAAGGTGCCGCCCTATGCGAGGAGTGGGCAATGCTGCAGCTGCGCGGCCGGGGGGCGGATGTGCAAGGCTTGCAGTGGAAGGCTGAGCCCATGTAACACTTTTGCTTTCCTTATTTATGGCGAAGGTGATGGATACGATTCTAGTCTGATTTTGAAAACTGGATTTTGCAAATGATTTGGCCGAATGTACCACACCATCCGGGAGGGATGTACAGATGCTAAGTAACCCAGAATTAAACTGGTCTGCTGATTTCTGCATATTCGTACTAATGTTCTTCATATTAAGAGGGAGCACCTATTTCTATTTATGCATCCCTAAATACTCCAACAGCAGGCTGACACGCAAATCGGCGCTATTTTATCTGGATAGATACAGACAGGCAAGCCACAGAGCTTACACTCTGTGTCCTAAGCATGTCCTTACCTTTCCTGGTCCTGGGTAACAAATGGCTTTCAAACACACGGCTCCTAATGGGACCCCAATCAAAGGATGCCCGAGCTCCCTGAGATGCACGCTATCGGCTCGGTGCTTCGGTGCCCACCGGTACTACCTTTCCCGGAACCACCTAGTACTGCGTGGTGGGCAAAAAGAATATAAACCATGCATCTGCAGAGGGTTGCCAAAACTGAGGGGTCAGACGGGTTACTTTTATTGTAAGTGCAGCTTACAGTAAAGCTTCCCCAGGGCAGGACGCAGCAGCTCCTCCTCGCTGCCGGGCCGGGCTCCACTGCATCACCAGCGAGAGGCGGGCGCACCTGCCCTGCAAGCCCGGCGCTGTAAAAGCGCGCCCTCCCTCCTCTCATCAATAAGCTGCTCTTCTTCGTCGTCCTCCTCCTCCTCCTCTTCTTCTCCTTCGCCCCCGCCACCCCGGAGTATAACGCGGCCAGGCGGCTGCCTTACCCCCGCCGTCCTCTCCGCCCCCGGGGGCGACGCACACTTTTACCCCGGCCCCTGGCACGGCCGGGCGCTTTGCGGCAGCAGCTCTAGAAACTTCTCGGTCCCTCCCTCTCCCCTCCCCTTCCTCCTCGCCGAGCAGGGGCCGGCGCTGCGGCGAGAGCAGCAGGGAAGGAGGCGTGCGGCGCCCGCCCCCACCCGCGCTGCCCGGAGCCGGAGGCGCAGCCAGGCGCTATCGCAGCCTCATCCCGGCGCTCAGCGCAGCACCCAGCCCGCCAGGCGGCCCTTCCCTGCGCAGAGGTGGCAGCGGCAGGCGGCATGACGGCGGAGGAGATGAAAGCGGACGGGGCTCCCCTGGAAGGGGTGGACATCACTCCCAAGCAGGATGAGGGCGTTCTCAAGGTACAGGGCGGTTGTTCCCCATCCCCACCCTCCGCACTAGCTCGGAGGGACCCTGTGCCGGCGGGGAGCGGGGGCATTCCTCTTAGCCTGCGAGCGGGTGCTCCCCGGGCGCCCTGGCCCTAGCGGGCCCATTGTGTGCCCCGCGGGGAAGGGGCCGAGGCGGTCCCCGGGTATCCAGGCAGGGCTGGCGCAGCGCGGGCGATTAAACAACAGCGGCGGAGGGCGGGAGCGCGCCCCGGCTGCGCAAGCGCTGCCCGGCTGGCTGCGGGGGCTCCCCGCTCCTCCCGGCGCCAGCCGGAGCCCGGGCTGCCCGCCGGGAGAGCTCGGGGTCACGGGGGGGCTGTGCAGCGAAAAGGCGCTTCCCTTGCCTTTGGGCTTTCCTCCGCCGTTTAGGGGGAGATGCGGGAGGGGCGGCGGGCCGGGCTCCCTGTCCGGCTCGCAGCGTGGCTTGTGGGGGTCCGGGTCCATCCCCGCCCCCCCAGCACGTGTCCGGGGCCGGGAATTAAAGATGGAGCCCCGGCAGGGCACGTGCGCTCGGTGCCCGTCCCCGCCATGCCCGGCCCGGCTCCCCTCAGGCCGCGGGCTCCGGGCCGCCCCCAGGCCCGCGGTGCGCGGTCCGGCGCTCGGAGCGGCCTGGCCGCCCCTCGGTGCCGCTGGGCCGGCGGCCGGACAGGGCCCCGGGTGGCCGGGCAGGTCCCCAGCAGGTCCCCGGCGCGGCCGAGGCGGAGCGGCTGCTCTCCTTTGTACTGGGAAGGCAGGCGATAAGGGCAGCGGGATTTATACCGTGAGGGGGAGTTGTGCGAACTTCCTCTGTCAGACGTTGCCTATTTCCATATCTCTAGAAACTTCCTTAGGCTCTGCTAAAAACTTCAGCGATTATTTAGAAGCGTTATTCAGCCGCAGTAAAATTTCGAAGTTATGCTGTTCAGGAGAAGAAAGGGGCGCCACAGCAAAGGCAAAATTCTGGGTTTAACCTTTAGAGCCTTCTGAATTCTGGGTTCATTACGGAGGCGCTGTCTCCTGTTCAGGAGAGTATTAAGGGAACAGATCGAAGATGTTGGCTGCTATATTTCTGCTTTTCCATGTTTCCTGCTAGCATGTTTAGGTGAGAATTTTTGGGTTTTGCACATAGTACAGTATTAGGTCCGGGTTCTCACGTGCATGGCTGCCGGGTCTCCCGTAGCCCAGATGCCTTGAGCGTGGCAGAAGGGCAGTGGCGTCTGCCCGATTCATGCAGTACCTGCTTTTTAATGATGGAGAAGCAGCAGGTGTTTTTTGGGTTGGTTTTTCTGTCGTTTTTTGTTTGTTTGTTTGTTTTAAAGAGGGAAGTAGAAAAAACTAGCAAACGAAGTGAGGTTGTGAAAATAACAAAAATTGATATTGTGACATGATAAGTAAAATACTGTAGAGGTCACAAAGTCCAGCCTTCATAGATTTTATTTTTACGTAATTGCTGGAGTGCAAAATGCATGTGCTGAAATCAGAACTAACCTACGCCAATTTTGTACTGGTATTGTTGCAGTGATTCCAGGAGTGTGTTTATTTGCTCATTAGCTGTATATCAGAATAGAATCCACAGTTTTTTACCTGATATTGCCGAATATACTTGCACAATTCCTAGAATAAGTAATTAAGTTTGGAAATAAACTGTTTGAAATGCCATATGAGCTGAAAAATCCTGTTTCTTATGAAAAGGAAATGCAAACCTTACAGAAAATAGTATTTCCGTATTCACATGGGAAACTTCAGTCTCTTCAAAATGGAACAAATGCAAAATAATAAATTGTATCAGTAATGAAAATAAGATATTTGTTACTGTAGAGTACTTTGATATGGCACTGCAAGAATATAGCATTTGGTGAAGTTTAGTAAATTTCCTTTAAACACAGTTTTTCAAAATTACATCAGACTGGCTGCTTTCAAGTGCTAGTTTGCATCTACTTTATGCAGATTTGCAAATTGCATCTACTAAGCATGATGTAGATCAGGTTGCTTACCTGATTCATGTGCTTTTCTCATACTTCTCTGTTTCCTTATCTCTGTGAGAGTGGTTGCTTGAACTTTTGCCTTCCTTGGGGAGACATCACAGATTGGTTTTGTAATGCTAATAAAGGCCGTGATGGTGGTGCAGGGTTAAAGGGATGGTGTGCTGTATGAGGTCAGGCGTCCCTTTTCTGGTTGAGCATCCTTTCCTTAAAAAACAAGCATCCAGGATTTTTTCTAGGTTTTGTTTGTTTGTGGGGGTATTTTTTGTTTTAGGCTTTCAGTGAGGTGCTCTCAGCATGTTAGTCTTGACAGAAGCTGTCGGTGGTGAAGCTTTGGTTTTGGATGGATCAGCTGGATAGTCAGTCGCAGGGATGGTGGGAGATTGACAGTGGTGGGTTGCAGGAAACTGAAATTTGTGAGGAGACTCCCAAAGGTCTGCCTCATTCAGTGAAAAACATGATTGCTATAGAAGCATGACATTTAAAGGAGGGATGCCCTGTAACTGCCCTTGGATAGATATTTATCTTCTATAACAGAATGTTTTCCGGGTCTCCATGATGCAAGCAAATAGGGTCCTCCATTGGTCCCCTTTTGCCTGGCTAAGATAATGCAGAACTTTGACTTAGGGCTAGCTGGTTTTGATCTATATTGGGAAAAATTCAAAATTCAGATCTGAACTTCGGGAATCCTGTTATGGGCAAGGTCTCATATCCTTGCATATGAGATATGTCACTATTATTCTCTGATTTTTTTATATGCTTCAAATGAACACCAGAGAGATTGTCCCCACTTTCTGGATAGTAGAGATTCCTTTAATAGTTGTCTTGCTGGGCAGGCTGGGGATCTTCTTCTCCCTAAGAAGAAAAGCAAACCCTTATAGCTGTATGTGAGACGAGGGTGCTGACCATCCGTGTCAGAATTGTGGGGAGACAAAATTCTTGCAATAAATAATTTTTAAAGTGTTACTGTGTAGGCTGATAGAGCTAACCTGCTTGGGGTGAGATACTGCTAACCTTTGTTAAAGTGCCTGGTTTAACTCGAATAATTTCAGATTACATGTTGGAAAAGACTTTGCAGGTAAAGAACCACCTTTTTCTCTTGTTTAAGTGCTTTGCCTAGAGCACTGAACTGGGGTGTGACGATAGAGAGGTGATGAGGCAAATGCTTGAGTAAAGAAGAAAAACCCTGCCTAATGCAGAGATCTGTAAGCTGATCACAACTGTTGCCTGTTAAATTCTTGTATCACAGCACAGCCATCTTGAGGTTCTGCATTTGCAGTGCTGCTAATCTGCAGAAAGAACAGCCAGTCCATTTCCAGGTGACTGAAAGAAACCTGCAAATCCTTTGTCTGCCAAGGATGGTAACCACATATCTAGGTATTTGTGATTCATGTCCAGTGGGCAGGCAGGCTTGATTTCTGTGATGTTAATGCTGGTTGCTGTTTTCCTCAGGTTGTCAAGAGAGAAGGCAGTGGGACAGAGTCTCCGATGATAGGTGATAAGGTGACCGTCCATTACACGGGGTGGCTTCTCGATGGCACAAAATTTGATTCCAGTCTGGACAGAAAAGACAAATTCTCATTTGACTTGGGGAAAGGTAATATTTTGTGTTTGGTACTGATCAGTTTTGGTAATAATCGAGACGGGATTTCCTTGTGTGGCTCCTTTGCTTTTCAAAACTGCCACTTAAACTTGTTTTCTCTTAAACTTGTATTCTCTTAGAATGGCCCCATCAGAATGTGAGATTTTTGTGAATGAGAGAACTGTGTAGCCCCTTAAAAGGCCTGCTGAAGAATTCACAGGCCTCAGACAAAGTACTCCAGGAGAACAAATCTGACCTGAAATGTAGATATAAGGGGCAGTTAAATAGCCAGAATATGCATTTTTTTGGTTGGGTTTTTTTTGGGGGCAGACCTCAGTTCAGGAGTGCTTAATTGTGACCAGGTACTGGGACAGGGTACACAGAGGCAGCTGTCTTATGATGAAACACACTCTTTTCCACAAAATTCTCAAGTTAACCCAAATATGAGTCTTTGAGCAGTGCATCTCTTCATTATCAAAATATTTCATTTTTTGAAAATCTGAGCATCGTTATTTCTGCAAATCTTATTACTCAATCTTGTATTCTTCCCTGGAAGTTTCTTACCTTCTTTTTAAAAAATAGATAATACCTCCTTTTTAAAAAGAGGTAAATTAATTGTGCTTCAATCTGAGATGATATTAAGTGTACCTATTAACACAAGACTAATAGAAAGTCTGCTTGATGAGTCAAGAGGAGCAGCAATTAGGACAGCTTGAGCAAGAGAGGGGAGTTTGTTACAGTTTTTCTTCCCTTTCAAAGGAATGCTACTACTTTCTTCCCCCTTTCTGTTACAAATGTGTGTAACTTTTAGTTACCACTGGTGCTGTTCTTTGCCAGCTGATAAAAGTATGAACAGAAAAGGCTGTTGGTTTGGATTGTTTTCAAAACAGGAGCAGGCAATCTCTCACCCTAAGGCCTTCCTCTCGGAAGAGTTTATTGTTACTTCCTCACACTTGGGACTGTGCCAAGCACTTCAGCTGGTGTCAGTTCTGTTATTCTGTGAAAAGAGTTGTTACACCTGGACTGAAGAAATGTTTGGGCCAAATTTGGGTCCCTGGGAAACATCAGAATTTGATTAGGCTTAAAACTGATGTACATAAATGAGAGTGAGCACAAGTTCTTCAGTATTTCTGCTGCTTTAGCTTTTGTATACTAAAAATGATAATGCTCAGTTTCACCTGATCATGCCTTTCATGTGTGATTGGCATTTGACTTGTACAGGTGAGGTGATCAAAGCATGGGACATTGCTGTGGCCACTATGAAGATTGGTGAAATCTGTCGGATTACGTGTAAACCAGAATATGCCTATGGCTCAGCTGGGAGCCCTCCAAAGATACCTCCCAATGCTACACTGATTTTTGAGGTAAGTGAGAGATGGTCACTAGAACTGTATGCTTGAAAATAGGTGTGAGGCAATATCCTTTCAAAACAGGATTGTTACATTTTCTAAGGAAAATAACGTGGTCCATTTTGGGTAGCATGGACAAAATTTTAGCCTTGCTGCCACTGCTCTGTAATGGCTCAGGTTCCCTTCTCTTTTTAAAACACTTGAATGATCTTCAGTGGTGAGTTGTAATTTTGCATTTACTGGGTGATTTGCAGTAAGTGCAGGCTGGGAGGGCAGACTATTTCAGTGATAGACTGAATGGTTAAAATCTTTAATCACTTCATAACACTCAGAGTAATGATATATTAAATAGAGTAATGATATATTAAATGTTTTCAGCTACAGGAAGAGCAATTAATGCCCCCAATAATATATTTTTATACTAACTTGTGTTTTCTTTACATTAACATTACCTCTTATGAGCTATTTCAGGGAGAAAAGAGGTAATTGCCCCATGTAAACTGCTGGAATACAATATTTGAACAGCCCTGCAATTATGAACCTTTTCTGTAGAACTGAGCATTTCAATCTGCCTTAAAGCACCATAAAACCAGTTTGTATTTAGGTTGCTGGTTCGTTGCCAAAGTCTCTCTGTGCATCCAGGCTACACTGATCAGTGTTGCCCCCATAGATGAAGTCCTGTGCACTCACTCAGTGCCTGTGACAGACTGGGCAGTCTTGAGTTTGGCAGCTGGGTAACCCAGTTTGACAACTCACATGGCCAGCTGCTCCCCTGGAGCAGAGCTGCATCTCTTGGTGAGCATGGAGCCACTTATCCTTGGTGTCTCTCAGCCTCACCGGGAGAGGAGAGATTTTATTTCCTACTGACCTTAAAAGCAATTTTCCCCCACATCTTCCACCTGCTTCCACCAAGGGGGGTGGAAACAGCAGCTGTCTCCTGTGTGTTATTTCAGAAGTGAGAATGGTTGCTCAGAATGCTGAGACTTGTATTTGATTTTTCCATGTAGGATGACATTAAAGCTGTTCTGAAGCATACCCTGACAGTCTCAACAGGGTTTGAAGAGGATGGATTTTTCTTACTGTTGAAACAGTTCAGTTTGCCAACAATTGTTTCAAAATAAATTCTGCCTGAGAGAAGGCAGACTCTTAAATGTAATTTTTAAAATTACTTTGCTGTAAAGCACTTAATCAATGGAATGGAATTCTACAATTGGGGGCATATGAAAAGCTTTAAAATTGATGATTGCTCTGAGATTGAATGTTTTATCTAATATCTGAGAAAGGTGAAAATAGCTCATGGAGTTACTCAAAGACTGAAAGTCCGTTTAGATTTTATTGGAAGCAATGAGCATCTGTTAAGAAGGGTAAATTATACATAAGTCACTTAGGGTGGAAAATACCTTCAAGACCATTGAGTCCAATCATAAATCTGACACTGCCAAGTCCATCACTAAACCATTAACCCGACCCAGTCCCGCATCTACACCTAAATACCTCCCAGGAGGGTGACTCACCCACTTCCCTGGGCAGCCTGTTCTAATGCTAATATCCATTCTAAACCTCCCCTGGTGCACCTTGAGGCCATTTCTTCTTGTCCTGTGACTTGTTACTTGGAAGAAGGGACTGATCCTGTCTGGCAAAAGCCTCTGTTCAGGGAGTTGTAGAAAGTGAGAAGGTTCCCCCCAAGACCCCTCTTTCTCTCCAGGCTAAACACCCCCAGCTCTCTCAAGCAGCTCCTCGTGGGACTTGGGCTCCAGACCCTTCACCAGCTCTGTTGCCCTTCTCTGGACACACTCCAGCACCTCAATGTCCTTGCTGAACTGAAAGGCCCAAAACTGAACATAGGACTTGAGGTGTGGCCTCCCCAGTGCCTAGTACAGGGTGACAATCACTGCCCTCGTCCTGCTGGCCACTCCATTGCTCATACAGGCCAGGTGCCACGGGCCTTCATATAATTGGATATTGAGTTTACTTTGCATTTGGGTAGTGTATTTGCATTTCTTTTTTTTTTTTTTTTTTTCATGGACCTGTGAGTAATAGGATTAAAGATATATTCTGTGTGAAGGATTAAAAAAATATTGCTAGCAGGTAGTGTCCACTAAGGGATGACATTTACTCACTTTGAGTGCATCAAAATTGAGACCATTTCTGAAAAGTAGTGTCATGTAGAGCTGTTCATAAAGAGCATTTTCTTACCTAGAAATCTGATGTTATTCATGGCTTAGTTGTATTGGATCAAACTACCCATGTTGGAGTGCTGTGTGCTTCTATGCAAGTGATACTAGCTGTAATCAGGGCTGAGCTGATGATTGAAATGCAAGCTAAAAGCTCAAGGCCTTCTACCTAGGCAGCACATTGGGGCATTCTTAAGGGCTTAGCACTACTACACAGGATGCACGTGGACAGCAGAAAGCAGAGAAATTTGTATTGTCCTTCAGCAAGAGGTAATACCTTACAGTGGGATAAATAAAAGTATGAACTGCAAGATGGGCTTTGGTCCATCAGGCTGCTCCTGAGTCCATCCCCCATGGTCACCCAGGTTATGCACTTCCCACTGGGCTTTTCTTGGTGTTGCCAGTCTGGTCCCTCCGTTTTCTGGGTGTGCTTTTAGATAAAAGTAGTGTTTCACTCCTGAATCTTGATATCCCCTCATGCCTGCCTGGGCAGTTAGGTTGAAGGGAAGAGGGGAGGAAGGAAAGGACCAAAGCTGCCTGTGATAGTTTGGTGCTTTCCTAAGAAAATAGCCTGAGGCTCACTGGCTGCAACAAGTAAGTGCTGCTGGGTGTGTCCTGACTGGGGGTGTGGGTTGGAAATTAGATCCAGGAAATTTTCCCAAGTTCTACTAGGTTGCAATAGTCTCTGGCTAGTATGACTCGCAAGCAGCTAAAGTCTCTTTAACTTTCCACTCTTTTATTTTTACCTAGGTTTACTTTTTATTACTTCACACAGTATCAGCAGGGTCCTTTTGCAAGTGCCTATCCCCATACCAAATTTTCATACAAGTCGCATTACAAAAGACCCTCTAGAACTTACATCTCTTAAGATTTAAGAGATTTTTTGTACCTGTGTTGTCACACCAGCATTGTATATGACAAGAAGTAATGCATGTCCTCTGATTTGGAAGTTCTTTTCTTTTTTGATCTGGTAGTGGTTTTGTTTTTTCTTTCTCGTGATTACTTTTGCTGAGCAATATTATTAGATTGCTAGATTATTCCATAGAATAGTATTGTTCAGGCTGGGAGAAAAAAAGGGGGGAGGTACACACACCTGTATGGTCATCAGTAGGATGTTCAGGAATTACTTTTTTAAGACTGACTGAATAGAAAGGCCAGTATATTATTTGTCACTAGGTATCAATTAAAATAAAATGTGGAAGTACTGGTGGATATTCAATTCCTTTTGCATTCCAGTTATCTCAAGTCCAGTGTCAGAAACCTCCACAGCATTAGCTCTGATCTTTTTTTTAATGGGGTAGTCTAAAAAATGCTGATTATAATGACTTGCTTTTTCGTGCTTGGGAATAGTTTTCACTATTGTTTTACTCTAAAATAGGATATGGTTTTTTTTCCCTTCACTTCATAGCAGCAAGGAAAGTACCTTTTGTAACTAGACTGTTTTTCTGTGTTGTTGTGTTACTCCCACTTGAAACTATGGTTTGCATTTACTTGGGAAGGCATGTGAAGATTCAGACTGGATACTTGTCTCCTACTTGAGCACTAGTTCTTAAAAATCTAAAACAATTTGTTGCAGGAGAGGGTTATAAGTTTCAAAGATCTCTGGAGAATAAATCCTGTGAGTTACTGAATTGGTCTAATAAGAATAAATACAAGGCTTTTCTTCCCTCAACAGATAGAACTTTTTGAGTTCAAGGGGGAGGACCTCACTGATGAAGAAGATGGTGGCATCATCCGAAGAATCCGTAAAAAAGGAGAGGGCTACTCCAGGCCCAATGAGGATGCACTTGTAGAGAGTAAGTGTGTTGTTACATAAATAGTGAATGGATTTGCAGTGAGGGATGACAGAACCTTTTCACAGCCTACAACTGCATGTCCTGAGGGACAGGAATACATGGCTTCTCTGTTCTGTACCAAGTAACTTTACAACCTAGAGTAAGCTTTCCTTCTCCTGTTTCTAGCAAGGTTTACATTTTCCAACACCAACTCTGTTTTCTGGTGATACTGAATCTGTTGAAGTGCTTATCTGATGACAAAAGGTGATTGAGTCTCATAAAGTATTTCCATGTGCTGAGGAACAAAAAGGGAAGTCATTCTGGCACTTGTTGTCAGAGTGGAAAAACCAAACACTTAAATGAACAACAAAAAAATAGTGGTTGTTGAGTTGAACAGCAGAAATTCTGTTTGCTGCCAGTAGCTGCCACGCCATAGGTAGCGGCTAAAAGGGAAAAGACTGTTCATGAGGAGGCGTTGGCACTTGTGTGTGTGCTGCCTGCCTGTATGGAGCTCCCTGTGCACTCCTGGGTACTGCCCACTGCCATACATAGATGCATTCTGATTTCTCTCTCTGCTGTCCTGGTTTTTGTTACCAGTCCAGTTTGAAGGCCGACACGGAGATCGTGTTTTTGACAAGCGGGAATTGCGGTTTGAGATTGGAGAAGGTGAAAACTTCGATATTCCTCATGGGCTGGAGAAAGCGATTCAAAAAATGGAGAAATCAGAGGAATCTGTGTTCTATCTCAAGCCCAGGTATGCTGTTTCTGGTGTTTGATACAGGAAGGGCTTATACTAATCATCTGGCAAGAAAGAACTACTTCATTATAATGCCTTTAAGCTTTTTTTCAGCGCTGTGGTAAAAACTTGGATCAGCCCCAAAATTTGATGTATAAGAAGTATCATGCTTTGCCACTTCATAGTGAAGCAGTAGCAGTCCAGAAAAAATTAACTAAAGTCTCTGTAATGTTGACCTCTAAATATTTTTGAGAAAAGTTGCTCTCAAACTTGGATTTTTGTGATCCCTCTTCATGAGTGATTACTGTAAAACAGTCCATATGTAGACTTGGATATAGGCAGAATTTTCTCTTTACAGTGAGAACACATCTGAAACAAGTGGAGTTGCACAGATTGTTTTCATTAAACTTTAATTTATTTCAGTTTTTATTTAATTTTTTTAAACTGTGACTAAGCCTGATGGGAGCAGAAAAGGAAAGCAATCTGATCTAGAGGGTTTTCCTGCTAATATGCAGCTCTTTCTAGAATTGCATAGCAGTACCTTTCTGTAAGCATTTCCTGTTGACCAGCTGGTTAGCAGTGTCTTAAGTGTACAGCTGCTCACCTAATCTTGGTCTTTATTCTCTTTGCTTTTCTAATAATAGAACTACAATACAGGTGCTCTGAATGCAACACTCAGTTTCAGACCATAAATATTAAATATGGTAGTGGCAGTTTGAAAGTTGGTTGTTTTGGTTTGGCTGTTTTTTGATAAAGGAATTACTTGCTTTTCCTTAAAGTTAACTAAAAAACTAATGAAATAATACGAGTTGCTAAAAGATTAATGAAGTCAATACTAGCTTTCTCTTACTTTCTTCTACCTTGTCCTTGCTAATTTTAGAATTGTATCTAGAATTCTTCAAGCCTTTGTCTTGTAATAATAATTTATGTGCATCCCAAATTTGCATGGGGTTTTTGTCTCCCTCTTCCTATGTAGCAAATATAGCTCGATGGATAGTTTTGAACTCTTTGCTTATTTATAATTTTTGCTTCTCCTTCCCCACCCCCATTTTACAGCTATGGTTTTGGAAGTGCTGGGAATGAGAAATTTAAGATCCCTCCAGATGCAGAGCTGCAGTATGAAGTGAAACTCAAAAGCTTTGAAAAGGTGAGAGCAAGAGATGAAATCCCAAAGAGATCCAAGGCTGGGGGAAGAAGTGGGAGTGCAGCTTAAACGATGACAATGGAATCCTTGAATGGTGATGTGAAACAAGAAGGCCACTGTTGCCAGAGATGATGCTGACATGCTGGGAGCTCTTGGCTGAAATGGTCCTTATTCTTTCTGTGTCCCTGTCTGTTGCCATCTCTCGTGCTCTGGGCTGGTTTCCATGAGCAGTGCAAAGCTCTGCTTTGCCAGGCTTATCTCAACCATACTCTTAGTGGGAAACAACATAGCTACTTGATTTCCCTAGAAGTTGTATTGAAGTTGACTGGAACTGTTCCTGTTTGGGTAGGCTAAGGAGTCCTGGGAAATGAACACAGATGAGAAGTTGGAACAGAGCTCTATCGTGAAGGAGAGGGGCACTCAGTACTTCAAGGTAAGTTACAGTACCCAAGTAATAATAGCATTTCTTGGTCCATGTCATGAGTTGATAATGATGTTTACAGCTTCTTTAATTTCTGAGTGGTGTTGATTGTATTCCGTGAGATTTTACAGGGAGAGCTGAAGGAGAATGTTTCTTAAAAAAAATGAAACTCGGTTGGATTATCCAAAGAACTAACTGCAGGGAGCTGTCTGTTAGAGCTGTTTGCTCTGTCTACAGATAACACTGTAGGGTGTGCAGTATTTCAGTTCCTGCTGTGGGCCAGTGCTATGAGTGAACAACATTCATTTGGTTAGAGATGTGTGGAGAAGCTGTTGAAAACAATTTCAGTAGCTAAAGGAAGAATTTCCTATTATCTTGGTATTGCATGTTGAGAATTCCCCATCTTCCCTTATTTTTGCATCAAAAGTTGAATATAAAGGTAGGAGTTCAGTGAAGTGTCAATGCTGGCATATATAGCCTAGCTCTAGTGGGGAACCTGTTAAGTATTCCTAAAGATTTTCTGATCCTGTGCAGGAATGGCTCTCAGAAGTAGTGTATTTTTGATGATAGACGTTACTTTTTGATCAAATGGGGTTTTTTAGATGTATTGCTCAAGGCAGGCAAAAGGGTCAAGAGGGAGATAAAAGTTTCTATGATGAGCTTTGTGATAATTGAGCTGCCTTATTTACAGGAGGGCAAATACAAGCGGGCAGCATTACAGTATAAGAAGATTGTGTCGTGGCTGGAGCACGAGTCGGGACTCTCCGAGGAGGAGGAATCAAAAGCCAAAAGCCTGAGGCTTGCTGCCCACCTTAACTTAGCTATGTGCCATCTCAAGCTAAAGGAATACTCCCAGGCTTTGGAGAACTGCAACAAGGTAGTAGGAGTTGATTTATTCTTAAACTGCACAAACAGTCTGACAGTTTGTCTTGCTTTAAACATTTTAGGGACAACAGGCCAATGTGGTGTTTGGTCTTTCTTACCAGCTGTAATTTGGGTAGTACGGAATTTTTAGTGCGCTCAAAATATCCAACAGATTATTTTCATAATTAGTGCCCTTTCAACATCTTTTACTAACTTGCTGCTACATTGAGAATATTCAAGTATTTAGGAATAAGGAACACTTGAAATGTGGTGAAGGTAGTTGTGTTGGCAGAGGTCTTTCAAAGAGCAGGATTACTCCCTGACTAAATCTTAGACTTGCTGGTTCTCTTGTCAAATAGCCTACTATATTCATTCCTCTTTGTACTTCTACTGTACTCCACTGACTTTATTAGTAAGCCCTGACAAGACTCATAAGCCTACATCAGAAGGTACAGTTCCTAGCAGTCACTGATGTTCTGACTGCATATAATTTTTATAAAAGAAGAATAATTACTGAATGTGGCTTTGCTTTTGTGAATGCAGGCACTAGAACTGGATAGCAACAATGAAAAAGGCCTTTTCCGGCGGGGAGAAGCTCACTTGGCTGTCAATGACTTTGAGTTGGCCCGAGCAGATTTCCAGAAGGTGATACAACTTTATCCAAGTAACAAAGCTGCCAAAGTGCAGCTGGTGACTTGTCAGCAGAAGATCCGGGAGCAGCATGAGAAAGAGAAGAAGATGTACGCCAACATGTTCCAAAGGCTCGCAGACAAAGACTTGAAGGTAAGTAACACTACTCTGAACGTGACAGGAGGTGGTGTCATGTGTTAGACAAGGAACAGTGGTTTAGGTACTCACCTTGCTTCTTATTACAGATAATTATAGCACAAGAACACTCAAGTAGAACACTGCTTTGGGGAGCAGGGATGGAACTCAGAGTGCCAACAGTCAAAATTATTAGGCCATCTTGTTTGAACAGGAAAGCCAGGAGTACCAACCATTGCACAGAAAGCTCTTATCTATTTCAGCTGGATTTGCCACAGACCAGTGTTAATCAGAAGGCGGTTGAACTGATGAGGTGCAAACATGACAATGTTCTAGAAGTGAAAAAAGCACCTATTCCTCGAGAATCTGTTGCAAAGAATGGGCTGTTCTGGTGCCTGGGGTGCCCATCTAGTGAGAGCTTGTGTCTGTCTTACAGAGGGTGCTGAGCACCATCTTGCTTCTCATGGAGACATTAGGATGTGGTTGATAGTCTCCATTACAAATGTCACAGATAGATTATGGATTGTCAGAAGATTGATTATTCTGCTGTGTGGATGGTTTTCTTAATAAGCTTTCACTAGAATTTTAGTAAATGCTAGTTCAGTTAATAATGGCAGTATGTGAGTACAGGTTCTAACAAGATTGTATTAGGTACCAAGAAACATTTCAGGTTACTGGTGAGAATCACATATCCTAAGAAAAGCTTCTGGTTCTTTTACTTAAATCTGATGGTCTGGAAGGACAAGATGAACCTGTAACTTCTCTGACAAATCTGGGATTTATGTCAGACTCAAATTTCCTCAGTAACAGTGGGGAGTACCGAAGTTTGTATTTTATGAGGTTATTTTCACCTTTCCAGAATATGCATGGAGAACATACAAAATTGCCAGATACTGGTACATTAATTTCCTTTGGTTAACTGTGTCATTGAGTCTTTCCAGAGGCATGCTGTCCTCAGATGAGTGTATCCTGACAGTTCAGCCATTTCAGACTCAGCTGACAATTTCCTACATGAAGTGCTTCACTCTGTCTCTTCTCTTTTTGGCTAAAGCATCCTGATGTCAACAGTCCTTGTGTATTGGAGCATAAAAGAAAGTATTCTAGACACAGTGATGTAAAGTCACACAGTATCTTAATTTAATAAAAAAATCTCAAAATATAAAGATACTGCAACTGTTGGGCATCTTCATTTCTGAAATTGCAGGATTCAATTGCCAGCTGTCAGGTTCTGTTGTGAAGGATCCTTTCAGCTGGCACAGCTGCTGGGAATTTAGCTTCCTACACTAGGTGTGGGATACAGCAGGATCTGTTGAGGTAGGAAGAGTGGATTGCTGAAACAAGCTATACCGACTACAACTTCAAAAGCTTTGAGCTTTCTTCAACTTCTTAGACAGATAATTGGAGTAATATTGTAACATTCTTGGCAAAAGGCAGACTCATAATCGTTGCACTATAGACTGGGATATTGGAAAAACATTGCACTTAGTTCCAATTTCCCTATCTGCTTGGGATAGCATCAGTTTGAAGTTGTAGAATGCTTTAAGTTGGACTCCAACCAAATGTAAATGGAATGTTATTGTTTGGCATCTAACACTGGACACAGGATTTGAGGTGTGGCCCCACCAGTGACAAGTACAGGAGGACAATCCCTGCCCTGATCCTGCTTGACACCGTATTGCTGATACAGGCCTGGATGCCACTGGTCTGGTGGATTCTTCCCAACCAGTTAGATGATCTTGGGAATGTGCAATGTGCTGTTTTGGGTTTTTTTTTTTTCCTTTGAGCCATCTGGTTTGCTTTAAATGGGTATGGTTTTATATAAAATGGGAGTGATGGAACTATAAACTGTAAAGGATGCTTACTCCCTGGGCCAGTCTTGAGGTGGTTTCCTTGCAAGAAAAGCTTGTTTTCCTGTTACTGCATTTGTAGTGTTGCTTTACTCTAGCTCCAACAGTGTCTGTTAGTGGTGGTGTAGTAGAAACTCAAAGTTGTGGAGAAGAGAGTTTGTTTACTAAATGTCTTCTGATTGCTAAGAAGATAGCTGGGACTGCAGTTCTGATGCTCCTGACACAGTCTGTTAAATTCAACAGCCACTCTTGCATCAGTAGTTCCTTTCATTAATTTGAAAAGTTCACATATGTAAAGTGTGAATTTTTGAAGGTCAGGGTGTTTATCACCTTATCTTAAGCCTAGGATTGGTAGCTAACATATTTTCTGTGGAGAGAAGACTTAACTCTTATGTGCTTTGTGGAATGCTTCTAAGGATGAAAAACTGACCTTTGATGCATGAATGTTCTTTTAAATGTGGTTTTGTGTTGCAGCCAAATTGATGTAAGGATTCTGCCCATTTCCCCTTCTCCCCATTCTGCTCTCCCAGCATTGTATGCTTAAGATTTTGCTTGTTTTTGTTTGGTTCTCATCTAAGATTATCATAAAACAGATGGCTCAAGATGCTGGGCTGACAGGTGGAATAGCAATTCCATTGCACTAGGTTTTGAGATGAGCAAGCCAAGACATTTTTACTTCCCCTTACTGTACTTGAAAATTATTGTAAGGTCAGGATATGCTGGTTATGTCCTATTGTAAAAGCTGGCCTTGGAGCTCTGACCTCATGGCTCTGCCTTCCACACCTTTTTATGAGTAAGATGCACAAGGAGAGGGCTTTAGAGCAGCCACACTGCCAGATCATATCTTCTTCCAGTTTAGCTCTTGCACAGGACATCCAAATCCCTGTTGTTGAGTTTGAAGTGTCTCTTCACAAATCCTAGTTGTCCAACAAAGATAATTCTTATGCTGAGTGCTAGTGTGCCTCATACAAGTTGGGTCAGGGTAGGCCATGTCAATGGCTGAAAATTAATGACATTAATATTGAAGAAGGGCAAAAGCAGTTCCTGCAGAAGCTTCATAAATGAATTTCATTTAAAGGACTTCTAAGAAAGTGTTGTGTGGCAAGTGGGTGCAGGCCACATTAAGAATCATAACCACCTAGCACCAGTATTATATTTTGGCCTCCTCTGCACTTCTGGTTTCTTAGATCCATGGAAATTTTTGGTTTCTTTTGGCTGAAGGTAATCATATCTTAATTCAGTCTGGCAGGGTAGATGAGCTTTCCAAGTAATAAGAATCAAACAATGTTTTTGCTACATATTTTTTGTATAATAATAATTTTTGTAAATTTTGTATAATGTATTAATATTTTTTCTTTGTCTCTCTGTTTAGTCATCTGCTACTCTCCAGACAAGCCACACTGAAGATGCAGAAATGAAAGATGCGCAGAATGGAGTTGAAGATAAATCAGAAGTTGAAGCAGAAGCATAAGAAAACCCCTATTCCATTAGTTTTGTAAATGAAAGAATTTCCAGTGAATTAGACCTTTATTTTTCTACCTGGTTGGATAGTGGCTTCAAGGGAGCAGAGGCTGAAGCCACCATGCCACAGTCAGTTACAGCTTTATGTGGCTGTTCAAGAAGCTGAGTGGCAGCATAAATCTGGCTTAATCCTAGTGACTTTATTTATTCATTCAGCCTCTGTTACTGTTTGGGTTCTGTCTGGATTTACTCTGCTTGGTTTATTTGCATTTTCATAGAATCATAGAATGGCTTGAGTTGGAAGGGACCTCAAAGATCTAGTTCTAATGCCCCCTGCCATGGACAGGGACACCCTTCACTAGACCAGGTTGTTCAGAGCTCCATCCAGCCTGGTCTTGGACACTTCCAGGGATGGAACATCTACAGCTTCTCTGGGCAGCTTGTTCCAGTGCCTCACCACCCTCAGAGTAAAGAATTTCATCCTGATACCTAATCTTAACATGCCCTCTTTCAGTTTGAAGCCATTGCCCTTTGTGCTGTCACTACTTGCCCTTGTAAATAGTCTCTCTCCATGTTTCTTGTAGGCTCCCTTTAAGGTACTGGAACGCCGCAGTTTGGTCACCCCAAAGCCTTCTTTTTTCCAGGCTGAACAATTCCAGTTCTCTCAGCCTTGTCTCATAAGGAGAGGTGCTTCATCCCTCTGATCATCTTGGTGGGCCTCCTCTGGACTTGCTCCAAAAGGTCCATGTCCTTCCCGTGCTGGGGATCCCAGGGGTGGATGCATTGTTCCAGCTGGGGTCTCACCAGAGTACAGGGTGAAAATCCCCTCCCTCCCCTGCTGCCCACGCCACTTTGGATGCAGCCCAGGTTACAATTGGCTTCTGGGCTGTGAGTGCACATTGCCAGCTCATGTCCAGCCTCTCATCCAATAGCACCCCCAGATCTTCCTTGGCAGAGCTGCTCTGGATCTGTTCATCTCCCAGCCGTTATTGATACCAGGGGTTGCCCCAGCCCAGGTGCAGCACCTTGCACTTGGCCTTCTTGGAGCCTCATGAGTTTCACATGGGCCTACTTCTCACGCTTGTCCAGGTTGCTCTGGGTGGCATCCTGTCCTCCAGGTGTGTCAAGGGCACTGCTCAGCTGGGTGTCACCTGCAGATTTGCTGAGGGTGCACTCTCCTCCTTCATCCATGTCATTAACCAAGGTAATAGTAACACTGGTCCCAGTATGGGCCCCTGAGGGACACCACTTGTCACTGGTGTCCATTGGGACGCTGAGCCTTTGACCACTAGCCTGTAGATGTGACCATGCAACCAATTTCTTATCCATCAAACAGTCCCCCCACTGCATCCACCTCTGTCCAATTTAGAGAGAAGGAAAATTACAGAAATGAAGGTAAATGGCACCTGTAGCCCTTCCCTTGCCCACTCATGGAGTCACTACATCATTGAAGGCCACTAGGCTGCTCAGATGGTTCTTGCCCTTGGTGAAGCTGTGCTGGCTGTCCCTGGTCACCTCCCTGTCCTCCATGTGCCTTAGCATAGCATCTAGGAGGATCTGTTCCCTGATCTTCCCAGGCACAGAGCTGAGGCTGACAGGTCGGTAGTCCCCGATTTGTCATCGGTGTTTTTCTTTCTGGTTCCAGCTTACTTTAATCCCAGGTTCTGTTTTCTAAATTTATTTCCTTGATTTGCTTCAAGTAATCAGCTTTTTTCAGGAGTCCTCATGCGAGACTTAAGAACAAATTGGCGCTCCCAATTCTTCTGCCTTGGGATTGCCCTCTTTCCTCTTGTTCAGTAGGGAGTCCCTTCCATTAAGTTTTGTAGCCTTTCTTGTATGCCTCCTCTTTGCAAATTGCTGAAGGTGAAGACTGTGAAGTCACAGCTTAAGTAATAAAGCTCCAATTAAACTCAAGAAAACGGAACTTTTCGTGGGTTTTTATTGGAATTTGCACAGAATTGAGAGAATATACTGTCCTTTGGTCAGTGTTTTCTTGTCTGCATAGCCAGTGTCCTGATTATTTTTTTTCTGTTGTTTGTTCATTACCATGAAATAGTCCCATGACATTTGATACAGTATATATCCATATATTTGCAAAAGGGAAAAATTATGTTGCTGGAAACTGCATAAAGGAAGTCTGTAACCTATGCGTAGAGATTGTTCTATGTTCATATTGCTACCTTCCTCTTCACCCCACCACATTATAAAACTGGACCAGAGGGAAAAAAAAAAACAAAACAAAAACAACAAACCAATACATCTAAAAGTGACTGGCTTTGAAGTGAAAGTAAGGGATAATGGCTTACATATTACAAATACTTTTAATGAACTACAAACTCCTGAGTGATTCTAATGTCTGCTTACCCAGATCTCACAAGAAAGCTATTACTCAGTATTCTGCTTCTTTCTGCAGTTTGTGTGTCTTGTTTGGGGGTGGGTGTGCTTTTGAATTTTGTGGGGGCTTCTGGTTGGGGTGGGCTTTTTTTTGTCTGAAGGCATGGAACATAGTACTCAAACTCAGCTGTTTATGCTATCACGTGGTGTTAAATTCAGCATCTCCAGTGTCCTGTTCAGAGACAGGGGCAGAAGGGGCAATTTTTTTGCCTGCTCTGCAGAAGAAAGGTAGAAAATCTGTTTCTCTCAGATTAAAATAAATGGACTTTTTAATGGTGAGAAAGATGTCTTTGCATGGCATGCCATGGGCTGGAATTTGTGTGTATATCGCAGAGAGTATCCCTGTTCTAACATGTAATACAATGTGAATTCGTGGACTCCTTTGCTGAAGGAGAAGTACTGTGTAAGCACGTGAGCTCGTGGGGCCTGGGGGAGTGCCACTACCTGTCCTGCAGCAGTGCCAGCCCAGCTTGGGCCCTGGAACTGTCACCAAGCAAGGGCTGCTTGGAGTGCTGCTCTGCCCCAAATTCAGCACCTGCTGCTGGGTTGGAGCGTGGTTAGAGAGCTGGGAGGTGCAGTGCTCTGAATCTCATGGGCTGGGTGGGAGAGGACAGAGGCAAGAGAGATGCTTGGGAGGTCACTTCACTTAAGGAAATGCTGATTTCATTTGCCTAATAAAGCCTTAGGGTTGCCAGGTAATGGGGGTGATTTTCATCAGCTCTGACTGTAGTAACAGCCTCGTGCATGTATAAAAATTTATACCAAAGCAGTACCCCCTCTTGTGGGAAACAACGTTGTGAATGTGTTGCTGGGGTTAGAAGGGATTTATAGACCTAGAAAAAGTTAAAGGGGACAGGAATGCCAAGCCAGAGTACTTATTAATCACGTAAATACCTTGATTTGTTGCTAATTATTCCTGGAAATACAAGCCTCCGTGGCTTAAACTGGTTTTGCTGCTAAAGCATAGAGCCAAGTCCTAATGAGAAGTTTGTAATTGTTGAACAGCAGTTTTCAAAAATCTCCTACAGGCATGATAGTTGTACATGTTTCTGAAAGCAAAAAGTGATTTCTGTGGCACATCTATAAAAAAATCTAGTCAATGGTGCATCTGTTGTTAAATGTGAGCAGTCTTGAAAGTACCACTGTGCCCTTGTTGTTACTACATAAACTATGAAATGTTTGAGAATGTAAATCTGTTAAGGACACTAAACATGCCCTGTTCAGGCAGCTGAACGGATGTTCCGTGCTGTCTTTAAAAGTGGGTCTGGTTGCCGGCAGAAGGTGGCAATACTGGTATTTGTGAGTGAGGTCATGCATGTAAACTTCAACTATAAACTTCGTTATGTATGTCCTTATAGAGGAAAAAAAAAAAAAAAAACCAATACTTAAAATAAACAGTTACAGTCCTGACTTTGTAACCCACAGCCGTGTGTGTTTGCGTGTGTAAATCCTTTCCAGAGCGCGGTGCTGTGGGCGGCGGGCGGGCCCTGCGGCCGCCCCGCCCCGCGCTCCCGCCGTGCCTGGGCCCCGCGCAGCCTCGGCCCGGCCCGGCCCGGCCGCCATGCGCTCCGTCAGCTACGTGCAGTGCGTGGCGCTGGACTTCGCCGGCAGCCTCTTCCCGCACGCCATCTGCCTGGGGGACGCCGACAACGACACGGTCCGAGCCCGGAGACCGGGGTGGGGCCGGCTGGGGTGCCCGCGGGGCCGCCTGGGTGATGGGGAGAGCCCGGGGCTGGGGGAAGCACCGAGCGGCCTGTGCGGCCCCGGGGCGGGTGCCGGGAGGAGCTTCCAGCCCCGGGGACACACACGGGCCTTGGCGGGTGCCCGGTCAGAGCCCCTAGGAGTGCCCCTACAAAGGGGATGTTTGCAAAGGCTGCAGCGGGTCAGGGCCTCCCTCGCCATTTCCCGTGCCCTGGGTGGTGCACAGCCTGAGGGGAGCTTCTCTTGTGCTTCATAGACACTCCCCTGTCACGGCGGTGGGGATGCGGTGTGCTCTGCTGGGCACAGCTGGTCACAAACAGGGCAGAGCCAAGTCTCGGTGTCTCTTGACCCGTGTGATGGAGGGATTGGGAATGTCGCTGCCAGCCCCTGAAATGATTGGTGTGCATTTGGAGTGGGCATTGGGAGTGTTACTGTCATCCCCTGAAATGGCTGGTTTTGATTTGTCTGTAGCCAGGAAGAGGTTAGCTTAGCCAGCTACATGTCTGCTGTTTCTCCTCAACAGTCAAGGTGTTTTACAGCCTTATCCTGGAAAGTGTCATGGTTAGCAATGCAGTGGATGATTAAAGAGATTTCCCCATAAAAAAGTTGTTCTGTAAGGTAAGGTGTGCAGGGGGTTATGAAATGCACACCATTTAAATACACAGAAGCATGATACAGGAGGTAGGCTTATCAGCATGGATGGTTGGTGATTTTAGAAATCTTCTTTTTAGAAATCTTTAAAGAAATAATCACCATTCTGAAATCCCTTTACCCCTTCAGCAGTGAGATTGAACATCCTGTGTAAATCTGTTGTGTTCTTGCACTCTCTTCCTGGATGGTTGTGTGTCATTGCCATCATCTTCCTTAGGTGATTCAAGTCAATCTAGATTGAAGGATGGAAGATGGAGTAGTGATGATTGTTTTAATGTCCAAGCATGATGTTAAAATAGTCAGTGACACAGCTCTGAAACAATGAGTGGGGAACCAGTGGGTAATAGGGTGATGCTCTAAGGAGCCATTCTCCATCTCTTTTATCTGCAAGAATAAAATTAGGGCTTTTATATTTTCCCAGACCTTCCATTTTGATTCAAGATTGTCTCTAACTCATTTTGTTTTGCTGCTTCTTCCCACAGAGTGATTTTTAGTTATGAATTCTGAAATTTTTACTGTTAATGTAAGTGTGGATTTCTCCCTACTAACCCAGTTTTCTTGTACAGCTGAATGAACTCGTGGTGGGAGACACCAATGGAAAGCTCTATGTTTACAAGAATGACGACAGCAAGCCCTGGGCTGTGCGGTCTTGCCAAGGAATGGTCAGTTCTTGACAAATTTTCTAAATGGTTGGGCCTTTTGGTGTATGTGCAGCCAGCTATCCTTGTCCTTTGCCTAGGAATATGTAGGCTGAAGAGGAATGGTAGCCAGAACTGATTCTGATGTCTTCCATGTAATTATTCAAGACCCCACTTTTGCCTACAGCCCCTTGGGCTGGAAGTGATGAGCAAATTAATGGACAAACATAGAAACTGGGCTTCTGTCCCACCTTTACCCTGCTCTGTGCACTCTGGCCAGTTGTGTTTCTGTCCCTTGACTCTGCTGTCCTTGTCCTTCAGAGGCCTGTTAGGAGTTCAGGAGATTCTTTATGGGAGAGGAGGGTAGGGCAGAGGTGTATCCCAGGGTGCTGGGTTGGGTTGCCTTTTCTCATGGATGGCCTTGTTTTCTGTTGCAGCTCACATGTGTCCGTGTGGGAGATGTGTGCAATAAAGGAAAGGTGAGAGGAGCCAAACTCTTCCCTACAGCTGTGCCTGTAGGGCATGTGGGAGGTGTTCAGGAGATTAGGGTCATGTCATGGGCTGAGTGTGACAGAGGAGGACAGATTGCAGGTGCTGTCTCTCCAGGGTCTGCCTTTGCTCACAGAGTTTTAGCACCACTGTTTTTAAACTGTTCTCCTGTTTATATGTAACTGGTATTTTTCTGTGAGCCTTGTGTGGCTTTTAGAGAGCAAGGAAATCCATCCAATCCATCCTCAGAGAGCACGCACTTTTGATTTCTGTGTGCCCTTGTGAGAGCACCACAAGCCTTTAGTGGTTTGAGGGTTGCTCCTTTTGCTCAGTGGCTTTTGCCTTTCTTGGGCTGATGTCTATTGTGGGCTGTGGTCCTTCTGCCACTTGGCTGTGTGCATTTAAGGTCATCTAAACAAGACTGGGACGTGGAACAGTCTGGACTCCCAAGCAAATTCCACTGGGTCTACTATGACTCCTTTTGCTGGATTGCTGTTTCTGGGGGTTAAGCCAGGACCAGTGAGTCCAAAGGTCCCAGTTCAGGCACCCTGCCCGAAATACTGTAGCTGTGTTTCCTCTAGTGGGGGCAGAGCTGACGTGGGCATTGAGAAAGCCACACATTGTTTGAGGATTGCACTCATATCCACTTAATACTGTAGTCTGACAAAGATGAACAGGAAGTTTGGACCCTGCCAGTAGCAGAGAAGTTCATGTGCTGGCCAAAAACCTCCTGTTCTGTAGCAGTCATTGATCTTGATCGATCTACTCTTGTGTCTTCCTTTGCCCTACTGTGGGACAGCTTCTGCAGCTTCTAAAAGAGGAAGAATTAAAAGGTTTTTCTTTTCCCTCACAGAATTTCGTGGTGGCAGTGAGTGCAGAAGGCTGGTTTCATCTTTTTGACCTGACTTCTCTGAATTCAAAACACCCAGATGCTTCAGGCCACCATGAGCTGGCAGGGGCAGAAGAGCAGAAGCCAGTGTTCAAGCAGCACATTCCTGCCAACACCAAGGTCATGCTCATCAATGACATTGGTGAGCCACAGAGCTGGGGTGGGAATGCAGGGTGAAGGAGTTTGTGTGTGAGGCAGTGGGGAGAGAAGATGTGGGGGACTTGCTGTCTTGCTGAAACTGACACTCCAACAAACCATAGCCAAGTCATGGAAGGGAGAAACAAGAACTTCAGAATTTTCCTGAGGTGCAAGCCTTCATTATGGTTGGGGTCCTCAGGGATGCTAACTATAGAAACCAGCAGAGTGGTTTCTGCATTTTTGGGCTCTTAGGGCTTGAGAGAGTCTGGCTGACTTTTGCTTTTCCCTGCAGATGGAGATGGGAAATGTGAGTTGGTTGTGGGTTACACTGACAGAGTGGTCCGTGCCTTCCGCTGGGAGGACTCGTCAGAGAACCCAGACCATGTCTCTGGGCAGCTGATCCTTTTGAAGAAATGGCTTCTAGAAGGTCAGGTAAGGAAAAAGGATGTTCAGAGCAGTACTTGTCATACAGTCTTCAAGAGGTGGTACTTTCAAGAGAAGAAGCACAGAATCTCAGTCCTATGAACAAAATAATTGTCATGTCAGTGGCTTGAGAGGAGATTTGCCCAGTGAGTTTTCTGTGCAGCTGGGAGTTGGTCTGAGAAGCAGTTGCTTTTTCCTGATGGGAGAGCATTAGTGGGAAGTACTTGTGTTGTTTTAAGGTGGCTTTGGGTAGGGAACCAGCCTTTTACTGAACTTGGATGTTTTGCTTCCAGCTGAATCTGTTCAGCTGCCGCTCAGCTCTATCAGAAGATTTGCCACATTCAAATTTAGTTGCAGGGAGCACTGTAAACCTTTTGGAGTTCTTGACTCTTATCCGTGTTTTTCCTCTGCTGCTGTAGGTGGACAGCCTGTCAGTGAACCCAGGCCCTGGTGGCTCACCAGAGCTGATGGTGTCCCAGCCAGGCTGTGGCTATGCCATCCTGCTGTGCACCTGGGACACGGAGCAGCGGGACGCAGCCGCGGGAAGGGACGGGTCTGCCCCGAGCAGGTGAGGGTGTTCCTGCAGGGCTGCATGGGCACATGCCACTGGGGATGCCTGTTACAAGGGGGTGCCACCACATCACTGCAAAGCAGGGGGTGCTGTCACTGTCCTTGCTTCAGTGGCCTGCTGTGCTGCTGGCACCACATCACTTAAACCCGCCTACACCCAAGCTTCCATGAACACTCTTCATGTCTCTGTCACAAAGATGAATACTGCTGCTTTCCTTGTATCCCACTCTCTTCCTGAATTGGGCAAGGAGAGTGGCAAAACCAGCTCCCTGCAGGTTCCTCACTACTGGGAGCTAAGGTGAGTAGCCTAGATTTCCAGAGAAAGGTCATCAGATTGCAGGGTAACAGCTGAGAGACTGGGCCAAACCAAATACACCTGAAGCCCAGGATAAAACTGGGTTCATTCACTTGTTTTCTGCAGATGAGGCAATTGGAAGTTTTCCTAATGAGACCCCTGGCAGCCACAACCTGCTGTATGACCCCCTGCTGTAAATCACAACCACAGCAACCAGGATGAGCAGTGAGGGGCTTGCTACTCTCTTGGTGCTGGAAGGACCCTGGTGGGGAATTTGGGTGCTTCTGTGCTGTTCTGTGAGACTTCAAGGCAGACACAAAAAACTGCAGCAGGAGGGGACTTAGGCAATTCTCCTCGATGTCTTAGAGAACTCAGTGGAATGGTACCTGTTAACCAGAAGCCAGGCCCAGATGTAGTCTGTCACCAAACTGTTCAGTCTGGGCAGAGAGAAAAGCAGACAGGCTTTGTGAGAGAAAAGCAGAGAGGCTTTTCTAAGAGTAATGACAAAAACTGCCATTTTCTTCCTTTATTGGAATACAGGGCTTACTGATTTTCTTTTTCCTTTTTTGAGCTTTTTTTTTTTTTTTTAATACTTGAAATCATTCTGGGTTTGTGTTTTTAAAAATCGGTATATTTCTTTCGTACCTGGGGTGGTATGCATTTTCTTCCTTTACCATTGAAGGGGTCAGCCTGTTCACAAACTGTGGCACTGTCTGGATTTGTAAAGCTTTGGAATACACTGCTCCTGAAATTGTTCTGAGACAGTCCCAGGTGTGGTTCTGTAACTTTTCCCTGTTGTCTTTCTCTTTTCCCCAGTGAGGCCCCTGTTCGAGATGTGATTCTACACCAAACATCTGGGCGGATTCACAACAAGAATGTCTCCACTCATCTCATTGGCAGCATTGCCCGAGGTGAGAGATCAGCAGCTTGGGGTCTCCAGCCCAGCAGTTGCCCCTGATGGTTTTTCAGTACAGAATGAAACAAAATTTCGTGTGGTAGGCAAAAAACCTGTGAGAGGGTGCTGCAAGAACACAGGGATCTCAGCCTCTCTTCGCCAGCTCCCAAAGAAAGATAGTTGGATATTTGCATGTGAGCTTTTTATAGCCTTTGTCCTTCCCTAGGTAGCCCTTATCCTTCACTCAGGACAAGAGTTTTTCTGCAGCCTCTGCTGACCTGCATTTAGTCAGTTTGAATGGCTGCCATGCCATGCTCCTACAGATGTCCTTGATCCTTGCTTCTGCATGGCTGCAGCTTATGACTCCTTATTCCCTGGATGCATCTCTTCCTTCCCACAGCCTCATCTTCATTCTTGCTTTTCAGCATTTGAATCTCAATTCCTGGTGGCTCTTTGCTGCTCCTCCTTCTCCTGTGCAGCTCCAACCTCTCCATAGCTGCTTTCATATTTCATCTATATCATTGTCCTCTGGTTTTTTCCACTGTGTTGTGTTCAGGTCTTGTATCTAAGATCTGCACAGCTGCCAGCTTCTCTCAGCCCTGACACACTGCTCTTGTGTCCAGACTTTTCTTGCGCGCTGCCACTGCTTGCCTCCTGTAACTCCTGAACCCTCCTTTGGTACCTATGGAGAACAAGCTTTCACTCCCCCTTGGGCATAATAGAGGGCAGAAAACTCCCAGCAGAGATCACTTGCTCTTGTATTGCTCTGCCCAAGTATTGTCTGCTGCAGTGCTGTCTGAGAATGATTCAGCCTGTCCAGTGTAATTAGAGGTTGTGGACAAGAGCAATGCACTGGACCCGCCCTCTTGGCGTTCCTCAGAGGACCTTTCCTGCCCAGTTCCTAAGCCTGTCATGTTTTCAGCATCTCTGATGCTGCTGTGAGCAACATGGTCAACAGAGCATGAAATCAATTATTTCACTGCATATGAAGCCTTGCATCTATTGAGAGATGTCTGTGGAAAACGAAGGCACACAGAATAAGGGATGAAGAGGAGGCTGTGAAAAAGCCCACTGATGCTGGACCATCAGTAAAGGAACAGCTGAAGAGTGCCATGCTGACCAGTTTCCAAGGGGAAACAGCACATCTCTTGGATCAGAGCCTGTCTGGGTGCTTATCACTAGGGGCAGCTAAGCACCCAACCAGCTGGCTTTGCTTTAGGCTGATCTGCAGAAAGGGTGTGGTTTGCAGCCTGGGAGTGTGCAGGGGGCTGTAGTTTGGAGCTGTCTGTGGGCACTGGAGGTAGGCTTGTGTTGTTAACCTACTCTGGGGAAACTGTCTGCTTGCTTTCACCTCTGCTGGCTTGCCCCTGACTGCCAGGTTTCCTGGGTTCCTCCTCAGGGAGCCCGTGCCTCTCCTGCATTGTCACTGAAAGGGTTAAATGCAGCTTCCATTGAGTACTGCTCCATTCCTCTCTCTGAGTGTGTCATCTTTTTAAAACTTGACCTTGCATGTCTTTTCTTTTTTTAGTAGCTAGGTAGAGAGTTTACTGAAGGGCTGAAACAGCCCAGTGGTCAGGGAACTCTCCTCTTCAGATTTAATTAGTGACATTTGTCACTGCTGTCCTGCACACAGCTGGGCAAGGAAGGGAGGCAGCATGGATCAGCTTGGTTTGGATCTTTTTTATTGTTTCAAGAGAGGGAGGGGCACGATGTTTACAAAATGGCATCAATGGCAGTAATTTTCTTTTGCACTTACAGGCTCCAGTGAGAATGGTGGCTCAGGTCTCTTTGCCCTCTGTACTCTGGATGGTAAGTCCTGCCAGTGTCCTGGAAGAAGACCTGGGGGGCAGCTAAGGCCTGTCACTAATTGAAAGCAGGGATCCAGGGGCTCAGTACTTTTGATTTTTAGAAGAATGGGAAGCTGGGCTTCAGAAACCCTTCAATGGTCAGGCAAGAGAATTTGATTCCAAGACCCCTTCTGCTGACTTATTTTATATGAAGGCACAGAGGGCACTGTGAGGATAGATGCTTGTTTATGTTCCACTCTGTCATGGCCAGTGCCCCCTGCCCAGTAGTGCTGCAGTATATCTGCATGATGGGAGCCTGGTAGGTGGGGTCAAGTGTCCCCTGTGGATTTAGCAGCCAAGTCCATCCCTGTGCTATGAGCAGCTAACTCTCTGCAGCCCTGAGTGTTGAAAGAGTAGGGCCTAGCATTAGCAAGCATCTTGCTCTCTTTTATTGTTTTCAAGACAGCTGTTTTCTTCTTTCTTCAGGAACACTGAAACTGATGGAGGGAGCAGACAAGTTGCTCTGGTCTGTTCAGGTTGATCACCAGCTCTTTGCTCTGGAAAAGCTGGATGTTACAGTGAGTATCTGAGTAAGACTGGGAGAGATGCAGACAAAAACTCAGCATGGCTTTGTGCATATGAACTTAGGAAGGGCAGGAGGAGTATGACTCAGTTGGAAAAGGCTGGGATTATCTCAGGATGACACAGTGTTCTGGCTGTAGCAGTACATTCTGCACTCAGGTCAATCTGCCCAGCTGCAAGAGGTTGAGCTGTGTCTGCCTATTAGACCCAGCATCCATTTATCCATTCATAAACTTTTGTCTCCCAGCTGTTTTTCAATCTTACTGCAAAGCTGAATGGTTTTGCTTGCTGATAATACCCTGATTGTCTAAAATCTCTTACAGTATGTAAGGATTGCCATATAGAAGAGAGATGAGGTCCAAGTGCAAAATATCTGGATGAGATATCCAGAAGTGACACCTAGACATTAGTGTTGTGTCTCTGAACCAGCCAGAAAGATTCTTGGCTGTCCCTGGGAGTGGGTGGCACCTGTGTAATGCTCAGTGCTGTGGTTCCTGCAGGGCAATGGGCACGAGGAGGTGGTTGCGTGTGCGTGGGACGGGCAGACGTACATCATCGACCACAACCGCACGGTGGCCAGGTTCCAAGCAGATGAGAATGTCAGTGCCTTCTGTGCAGGTGGGAAGCCTGACTGCAAAGCCAGCCCTCACAGTGTTTTCCCCTCAAAGCTACTGCTCCCATCTAGGAGACCCAGAATCCTTTGTCTGCCTGCAGTGGGGAGTAATTTCCCTGTGTGCATGTTGCAGAACGCCCAGCTGGTCTTTCCTCTGGTGGCATCTGGGAAAAGTAACCGTGAGAGAAAGTGATGCTGAGACTTGTCTATGGTGGCTTGGGGTTTTTTCCCTTGTCCTTTTTGGAGGTGCTACAGTGGTCTCTTGTCTTCCACACTGCTTTTTTAATTTGCAGACTTCTAAGCTGTTCTTAAGTGGAGATAAGGAGCCCATGGAACCAACCTGAGTTTTGGCTCTGCTCAATCCTGTCTCTCTGACCTTCAAGAAGCAGCTTGCACATTCCCAAGCTTCATGCAGTTCAGAGACAGCTTCTTGGATTGTCTCAAAGGGACTTTGTATACCCAGGCCCATATCTCTGCCCAGGTGCTTGCTGTTTTCTGGTAATAGCTTTGGTACCTCATCATGAAATGTCAATTGTTTGCTTTCTCTTTCCTTCTGGAAATAGTCAGATCTCCACACTTCTGCTTTCTGCAGGCCTCTATGCATGCAAAGAAGGGAGCAACAGTCCCTGCCTTGTTTATGTCAGCTTCAGCCAGAAGATCTACATCTACTGGGATGTGCAGCTGGAGAGAATGGAGTCCACCAACCTGTTGAAAATCCTGGATGGTGACCCAGAGTTTGAAAGTCTCCTGCAGCAGCTGGATGTAGGTGAGTGCAGAAAGAGTGGAGGACGTACAGAAAGAAAGAGAATGAGATGGCAGATGATGTGCTGGAAACCAGAGTATTTCTTGAGGAAGAGGCTTTCACACTGCCTGGTGAGAATGCCTAACAACAGGTTTTCTCTCTTCTCCTTAGACAAAAACGATGTTGATGCTGTCAGACACCTGATTCACAAAACACTCTATTTTCCTGAGAAATACCATCTCAGCAGCCCCTCGCAGGATCCTGCTGGAACAGATTCTTCTGCCCACTGCAGTGGCATCCAGGATCCCTTATAACAAGAAGGCTGACATCTTTAATGCCAGCACAAGCTCGTCTGCAGCTGGAGTTGGGCATCTGATGAAGATGACTGTTCCTTCCCTATCTTGTGAAAACTTCCTAACAGGAAAGGGTCTACAGGCTGTGAAGGGATGTTCTTGGCTGTACGCTTGCCTGTATGTGGTGGGTTGGTTTGCCTTCAGAACAGAAAGGGCCAAGGATCTTGCATGTAAGCCTTCTGTTGTTCCATAATCCTCACTGACTAGAGTGCTCCACTGGTCACTGTGAAGGAGCAGGGAGGTCACACATTGAGAGAACAGCTGAGCCAAGTCCCCATTTTGACCTATTCTTGGAAGTACTTCAGTGAATACTTCTGAATTCTTAGCAGGATCACAGTGCAGGAAGTGGAGATGGAGGGACTGAGTTAGGGTGCAGGCATGGGCCTTCTCTCCCACAAAGGTGTATTTAAAGTCTTTGCTTTGCTGCTGCTCTTCTGCCAAGCAAGAAGCAGTTTCTTGCAAATCACTTGTTCTGAGTAGCTGGAGACATGCACAACTTGCACTAATGAGGTGTGGAGACAGAGCAGCTCCAGCAAACCCAGCTCTGGTCAAGAGTCATTGCTTGTCTCCATCTTCTTGGGCAGGGTGATCTCAGAGAGGGCTGTGACTTAAAGCAGCTGTGAAGCAGTCAGTAAGACCAGTCTGACTTAAGTGTGGATCTGTGGTGCTATGAGAGCTTGGCCATCCACAATAAGCAGGGAAAGTGGAAATGCCACTCCTGCCTCTTGTTGTGGAGAGCATCATGCTTTGAGTCCTGCACAGCTGAAGGAGGTGGGCTGGAGGTGATGTCCCACTGGCTGGAATGATGAGTCTGGTAAAGGGGAGCTCATTTGCAAAAGCCCAAGCATGAACCTTTCCACATGCTGTTGTTGCTATGCTTTTCCCTCCTAAGCTTGTCTCTTGCCTAACTCAGCTTGTTAGGAAAGGGGCAGCAGGCCTACCTGCTGGCTTGCATCGATTACCCCCTCTCACTTGTGTGCTGTTTTATTGGACATGTGTGATGGATGGAGCTGTCCCTTCGCCCTTACAGCAGCCTGGGTCACAGCAAATACAATTCAGTGATCTGGAGCAAGTGGCAGCATTTAAAGATCCTGCAGGCAGTTGAAAACCTGCTGTGCTTTATTCTGCAAAATATCCAAGGGCAGCCCTAACTGGGAGAAAGAGCTTTGTATAGGGAAAAGGAGTGTCTTGCCCTTGGGTGAAAGTGACTATTGCTGAAGCAGCCCTGTGTGGTAGAAGGGCAGGATCTTTACATAATAAGCCTTAGCTGTTTTTTGCAGTTTCCCTCTGTATATTTATATAAGCTTTTCAGAGGACAGTGCTGTCCTCTGTATTTGGTGGCAGTGGAAGTTGGAGCATGGAGCAGTGAAATGGTGTGACCTGCTCTGTACCTGCCAGCTTGCTTCTCAGGCCACTGTATCTTCTGGCTCTCTAACTGCAATGGAAGTTTCTCTCCATTTTAATGGCCTTGCTGAGAAGCATTTTTAAATGTTCCCCTGTCCTACTAAGTGCTTGTGTAAAACTGAGCTCTTCAGGCAGGACCTTTCAAGTAATAATAAAGCTTATTAACAGCGTTGTTGAGAGCAGCAAGGCTGGAGTCTGTGAGCTGTGCAGAGCTGATACCACCGGGACCATCTACTCATGGGCTAAAGCAAGGAGTTTGTCGTGAAGCTTGTCAGACCTAGACTGTAACCTCAACAAATTGTCAGCTCTTGTGACACTGAGATGTGCAGCCACCCATCCCAGCAGGAATCATCACCTTTGCTTCTGGCAAATAGGGCCTGGCAGGGAAACAGGATGGCTTACACTCATAACAGAACAACTGAGTGCTGTCTGTCCATGCCAAATATAAACCTTTATTAGCAACACCAAATATAAACCTTTATTAGCAACACAAGCGCAAGGGGTGTACAAATGGGTGCACATGGCTGGAACTGTTTTATGCAAAACAAACTTTGCTGTACAGGTTGAATGATTTCCAAGAAAGGAAGGTCAAACTGATCCACTGTTGGACTATTCATTGTTGACAAAAAATGAGAAGTGGTTGCTGAGGAAGAGATGACATTTTTCTAAGAACCATCTTTAAAAGAAAATGGGGCAAAAGCCTTGCAAATATTGTGCACCCCAACCCTCTTTTGCTGGCCTGAGGATAAAATTGCTGTGCAAGCCCAGGCAATGCACACTATCAAAAGCAGAGGTGAGAAAATACAGACACTACAAAAACATCTGTTCCCCAAAACTTTTCAGCTCTTAAAAACCATTGGAGAGGAAAAATACTAACATTTGAGGGCTTCCCCTGACAGTTTTGTATTGCATGCAGCCCATAATAACTTGCAGATGCATTTTGCTCCTGTGCCCCTTGTGCACAAGAGAAAATGAAAAGTGTCTACAGAAGAATAAACTGAACATCTGTACCGTTCCTTGGCCAAAAGATGGCTTTCCTTATTTTTTCCTGCCTTGAGCTCCTAAGTGCCAAATACTTCCTAAAGTCTGTTATTCAGGCTACTTCCACTGGCAACAATTTTTCTGAAGTCCATCTTCTCTGGGAAGGAGCCACTTGAGGCCCTGTCTCTGGAGTGATGGAGTTACATTATACTTTCTTTGTAACTAATTGTCTCTTTGTCCTTGCCAGCCGACACAAGCCGCAGAGTTGGAATGAGAAGTGGTTCCTTCCCACACAGCAGAAAATTTTTGCTGTATCCTTCTCTAGCAGATTGGCATAACCTGCTGGTGCTGGGAAACTTTTCAACAGGGCAGCATTTGCAGGACACCTTTGTATGTCCCAGTGCCAGCACACAGCAAGTGAGGAGTCTGACAGTATTCTCAGGCACTGGGGGTATTTGCAGATAAATGATTCATGGCTTTGGTTCTGATGCTCAATTTACTAGCAAAAAAAATAAAGGGAGGGGGTTGCCTTATTTTCCTGAGACGTAATAAACCTGCTCTCCATCCCTGCCTTTGTTTTTATTATCTTTCTGCTATAATTTAGTTATTTCTATAACTCTTTAGGTGTATCCTGGCATGTGCCAGTGGAGTCTCTTGAAAGGAGGATTGAATGCAAGTGTAGGTATGTGGCTCAGTGGTCTTCAATGCCAGAGCTCACCTGGTGGTGGTGAAAGGAGCAAGCCTCTGGGAATATGGATGGCTGCAGCTCCCATTCTGTTCAAAAGCAAGTGACCCCAAGCTCCTGGAAGGGGTCCTGATTATGGCTTTGGCAGAGTGCCTGTTCTCAGGAAGGACACAAGTCCTTCTCCCCACGCCAGGTGTATTGCACACTGTTCCAGAGATTTGCCATGGCCGATCTTTCCCTGCAGACTGTTCCACAGCTGCCATGCCCACTCTATTAGAAAGCAGCCCTGATAGGAACTGACCACCAAGGTGCTTCAAAGAGATTATCCCTAAAATAATAACATTCCATTTTTTATATTGGAGGGACAGGTCTCATCACTAGGAAGCCAGTGTTGGACACAAACAGAATGTGCCTATGGCCTGCTCTGAGCTGGCACTTTGTACTGAACTTCTGCTTCCTGTATGAAAGTGTTGGCATTTTTTGATTTTCAGTGAAAAAGACCTTTAGATTATTCCTTTGTTCCCTTTATCTCCCAAAAGCAATAGAGATGACTGGAATTGGGAGTAGGGAAAGATATATGTATAATAGATTTTTCCAGGAGAAACTACAATTAAGACAGTCTTCAGCCTTGCCAGCCCACTCAAAAATTACTTACTGTGCTTCCCAGTGTTGGAAGACTTAAAAATTACCATGTTTGTAGATGGGAGTTGAGCTGGCTTTTTTGAGATGTTGTAAGTCCTATTTTACAATCACATTTTAAAGCCAAGACTTCCTTCTTTCACAATGGAGATTGTGCTTCAGATGTAATGACACAAAAATGCTTTGGAGAAAGAAAAATATCTGTGGGCTAGAATTCAGAATACAGATGTCAAATGCAGTAACAGTGTGTCATTTTGTGCCAAGTAACTTGGGGAGATGAAAACCCACCAGGAGCTGTGTGGGTGAGGAAAGCAGGTACTGACCCTGTAGGGTTAGACTGTGATTTAGTGAATGGGTTGAAGTGAGGTGTCTGCCATGGCATCATGACCTGCAATTCTCATTTAGTCATATAAATATTTTTTTCTGGAAGTTCTGCCCGCAGCAAAGCTTGATGGGGAGGTTCCAAGATAACTGTTGGCAACAGATTCCTCAATGTCTGGACAAAAGAGACTTCTACTGAGTGGATCTCTGTTCAACTGACATGGACAGGAGGAAGGTGAAGAGTATGTCTTCTGCCCTGGAGCTGATTTCAGAGCAGAGAAATTTATTAATTTATTGCTTTCTTGGAAACATCCTCTCTGTGACTGGGAATTTATACATGCAGTTGTTAACAAAGAGGAAAGGCTGGCAAGATTGTGGCACAATGTGGGAGTGTATTAGCAGCCAGGGTACAAGGCGAGTGTTAAAAGGATTCTCTAAAAAGGAAAGAATTCCTTTTTGAAGGAAATTTGCCACTTACCAGTGTGAAAAGAAGGAAAGGAGGATGCAAAGGAGTCACTAAGCAGAGAAGAGAGGAATAGATAGGGCTGGAGATTTTCACCTACTGTAGCACATCAATTCAAAAATGAGCCTGAACTGTTAATGGTTTAGGATATGAGGCATATGATCCACAGAAAGGCTTCAAAAAGGCTGGAGGATGTTCTGGATGTGAGCAAAAGCAGTTATTCCAAGACAGACATGTAGGAACAGCACCTGGTCAATTCCAGCAGCAGCTAGAGTGCAGTATCTGCAGGGCTGCAAGTGACAGGCAGTAGTCAAAACAGAATTGTCAGCTCAAAGTTGTGGCAGTTTTCTGTAGGATCCCATCCAACACTCCTTTTAAATCATTGGAAGGATTCCTGTTGGCTTCAGTTTGAAGGCTCCTGCTCACCTACACCCTGCCCTAGCCAGGACCCAGCTGCAAAACTGCCACCGGGCACTGCTTTCGTGAGGAAGTGGCCAGCACTTAGGGCTCTTGGTGGCCCTCCCCTTCCCATGCTCTTGTGGGCACCAGCAAAGCCCAGCAAAAGCTGTCAGACGCTCTGGAAGGCAGCAGAGACCTGCCTGGGCATCAGCAAAGCCCAACAAAAGGCCTGTGGTCTTCCACAGGGAAGCTGGGCCCCTTATGGGCCTGGCAAAGCTTGGCAAAAGCCCTGGGATACTCTGAAAGGCAGCAGGGCCCCTTGCAGAGCAAAGCAAAACTTAGCAGAAGCCCCAGGGTGCTCTGGAGGGAAGCAGGGCCCCTTGTGGGAATGACAAAAGCCATCAGATGGGGTTAGGTGGTTGTGGTTAGGTGCAGGGTTAGGGACATGGGTTAGGTGGTCGTGGTTAGGTGTTGGAATATGTTTAGAGTCGGGGTTAGGGGTTAGGTTTTGTTACATGGTTTGCAGTTTAGAGGTAGGGGTGAACTTTAGGCCTTGGAGTTTAGGTTTAGGGGTTGGGATTAGCTTCATGGTTAGCATTAGGGTTGGGGATTATGGTTAGGTTTTGGGATTAGGGTTTATAGTTAATGTCTTCATGATTAGGTTTCTGTTTTGGGTTTAAAGTCACACTGTAAATATTTGGGTTACAGTGTTAAATTTAGGGCGTTAGTTTTAATGTTTCGTTTTATAGTTAGGAGGTGGAGATTTGATTTGGGTGTTAAAATTAGCATTAAATTTTAGAGTTTGTTTTAGGAGTTGAATTTAGGATTAGGATTTAGTGCCTTACATCTTAGATTTAGTGTCATTGTTAGAGTTTATTGTTCGGGTTAGGGCTAAAGTCAGCTTTTGGGTTGTGACTTAGAGGGTTTTTTTAATAGATCATAGAAATTAATAAGATATGTAATGGACATGGTATCTGTATGTATGGACTATTTGCCCTTGTTCTACATGCTGTTTTTAGAGGGCAGTGGGATTTGGAAACTGTGTGAGTTGATGCATATAGCAACAGGTGTTTTGCCTATCACAAGCAAGATTTTTTCAGCAGAATTGGCCCAGGCACCACATAGACTGCAGCTAGAATACAAGATGGTTTAGTACAAGTGTGAGCTGTCTAGACCCCTTGATAGGGATTTGAGAAGCCAGTCAGGCATGCAAGTGATACAAATCCAGGAGGAATTACTGCTGCTTTGGAAGACAGGCTCATGGAGCAGGCATGCTTTCCTGACTGAATGAAAGAACCATTGGTGTCACTCGAGAGATTCATGGAAAGCAGTTCATGCAGCCAGAAATAGTCAGATGCACAAGTAGAAGAGTGGCAGAGATGTCAAGGAATGTATCAGAAGCTGCAAGATATGATGACTAACAGTAAAAGTGTGCTGCTCCTTGTGGGAGCAGCAGATGCCAGTCACGCCAACCATCACTCGTAAGTGAATCCCAAATCATATCAGCCAGGCTTTACTCTGATGTCCATAGCATGTGTTAAACTAGTAGAGAAAAGAACTAACAAAAAAAAAGTAAAAATGCATACAGACGTTTTTTGAGAAGCACAACAGGGACAATGACCAGTTTGATAAAAAAGGAAGAGAGTCAGCAGTGTTTAATCCAGGAAAATAGGCCAAATGGGGTTGTCATTGCCTTTTAAAGGTGGATAAAGGTATATTTTGCAGTTTGGACAGTGAATCAGTAGCCATGAGGCATGGAACAAGCCCTGATCCGGTGCATTTTTCCTAGAACTAGTTAAGAATAGATTTTGTGTTTTTAATATAGCTATGCTTTAGTATGGAAATGAAAAAGAAATTAAAGAAATCAAATAAACCCAATTGTTAAGTGACTTAATAATCACCTTTAACATTCCAGATGAGTTCACAGCTCACTAACCAGAGCTGATGCTACAAATTCTCATTTGGTGCAAGAGAAGCAAAGTTGATGGACTGTGTGATGCCAGGACTCAAGGCTGATGATGTGTCTGTGTTTAATCACTGGATTTCAAGTTGGAAGAAGGGAGCTGACAGAGCAGAAGACTTGGTGCTGTAATTCATCTCAGCATTTAAACTGAGTGGCAAGATCTCTGATGAAGCAGCAGAGGGAACGGGGATGCAGCTCTAGCGGCTGGAGTGCAGAGAGGAGTGGCCTGGCCAGAAGAACAAGGTGTACACCAAGAGATGGTAAGCATTGCCATTCATATAATATAGCTCAGTGCCCAGAGATGCAATGGCAAAGCCCAAGCCCCTGTCAGTCCTTTAGGTGTCTGCACTCAACATTTCTGTGAAGGTTTCTTAGAACTGAGAGCTCTAAAACTGTTTTTGCCACAGTTTTCCCAAGAAAATGCTTCTGTTCTGCTCTGAGCCAGCAAAAAGCAGCAAAATCCAGCTTCCCAGAGTACAGACAAAGGGAACAGAGCCCTTCTGACAAAGAAACAGGACTGGTGTACGCTGGCATTGAGGCAATGAGAAAGGAAACATTTGTGGTAATCTTTGGAGGCCTTTGAAGAAAACGCTGTTCTCCTGTCAACAGAACAACTGGAGATTGTTCACAGAGACTCTCTTGTGAACAGTGTGTTGTAAAGTCATTAAAGGGGTAGCATAAATTTATTACAGAACCAGAAATTGGAGTGACTAGGGCCAAATAGCAGAACAAGAACAAAATGCCCACTTGGCACATCAGGACAAGCAAGAGGGTCCACTGAAAGGAGGGATATCTCAAGTTGAGGCACTCCCAGTGACAGCTTCCAGCACCCACTTGCCTTTTTCTCACTCCCCATTGAATGCCTCAGCCTAGAACTCAGCAAGGTTTGGGGCATGGGAGCCTCACCCTCATCTCTCTCTCATGGCAGCAAGTCTCCAGACATGGGGAATGCAGCCAGTCACTGACCAGGCTCTTCAGAGGCATGTAGAAAAGGCAGCTCCTCACTCAGTGCTTTAAATCTCAGCACTCCTTCCTCCAAGTCGATGCAACACTAAAGAAGGAGAGAGACGGTTATTTTCTGGACATTTCAGATAGCAAATCTCATTATATGTATGACTGGGGAGAACCTGTAACACCTCTCTGGGTTAGTGGAGACCTTACAGTTTTCCTTCCCTGTCCCACGTTCTACCTCCTTGCTCCAGCTCCCTGTAGTGGGGTTCATCTCCAATCCCTTCACAGGGCCATTTCCCTCCCTGCTTCCTATAACCCTCTCTGAGTTGATGTCCTCACATCCCTCAGCCATTCAACCCATTGTTTTTCCTGTTTTATGAGCCTGGCACGTGGCCACAAGTGTGTGACAGGCAGGAGCCAGCTTGCTGCAGCCATACCCTGAGCCACCCAGGAGCCAGGCTCAGCAGAGCACTGACCCTGAGCCAAGCTGACAAAAGGACTCTTCCCACTCATGGCCAGCAAGTGTTGGACACTGAATGTGATCACACAGCTGCACTTGGCTCAAAGCAAGGGCACAGCTTGTTCTCATCTGCCTTCCAAGGGCAGCACAGGTCTAATTCGTGCCTTTTCTTGTCTCCTCTTCAGTTTACTCTTGCTGCTTGCACGTTGTATGGTCAGGAATACAGAAAATGGGAGATGTGGTAGTATCCTACTGAGTGTTATCTTTCTTTAAGAAAGACTGGAAAGGAGTCAGTGACTCAGAGCATACTGCACCCAGTCAGGCAGCTGTGTGACAAGCATTGCCCTGAGAGACCTGGACATTAAGTAATTTTGATGCTTACAACAACCAGATCTTGGGGAGTTTCCTGAGAGGAGCCCTGCAATAAGCAAGGAGCTGTTCCTTACCTTAAGAGACAACAGAGTCTGGAGGCCAATGCAAAACTCCAGCATTTCATCATCTGAGAAGAGAGAAGAGACTGATCAGGCTTTAGGTTATGTAATACTGCCTTGTTAAAGAAAGTGTGTCTCTCCTGTAAAAGGATATGAAATACAAGAACATCTGATTCATGAATTTTTATGAATCAATATAAAACAGATAAAAAATAACAAGGAAAAGGATAAGTTAAACACACCAACATTAACAAGCAGGTGGTAGCAGTGACAATAATAAATCTCTCTCTTCTGTCACTCACTGATGAGCCTTTAAAGGAGCTATTTAAGCACAGTCCTGTAGATGGTCAAAATGAAAGTTGCAGCTGATAAGAGAAGGAAACCATGATTATCATGACTACTGTGAGATAAATTTGAAGGTGTTTGTGTGATTGTTTGAAACTTAATATGAGATAACAGAAGGGGCTTGTGAAATCCCATGAAACTTACTGTGGGCTGTGTAAGGGAAGGACAAAAGGCAGAAGGCAAGCAGCAGGGTGAATCAGGGGAGAACAAGCATGGGGAAATGGAAAGGAGAGCGGATAAGGGTCACATGCAAGCAGGCTCTTGGTTCAGTTTTCTGACCAAAGCCTGCACTTAATGGCTGCAATCTATCCAATCTTATTAAATAATTTTTATTAAGGTTTTTTTTTTTCAAGTTGCATTTTACAAATGTGATTTGTCTGTCCTACTCGTAACTGCTGCAAGTCTTCAGTGTCAGCAAACATAGAAGATGCCAGGGGTTAAAGTGGTAGCTAAGGGGAATTCCCAGGTCCTGGAGTCTGCAGTAATCAGCAGCCACTTGTAATTTCATTAGCACTTCACACATCTCCTGGAGGACTGCTTGCCCTGTAACCAGTGGCTGTAATTTATAATTTATTTCTAACCACATAAGTGAGAGCACAGGGACATGTAAGATACAGATGTGGCAATTCTGCTTCTTCCAGGCAGCCATTTCCATGTTCCAACAGAATGGGTAGTAGGTAGCTGCTCTGGGGTAAATTCACCTGTTATGGTGCTAATACAGATTCCCCATGAAGGGCAAGAACAAGCAGAGTGGAAACCAGGAAAGAAGAGCAAGCTGGAGTGTGTAAGAGGAGGAAGCTTTTTATGGATAACTTAGGAATGTGGGAAGAATGTACATGAAAAGAGGGAGCAAGGGAAGCCTTGGAAGATGAACAGGATTCACTGAAGATGGGGAAACAGATTAAAGCAAGAAGGTAAAGCTGGAAGACTAATAGGGAGAAAGATCAGGGGGGAAAGATGACAATCACGTTGTTTTCAGAATATGCATAGCTTGAGGAAAAAGCTAACATGCACCCTTTCTGCTGTTTCTGGGCCTGCCTCAGTGCCCCTGGCCTGACCTTGTCTCCTATGGCTCCTTCCTTCACAGGGTCCTGATTCAGGACACTGAAGGAGACAGCTCTCTGGGGCTTCCAGGTTCTTTCAGGGTGCTCCTGCAGCAGAGGCACAGGAGCACACAGAGAAGCACTCTAGGAAATAAGCTGTACCCTCTGTTACTTTCTCTGATGACTTCCAGACAGCCAGAGATACAAATGCCCATTCCATAGGAGAATTTAAGGCACCAGAGGATTAATCAAGCCATCTACAGAATTTTATGAAAGGTCCATTTTAGAATTGAAATGAGAATTTTGCACATCCTTAGTTAAGACTGAAAAAGGACCTATTTTTCTCCCCACTTTCAATGTCTCCTCTGTACTCTTCCTATGCCCTTTGCCTTTGGTTACATTGAGGGTATTCACTTGTATGGTGATGTTGGCCTGCAGTGGAGGTGGCCACATCACCAACCTTCCATCATGTCATGCTTTTTCCAAAGGTCCTTTAAATGCCCTTGGCAGGGCAAGAGGGACACAGGAGAAACAAGGGAGAGGAGGGACTGGCACTCTCACCTACAACCAGCGCTGAGCACAGCACTGTCTCCTGGCCAAATTGCAACTCCAAATGCTCTACTCGGCCAACAACGCTGGGGATGGGAGGAGAGAGGTCTCCACAGTCCATGGCAGACACTTCTTCCAGCCTGTGGGACACAAGAGGTGTTATTGCCTCAAGCAGAGGAAGAGGGGGAAAACCAGGACTTCTCACTGATGGCAGTTCTGGGTTTCACAGGAACAGGCCCACAAGAGGGGGAATCTCTTTCATACCGTATGCCTGGAGGCAGATTCAACCAGCAAAACCTCAGCACCAGTCACCAGCTGGGCAGCTTTGCCTTGCAGCACATGCAGGCAGAATTGCACAGCTCTGCCTCAAAGCCTGGAGTCTGCACACACCTTTGCCAGTGCTCTAATGCCTTTCCCTGTAGCCCACCCTCTGCATCTTCTCCTCAACAGCCATGCCAGTCATTATCCCTGGGGATGGGAATCCAGAGTGCCTGGGTTCTTGCCATGGTGTTTCCTTTAGCCATCCCTCCTTTTATACTGTACAAAGACTTACCCCAGCTGGTTTAAACACCTCTTGGAGATGAGGTTTGGTAGACACCCAGTGTTAACAGTTGCTTTCAATACCTGACCTTGGCACTAGAAAAAACAACAACAGATAATTACTGTAGGCTCAAAATTGGCATATTCACTCCTCCAACAGTGTGAACTGGATTTTCTGAGCAACACAGCCGAGTTGTGGTGTTTTAGGCAGTAGTCAGAAGGCAAGAGTTTCATCCAAGACAATGGTGGTTTCCCCAGTGCTCTGCAAATTGCTCTCAAACACTTCTTTTTGAATTTGTTTTCCTTCATTTGTATTTGATTGTATCTTAGTGTGACTTTAACTTAACAGTGTTCCAGTCAGGAGATGCATAGTTAGAGAAATTGTTCATAAAGCCAACACAGCAGAGCAGTAAGTAATATGCAAAAGTTTCTGAAGGAATACAAGAATGTGCTAGTTTTTCTGGGTTTCATCTCTCCATTTCTTCTGGTATTGCAGGGAACAATGTCCCAGAGCTAAACGTTTTTTCTTAGTAGAAAAGCTGCCAGAGGCACCAGTCTGAAGGAGAAGCAGGAGCACCCAGGACAAACACACTTGAAATGAGCTTGAATTTAAGGCAGTTCCCAAGATAACTGGCAAATCCATGTGACTCCTGAAACCAAGACACAACTTAATCAAGAGATTACTATTTTGTGTAGGGCTTACATCATATTCCTGTATAGCTCTTTAAGTTTATAAGACATGATATTACAATAGTCACAACTGGTGTCATTTGACAAAGGGGCCTGCACCCTGCCCTGCACCCAAGTAACCTGTGCATGATTTTACTGGAATAGTTCCCAGTGCTTTGCTCATTTGATTTCTTTACCCCTTTGGACATGAAAGGGAAAAGAAGATAAGGTTGCCATCTGTTTTCTGTCCCCTCTGCAGAGAGGTCCTTGGTGGCAGGCCTGAGGTGATGAAGTAACAGCAGGTCACATTTATTTTAGGGGTCTGAAAACACAGGGTCATCAAGAATATCAATAAGAATTAGGTTGAGGGAAAAAAAAAAAAGAAGGCACAGGATTTAGTAAAGGAACTGGAAAAGATGGAGTAACTGTCATCTACAAAATGCATTTTTACCTATGGTGCCTGATCATACCTATGGCCTACTTCTTTTCCTTTTCAGGGTTCATTGTACTCCTACTATCATTTGTGTTTTTCCTGTGATTCCTTCTTTTCCATCCACTATGGCGCTCTGTGATATGAACCACTCAGAAGATGCAGCAACAGACCTGCCACTTCTTCTCTACTCTTTTGCTCAGTCCCAACAAGTTTAAATGCTTGAACACCTTAAGCAGACCAGCATGCCTATGAGGGACTCTGTGCAGCACCAGCAGGGTCAAGGAAAATGTCTCAATTTGCTGATTTCTTATCTAAGCCTGTGTATGATTATTAATCATCACCGAGAGCTGCATCCAGTATTTCCAAGATTTCATTTTCCAAAATGTGCTATCTGTGAGTAGTTATAAAGAGAAAGAAGAAAACAACTCCTGTGAGAAATACTGGAATGCTGCAAACAGACAATACCAACAGGGTCCCTTTCAGCCCAAACCATTCTGTGATTCTATGGCAAATCTCCCTTCTGATTTTAGAGCTCTGCAATATCGTTGCTGCCTGGTCCTCCCTAACACATCAGCCCTGCCTGTAAAGGCTGTGGCCAGACTAAGCAGAGAGGCAAGATAATCCACAGAGTGCAGGTGCATGCCAAACATCTGCCTCCATATCCTCTCTACTCAGAAACAAGACCTGGAGCATGGATAGCAATTGCTGAGGAATCACTTGGGAGCAGCAGACTTGAGATGCATGAGCTGCTCCTGTTATAATAAGCCTAAGCTGTATCACTAGGCAGATTACTGAGTTTTATTTCAGAGCAGGCTGGGAAATCTGCAAGTTAGAGACTTGACAGGATATAATAGGACAGTGATTATTCTGTAGAAAACAACATTTAATCTCATTGAGTGTAAACAGCTCTTCACCACTAACCATTTCCCTAGAGAACTCACCAGGAGCCTGAGGAAAGTCCCTGGTCCAGCGTACCAAAACTACAATGCAGGCAGCTCATAAGCACTGCAAGGCTTCTTGGAATAGAAGGACTTTTCATCACTTTACCCACTCTCATGTCTACTCCAGAATTTTCAGTCTGTTATTACCAGTCATGTTTATTTGTTATCTAAATGTCAATTATGGGAATTTCCAAGAAAGAGGGGAAGGGGAATCAGTAAGGATCACTATAATGAGCTGTGTTTTCTGAAAGGATGTCAGTTCTAAAGTCAAGAAGCTGCTTTAGCAAACAAAAGGCTGATCAATCCCAGATTGCTTTGGCATAGAGGAAAACTGGCTTTCTACAGCAGTGATGTTTTTCAGCATCTATTTCCAAGTCAACAAGAGACAAGCCCCACCACAAAAAATAACAGCTTGATTTTATGTTGCAGAGGCCAGTCATGACTAGTTTTCTGAAGTACTTCTCAAAAACTGTCACAAAAAGGGGCAATTTTGCTAAAGTACTACCTGGGCAACCCACCTAAGCAAATAGGAGGGTGAGTGACTGTAGTACAACTATTATAGACTAGGTCTGTCTGTGGTCTCTGGGACTTAAAAGGCCTTAGACATAGGGCAACTAAAGCTGTTAGGAGTGAAACCACTTACTGCCTGAAACTCCATGTACCACTGAAGTCTACATATATTTGGATTTATTCCCTAGTCACATTCACAAGTCAGGTGATGCATTTGTTACACCTTTGAGATTTTCAGCATACTTGCCTGTGTGTAAATGGTAGATAACCTTTTCTCAGGAGTCAGGAGAAAAAAAAGACTTCTCTGGGGCTGTGCTCCATTTCTAATAAAAACTGCACTATAATCAAGCAAATCTCCAAAAGGTACCGGCTCTCCTCTCTGGTTCAAATGAACTGGCAGCCTGAATCCTATTTCCTGCCACAGCTCTGTTACTGACAGCAGAAGCTTTTTGAAGTTCACAAATGTGAACATCAAAAGCAGTAAGACAAAAAGAAGGGGAGGAGAGCTTCCCTTCCTTCAGTGTAAGATCAAGTGTGACAAACAGTAACTGGCTCCTAAGAAGGGCAGAAAAAGAGAGAAATGCCTGTCCAGAATTCAGGGAGCGTTACATGCAGTGTTAGGTCTATTTCCTTGCTTGTGATGCTCATTAACCTTTCTCTGTGAGGGAAAATAAAATGTGGGTGACAGCTGGGGTTCAGTGCACTAGAAACACAAAAGGGAATGCCTGGTGGACTGTAGCACTGACTTAGCTACTGCCCCTGGGATACAACACCTGTACATGCCTGTCCTTGCTCAGTGTACATGCCTGGCAAAAACTCCACCCTTTATTACTAAACTTCCTCCTGCAGAACAATAAAGAGAGGCTACTAAAGAAAAAGAAACACCTTTATTTGCTCAAAACCAGGCTCCAAGTAATTGGAGAAATTACCCTGAGAGCCATGCATCCTACTAGTCTGTCCCCAGGTGTGGTTATGTTAACCCAGCTATATTAAAGTCTAAAATGCAGGGTAAGAAATGCCTAATTGCAGCAGTGAAGGCTGCAAAACAAACCAGACAGTGGCTTTGCTTGGTACTGAGATGTCTGATCTAAGCATTTCAGAAACTTCCTACCAGGCTGTGTTTCTATTATAATTTATTGTGCTACATGAGTTTTCAAAGATATATATGTTTTTCTTGGAAGTGTAGCCTTTACACTCGCATATGGGAGATGTTCTTTAGGTCAGGTAACTGAACTAAAACCAGCTTTAAAATGGGTTTTGTGCAACAGGTCTGCATCTTGGTGAGTCTCATATCTGCACGTTATTGTGCAGCTCTAATCATCCAGCCCTCTTCCATGGGCCACAGCTTTTGGATATGCTTTCTCTAACTGCAGGGGCCAGGGAGTAGTGTGCTCTGTGGTATAGGAGGAAATAAGAAGAAAAGGAAGCTAAAAATACTGCTTCCATCAAGACATGCAACTGTGTTAATTTGGAGCACAGTTAGCCGCCTTCTGAGGAGTTCCTTTGACACCTGAGAGAATCAGACTGGAATTAGTTAAATGTAAATCAGCTAGAGGCACCTGTCTTCAAGTGATAAGGAGACGTTCCTTGCTTCCACATGCAGTTATAAAATACCTCATGTCATGGGAAAGCTGGCCTTCAAAGGAAGGAGATGTGATTATGGTAATTTATGTTCAAATATGGGCAACTAGAAGAAGGCTTGTAGCAGAAAGGCTTTCCTCTGGCTTTTGGAAAACCTGCATCCAAATTCTAGGAGAGGCCATGCATGAATTCTCTTCTTTTTGGCTGCAGCTGGCTTTGCGATTTATAACTCAGCATGGCCCTTGGGAGGGCGGCAGCTGGAACTCTGAGCATTTGCCATCACTGTGAAATCAGCAGCTCTGTGTTGTTGCCTTACCTGGCACTGTATTAGCAGGGGTGAAGCCTCTTTTCTCCTGTCCTCTCCCTTTTCCATCTTTTCATCCTGGTCCTTTGCCAGCGGAGATTGAACCCGTGCCGACAGACCCCTGGCCTCGCCCCGCAGCTTGTTCAGGTTGCCTTCCAAGAGGCGCCGCTGGACCACGCTGTGAGGCTGCTGTCTCCATCACAAAGAAAGAGAAATCCTAGCTAAGTATGGAGCTAAAGACAAGATATTTGCTAGCCCAGGTATGCAGGTTGGAAATGCTTAACCCAAATGGTCATCCTGGTGAAAGACATGCTTATCCAAAAAAACTTTCTTTAAATCCCAAGGGTTTTTGTGGTAGCTCCTAATTCGGTGTTAAAGTGTTGCAATGTCTCCAACAGGCAGGTCTCTGGGATGCAATTATTGGAGGGGAAGAATATGCCTGATGAATGCTCTCCCCACACCTATCTGTTCCTTCAGCTAAACATGCACTGGAGAGTCTAATTTCTAATTAGAAATTTTGAATTAGCGCACTGCACAATTCTAATTTCAAATTAGTGCACTGCCTGCTGGGTGTGTGTTGACATCCCACCAGGCACATTCACACCTTCCAATGTGGGAGGGCACGAGGAACACAGCATGTGTGTGGTGCACATGTGGGCAACAAAGCAGGACTGCAGATATTTTAGGTGTACCAGCTATTATTTGTAGTGAAGCAGGAAGCTCCCCTAGGAGGAAACTAAAACGAGCTTCTAATGTTCCTTGGAGTCTGTCTCTGCTCCCCACCATCAGATGCTCTGGATTTTGCCCAGTATTGATCCATCCAGTCCCTGCACAGCTACTGAATCAACAATGGGCAACACCAATGGAACAGGTGGCTGTTGCAGGTAGCTTTGTCCTTTACCCATGTACTCAGCCGCATGGCCCTTCTGCAGGAGTGCAGCTGCTCTGGGCTGGCCATGGCATTCCCAGTAACAACAGCCTGTTAGGAGAAAGGCAAATAATCTAAAGGGGTTAATGTGCTACATCTTAAATGGATGTTGTTATCTCTCTAAAGAGAAAGAAAAAATTGAGTAATCTCCCAGGTGGTACAGCAGTTTGATGCAGGATCTTGTCAATGGGCAGGCCAAAGACCTGAACTAGACCAGATCTGCCGATGAGCTGGACTGCATTAACCCCACAGGTTCTTTGTGTTTCAGACTAGCCCCAGAGAGCAGAGGCCAGACAGTTGTGCAAGCTGCAATTTGAAGCACCCTGATTTGTCAGATTTGCCCAGAGGTTGGTGCAGGAGGGCTGCCACTGGCTCTTTGGTCACAGTCAGCATTCCTCTTTGCAAGATGCCAAGTCCCTCTTACCTCTGCCTCCCTGCCACCCAAGGGGTGACAGTCAGATCTTTCACTTGCTGCATCAGAAACACTGCAGCAGTTGAAAAAATGGGGCAAAAATATCCCTCTGTTCCTGGTCTTTTCCCATCCTACTGTGCCGGCCCACAGCACAGCTGGCCCTTGTGCTTAGCTCCCTAAATACTCTGAGCACAGTGCCAGTTTGGCTGCCAGCTAACATCTGGGCCATGGGAAAAGGGCAGGGAACAAACAGCAGGCCCCCGAATTCCCATCCTCCCTCCTGCCTCTCACAATCTGCCATGCAAAGACCTTTCCCCCTTCCTGCAACCTTTCCCACAGAATGAGCAAGCTCTTTGCAGCTGCCACCTCTGTCCCCTTCTTGTCACTCAGGCTGGGAAGGGGCCCAGTGCTGGTGGGGATTAGCTGAGCTTTGGGATTTTGGAGGCAGCTGGTTCAAGAGCAGACTCCCAGGGCCCTGCCTATCTTCTCTCTCATCAGTGACATGGATGGAGAAGTGGAGAGAGCATTGTAGCTCCTGGACTGGTCAGAAACAATTAGATTTAGACGATGGTAAGGGAGGATGTTGTGAGTGTTGTGGCCAGGAGCTGGAAAGGATGCCCTCTCAGGCACTTAGAGGGACTAGAGAAGATTCCCAGTGCAACTTAGGGAAGGTTCAGGTTCTCCAATGTGAAACCTCCAGGCCTTGCTATGATTAGTGACATTGTATGAGCTGGGGATCTTGATTTTTGGGAGGCCAGATCTTCAGGCCTTCTTGGTACTTCCAGAATATTTTAGCTCATGTAGCTACTTTTTTTTTTTTTCTCATTAAAAAAACCCCCAAAACTGATCATGCTTTTTGTTGCAAAGGTGGAAACATGAGATTTCCATTGCAATATGTAAATACTCCTTATTGGAGACATGATGGGCCCATCAAAATACAGGCACTTCTGGATGCATTGCATAAGCTGAGTGCACATCCAGAATACACAGAAAAGAGTGGCAAAAAGTAAGAGCTTGTGACTGCAAAAGAAAGTAGGTATTTTATTTTAAATTACATGAGGCCTTGCTCTAGTTTTAGGACATGGAGCTGCCACAGCTGGAGTCTCTGGCACTGTCAATGGAGACCTGTTTTGGGGAATTAATTAAACTTTCCTCCCAGTGTCAGTGCTGTAGGAGTCAGGAGTGTTTTACTGTCTCTATCCAAATCAAACTCTCCAGCACATCCTACTTCTGCTTCATTTTCAGTACATTCCTTTTTTTGTATTCCTGTGGTCCAGGAGGGAGCCAGATCAATTTAGGAAAAAGAGATGGGGTTTTCATAGTGCTGGAGAAATGTCTAGAAAAATAAGCCAAAAGCATATTTGGGACTCTGATTTGCAGTGCCCAAAACATCACAGCAATATCACAGTGTCCCACTGAGTTGCAGGAACCTCTGAATCCCACTTGGAAATTTAAGACCTGGTTCTTCTTTTGCTCCAAGCTAAAGCAGAAATGGAGGTACCGCATTGACCCCAGGTAATGGCACTCTGTGTGTGAACTTGGCACAGTGGCCACACTTTGTTTTGTGCCCTCTAGCATCGGAGCAAAATGTCCATGTGGGAAAAACCCACATCATGCTTTATTCACTGCTCCTTAGGTCCATGGTAAAAATGTTTCAGCTGTTCTGTTATGGACCAAACATGAAGTTGCAGTGGGTTGCAGTGGCTGAACATTGTCAGCATACAGCAAGTTCTCCTGCCTGGAATGGTTATTTCCAGCAGGAGAGCTGCTTGTGGCAAGTGATTTAGACAAGAACTGTCTCGCTCAAGGAACCCCTTAGGGCTTCAGGGTGCCAGTTGTCACTTTGAGGCATGGTGTGACAGGAGTCAATCCCAAAGCAAAGCTGGCAGATGTGTTTCTGCCTGCCTTTGTGGCTGGGGTCAGCAAACACGCACCAGAAGTCTCACAAGTGGCTCATCCCCACGCCCTGCCCGGTGTGGGGACAGGCCAGGGTCAGGCCCGGCTGTGCTCCAGAGGGGATGTTGGAGCTGCAGGGCCCCAAGGGCCAGCACTGGCTCTCCAGGCTCCAGCGTGGCCAGAGCTCCTTCCCCACGGGGAGGAGAGTCCCTGCTCCTCGCCAGGACACCACAGATGTGACACAGCTCTCACCCTCCAGCCGTGACCGCGCTCAGGGCTGGAGGGACGCTCCACACTGTCCCTGCTGACAGCCATGAGCGCGGCTGCAGAACGGGAGCGACAGCTCAGGGGGACTTGGAGGAGCCAGCCAGTCCCTGCCATGCCAGGGCCTCCCAGCAGCTGCAGGGAGGGTGGTGGGAGCGGCAGGACGTGCCAGCACGGAATGTGGCACTGACCCCTCGTCTGCAAGCCACTGCACCCCGAGGTTTCTGCAGGGAGGATCAGCTCCCGCTAGTGCCAGGTCCCACACGTGTGTGGCCCTGTGCCACTGCGTGCCTCGGGAGCTGGGAAATGACTGGAGGCACACACACCAGAGCATCTGTGGTGCTGCTGCCATTGTCTGAGGATGCAGAGGGGAGCACAGACTGCAGGCAGGGACAAGATCTTTTATGACACCCACTGCCACAGATCGAACAAGTGATTGTGCCCCCATCACAACCAGACGTGAGCCCTCTTTTGGGAAAATGGTTTAGACCTCCACATCCTTGAGCAGTTTAACTCTACAGTGGAGAGAAGTTGGACAGCAAAACTGCCTGAGCAAGGAGAGTATGTGTGCAGTTGAGCCAGTAATAGATCCTGTGGGAATCTGCTTCCAGCCTCGGGGAAACCCTTCCAGAGCACAGACTGCCAAGGCTGCTGGAACAGACCTCCCTCCCCGATGCTCCCTGATCCACGTCACCACAAGGAGATGCCCACAGGCCTCGCTCCGGTGCCTCCTCCCCAAAGGAGTCATCCAGAGTGCCAGGTGCTGCATCTGCCTGCCTGGTTTGCAGTCCTGCCCTTTGCTTGCCCCTCCATAAATCCAGAGAGTGAAGCAAAAGAGAAAAATGTGAAAAGGTGACAAGGTCAAACATAAGTCTCCCAGAATTTCATTAATTGTACTTCCCTCCCTTCTGAGTCCAGGAAGCATTCTGCTTTTGAGCTGGATCATGCAGGGATACATGGGGGCTTTCAGAGATGTCCCACATGGAAATATACGTATCACATGAACATACATAGGTATTGGGTGAATGGAAATTTGGATTCTGGAGAGTCCTTCCAGTCCGTGTCTGCCTGAGGAGTTTGGTTCCTATACGGAGGCACAAAAAGATGGATGCAAGCAAATGAGTGATTAATTCTTTTCCCTCACCCTGACCTGCTTCTAGATGATCCTGAAGGGAAGTTTCATTTTTGCTGAACCTATCATCCTTGCACAAAACCTGACAGCAGCTCCCAGCTGGAATGAAGGCTGTCAGGAGAACCCCCTCCCAAACAGGATCCCACTGGACTCACCAGATCCTTGGAGGTGCCAAGCCTTGTCAAGCCATCCAGGGGCAGCAGATCAGCAGAGTCCTTGTGCACGAACTGGGTGGCCTGTTTGAGGCGCCTCTTCTGTTGCAGAATAGCTTTGTTCCTCAGCTCCATCTCACACTCCTGTCGCTCCAGGTCGGGAGCACCCTCGCTTTGCTTCTCCTCCTGATCTCCTTGCCCCAGTGCCGGGGGGCAACTCTTCCTTGTGCTCATGGTGAAGATTCAGACAGAACAGGTCCTTCTTGGTGTGCTGGGGTGTTCCCTGAACTCGTCTCCTGGTGTTTGCCCTCTGGAGGCTGACTCAGTCTCTGATCTCCTTTCCCTTTCTCTTCCTCACGGCTCTCCTTCTCTTCCTTTCTCTGCCTTTCCTCCTGCTCCCTCAGTTATAACTCACCCATCTCTGAAGTGTCTCGGTGCCTGTTTCTCCCTCTGTCCTCTCCACTCCTCCGTGTCCCTGTGCTCCCGCCTCTTCCCCTCCCTCACTTCTGCCCTGACTGCAGCTTTGCCTCCTCCAGTCCGTGGGTCCGTGTCGTAATAGAAAAAACCCCGCGTCAGAAACCGCTTTCCATAAATCACGGCAGAGCCGGCAGGATGCTCCGGCTGGAAAAATCCAGCAGCAGAAGGATGGCCCCGCTGGATGCTGGGGGCTGGACTTACCTCGGCGGGCTGCGCGCACGCACCGCGCTTCTCCGTGTCCGTGTGTGTGTCCGTGTCCGTGTGTGTGTCCGTGTCCGTGTGTGTGTCCGTGTCCGTGTGTGTGTCCGTGTCCGTGTGTGTGTGTCCGTGTCCGTGTGTGTGTCCGTGTCCGTGTGCGTGCCCTCCTGTCCCCGGCTCCCGGGGACACGCTACAGCAGCCGGCGGCAGGCTGCGCGCTCCACTGCCTCTGCCCGGGGGATTTGATGCTTCCCCGTGTCTCTGTAAATCCTGGCAGCAGCTCGGGTCAGCCTGGAAGATGATGCAGTGCCTTGGTAAATGGGAGAGTATCCTCCTCAAGGCTGCTGGCAGGCATGCCCAGTGTCATTTCTGCAGAGAGTGCCGTGCCTTTGCTATAGGCTGCGCTGAAGAGTTGTTCTGTGTAGCTTGAATGAAATGCTGAAGGTCTGCTTTCTGCTTCCAGCCAAGGCAGGCTCTGTGTTGTGCCCGACTCTGCCCTCATTTCCACTCCACTCTACCAAAGGCAGTTCCCTCTGATGTTGCAGGAGCCTAAAATCACTGGCTTGTTGATACCAGCAGACTTGGCTCCCTGATTATACCAAAAGAGTGCTGACACTGCTGCAGTGTGGGATGTCTGGACCAGAGCAGACATCCCTTCTCTCAGGGCAGACAGGACATGGCAGAGCTCTGGTTTTCAACTTTCTGTCTCCATATTGTCCTGCTTGAACTGATGCTGTCTCCTTTTGATCCCTTTTCTCTGGTTAATGCCCTGCCCTGCTAAGCACCAGCTCTGATATCAGGTGCAGGGGAGGAACCAAAACTTTACTCAGCTGTGAAGCTAAGGACAGCATTACATTTCCAGGAAAGCCAGCAAGGGGTGAAACAGCTTTCGTGTGCATCACAGAAGGAATAGCAGCAACTGACTACAAAACTTACAGCAAAAGGACACTTTCTGTTGCTCCTTTTGTTTGTTTTCTATCTTAGTAGTATGTAACATTCCAGTATTACTGATACCAATTATTTCTGTGTTCTAGACTGTGTATAAAAAAGTGAGTATTAAATATTAAGAAGCAAATCCAATACAAGGTATTATGGTTTCCACCAAATCACAGCACTAGATTTTTCAGGAGTAGGAGTGGAAATACATTCTAACTGCTTTGTAGTCCAAGGCCAAACTTCAATACCATAATGCAGGCAGAGTCTCAAAAACAGCTCAGAGGTGTTTTGAACTGTCCTTATCTCTCTGTGAGTCAAATTAAGAAGAGAATTTAAGTAATGAATATTTCCAGGGAACCTATGTTCCCACAGTCTTGTTTTCTTGCCTGTGGGTTGCTCTGATTCCTGATTTACACACACTTTTACCTCCTGTGGCTCCACTGAGTATCCTCTGAGTCTTGCCATCAGGCCCTTTAACCATCCATGTAAACCAGTACAGAATCATGCATCTCTACTCTCACACAGGGCCAAGAGGTTCTTCCCCTCCTGCTGACTGGGAATCCCTCAGCCACAACAAGGCAGATGATGGTAACAAGGCCACTTGTTACCAAAGGCCAATTTTCTTAAAGCCTCAGAATGGACCCTAAGACTGCAAAGTGCTGCATCTCAGGAGCAGATCACCTACAGTCCCTGCCTTGAAGTCTATGGGCAGAGTTACACAATTTCTGATGAGATCACCTCCCACCCTGGATGTGTATGTGGGAATGAAGAGGAGGGAGCTCTCCTAGTTCCCAGTCCCAGCACCTCTTTGCAGCTAACCAACCTTTATTAGTTTATTTTGCACAGCATTTTGGCAAAGCCTGATCAAAATTGGTTTGCCTTGCAGCTGGACTAGAGCCATTGCTTGAGCAGTTCTGCTTTTGGGTCTCACCAGTTAGTCCTGGTCCCTAACTCATCAAGTATTTCTCTCTTTGTGCCTAAAAGGGGAGGAATCTTCAAGTCTTGTTTGAAGCTTTCTCTCTTTCTTCATCACTTCTGCTTCTAGTGAAGCTAGAAGCACATTTAGGTCACTTAACTCTTTACATGCTGTGATGTGTTAGTTCCTAGATCTAGCAAAAAATCCCAGCATTTTTATGGGGGTGAAATCCGCTAAGGTACTACATTCTCCCATCAAAGACATGATAGGTTCTAGGTCACTGTATATTTTCTATTCACCTATTACTTTTTCCATCCTGTTCTTCCTAAACAGAACTCATTTACTAAGTAGGTTAGGTGATTTCTGGCTTTGTGTTTTTTTAATTTTTTTTTTCAGAATGGACACTTCTATAGGTTTTCTAATGAGAAATCAGACGACAGTGCAGTAAATTTAAGGGGAATTTGCAGCAGTTATACCTTTCCCAAGTCATCTTTTGCAGGCCCTGAAAAATAATGTATGAATCACCAGTAGCCTGTATTAGAAAAATAAAACTGATTTTGATGCAAATATTCATACATAATCCCATACACAACAATAAACTATTTTCTGATGCAGTCACATCAAATAATCATAACCCATTATAGCTCGATATTCTGCACCCTTCATACAGAAATCTTTACAGGGTGTGTAAGAGTGCTATTTGGACAATAGAAGAAACACTCTGCCTCCACAGAATATAAGAGCCCTTCTCCCTGCTCCAGCTGCCAGCTTGGCCTTCCAGCTCAAGCAGTTACAGGTCAGTGGGAGCTCTGAGGCAAAAGGTTCCAGGTTCTAAGCACTTTAGCTGTGTTCATGGGTGTTGGTCCCTGGACCTGATCACCTCCGTGCCTGAGAAGCCCTGAGGAAATCAGAAGTAGTGCCCATACTGCTAAGGAAAGGCCCTGAAGAGCAGCATTTCCCAGAAGCCAGTTTGCCCAGCCAAGAAGCAAGAGAAGATCAATATACTCCAGTCAGCTACTCATCTGTTGGAAGAAATTCATTAATAGCACCTGGAGTAGTAAAGGGGAAAAATGGACTCTGTTGAAGAAAGCAAGTGGCAGATTAAAGAATGTGAGACAAAGGTTTTACTTTCCTCTGTCAGGAGCAGTAGAGAGTATCCCAGCTGTTTGAGAAGCTGCTCTGTTGAGAGCTTTCACTGGTTTGGCTTTAAATTTCACTGACTGAGGTCCTTCTGCCCCAGATTTTCCCTATATCTCACTTTACCTAGCCTAATAATTCCTCTTATAAATATTCTCCTGCTGCTTTCGCAACTTCTAATGGTTGCTTCTCTTTCTTAGAGATTTCTTTTCAGCTTTGAATTTATCTCTTTCAACAGTTTGGAAACTATTATTTTGTCCCCCTGAGATTCGACACAGTGCAGGTGGGAGGGTGGATTGTAGATGGAGAATTTCATATTTCTGTTGTGACAATCTGGGTGCTTACAGAGCTCAGCAATAGCTCCCACATAACGTAACCAGCACAGAGGTTGTTTTTACACTACACCAGTTTCCAGTGCACCACCTCAGTAGTAGTGTAAGCTTCAAGTGGGTGTAAAAGTGACCCTGGGTATAGCAACTATGTCAGTGCCAGGAGATTCCTTGTGGTGGATACTGCAGGGTAACAATGAGGCAACTTTCTGCTCATTCTCCTGCATTCTCACAGCCTGTGCAGTCTGTGCATGCACAGATGGTGCAGAGGAGGAATGAGAGGACAAACCTTACTCAGGCAAACCATGCATGCTTCTCTCTCCCTTCCATCTCTGAAAAAGATTCTTTGAAAAAGAAAAGGCTCCTCTGCTTTGAATTCCCTCCAGTTTGTCTATTTGTATAATAAAATACCTTTGTATTCTTGAAATAATAAGGAAAAGGTTGCAGTATTTATATCTGTGAGTATGTCTGGCAAGTTTCCTTGAGGTAAATGTCATCTCAGATGTACATAATGTTTAGCTCAGCTGCTGGACAGTAAAGTGTGTCCTGCCAGCAAGGTCAGTCAGAAAGTAGAATAGTTTGCTTAGTTAGGTAATTTAGGGTCAAGTCTCTGTAGTTGTCTGCCCTATGGGATAGATTTATGGTTGCACCATGGCAAACTTGGAATAATGTTGTCTAATATGAAATTCTTCTGCTGTATAAATATTTATTGATCATTATAAATACAGTGATGAATATAATATCATTATAAATATAATGATTTGTGTCCTCTCTGTATTGATTTTCTAAGCTGTGTTTAAAAAGGGCCTTTTCTGTTTGGTTGGAATTATCATTGCCACAGAAATGACAGCTGATTGTGCATCAGGCAATACAAAATTTCCTCTTCCATTACACAGATCACACTGGAAGACTTTGCCTTTGCTTTCAGGAGGGGAAAGAATCTCCACTGATGTGCATCTCCACTGATGCACATAGCAATGGCAACTGTCTTACCCATGCTAGAGCTTCTCTGTGGTCAGCATGAGGTTTAAAGTAGAGAATAATTCCTGGTAGGAATTTGCTTACCCATAAAAGAGTGCAAGAGCCTGAGATGAAGGGTAGTTACTCATTTAAGGTCGATAGCACAGTGTTTGGAAATGTGCTGTCTCAAAGGTGTCTCTCCTCTATGTGTCTCTCTGTAGTTGTTTCATTTTTCTGACCCTCCACTTCCCACCCATATGGACAACAATATTTCCATTATCCACTTAGCTTGAGGCTAAGAATGCACTTAGCAGGCAATTTTTTCCAAGTCTCTACATAATGCCATAAAAATAATGATGAAAACTTTACACCATTAAGGCTCTTTCCAGAGGATGTCCCTAGAGCTGAATACTTGAGCAGTAAAAGCCAGCACAGTTAGAGTTGCCTGGTAAAGCTTAATTTGGTATGCATATGTGTGGGCTTATTACTAAAACCACCTACAGAGTCTTGGCAAGGTGCTTTGAGTGGCTGTTTATGGGCTTCTATAATAACTTTTTTTTTTTTCATGTGAAACAGCAAGAAGAATGAAAAAAAGACAATGACCTGTTCACTTTTTGTCTGTGCTCAGCTAACCATAAAATTACAGCAGATCTCACCTTGCTAAAAATGAAGCCCAGATATAGTCCTTGGAAGGTAAGAATCTCTCTGAGGGCTGATTTTGCCCCCAGTGTCATTTCCTTTGGGGACAAGTTTTACTTTCACAGTCCCCCATCAAATACTGTGGAAACCTTCCCTGTCAGCAGTTGCCAGGTGTACTGTGATGTTTGCTGTTTTATTTGTTTGCAAACGGCTTCTTTTGCACCTTAAAGCAGTTGAGATCAATCAAGTTCTTCATCAGCAGCATAACTTGCTGAAATTAACTTCAGCAGTGGGGGAGTCAGCCACTCCAAAGGGTGTTGCAGCCCACCTCCTGTTCTCCTGACTTGTATTTAGAAATGCAATAATTCAAGCATCAGTATTCACAGAGTGTATCTTTAAAGTCATGCTCCCGTTGTGGATGGCTTTTCAGGGACAATACCTCAGTCCTGCTCAGTGAATTGGCACCTTTTCCACAGTGTGTTCTCTCCTTGCTGCTACATGCAAGGCACTGGGCCCAGCCCTTGCAAAAGAGTCATACCCAAGAACAGAAATAAGTATTTCACATCTCTCATGCTTTTCTGTGGTAGCTGACCATTTTGCCCCAGTCTTAAACCTGAGGACTGTTGGATCTGTGGTGCTTATCCAACCTTTGACTCTTTATGCTCTCAAGCAACCTCTAGTTGTGCCAGTGCAGGTTTGAAACGAATATTAGGGAAAATTTCTTCATTCAAAGGTTTATCAAGCATTGGAAGAAGGCTTCCTGGGGAAGTGGCTGAGTCACCATCCCTGGAGGTATTTGAAATGTGTAGATTGTGACACTTAGGGACATGGTTTAGTTGTGGACTTGATGGTCTTAAGGGTATTTTCCAACCTAGATGATTCCATGATTCTTTGTCTTCTGAACCCTGTCTCCATTTGACTCTTTGAGACATTTTCATCTGACCAAGATCTTTCTTTGTGTGACCCACTCCCTGTGGCCAGCAGAAGTCCCTTGGACACAAGAGAGCTCATGTTGCCATGCTCAGCTGCTGGAAGTCACAAAGAACAAGTTCAGGAAGAAATCTCCGTACACTCCAGCAAGTCTGTGCTGAGGCACACTCTGTACTGAATAAATCTCTTCTCAGATTTTAGTTGCCAGCTGACTCTGCTAAGGATGTGAAATAGATTTTTAAAAAGAATCTTTGTAACAGCCAAAAACTGGAAAATTTTCACTCAGCTCATAAAAAGGGAAACGTCAAAGCCAAGGAGGACAACCTGACAAAAATCCTTACAAAGCGAGGAGGTGCTAGGTCTTTTCAAGAAAAGGTTTGCTACAAAAGTGTTTTTTTAATCTAAGCAAAATATTCTTGTGTTCTTATTTATAGAAGCAATTGGGCTGCTTGAACTGCATTCCCTGTGTTCTCTGCCCCTTCTCTCCCCACTAGAATAACTCTACCTGAGGCTGATATTCATTTTGGCTATTTTCTGCTCAGACAATTCAGGATTTTATGATGGAATTACCAGCACAGTAGTACTTGTAGTGCAGAAGCAGCTTTGTGTACACAATGCACATACAGTGGCAGAGGGATGTGTTATCACCCCAGGGATTTGATGGATAACAATGCTACTGTAACAATGTAATTTTATTTTTGATTTTAAGTACTGGACTCCTTTGGTTTCCTAGCCTTTGGGCTGCATTTGTTACGTGCACCAGCTGTTGGTTACATTCTTAATGGCTAGGCCTTGGCATGATTTAAATGGCAGCTGAGATTATCTCATGGTCTCCTGACTTCAAGATTTTAATAAAACAGCAAATAAATAAGACCTGAGAGTCAGCCATGGGAAAGAGCAAAAGAGCTCTTATCACTGCAGCATGCCAGTCCCTTGGGTATGCATAGCAGAGTGCAGGCCGTCAGGAACTAATTAGCTACAGCATGGAGCTCCTCAGAAATGTGGAATCAGACCATTCTGTGTCGTTACTTGGAAAACAATACTGATGCTGAAGGCATCTCCAGTGATCCTGCAAGTTCCAAGGGATGTGCTTTATGGCGTCAGTTTTGCTGCATTCCTGACCTTTCTTCCCCTCATGGAGGAGTTGGATTGGATACTAAATATATCAAATTGTCCAAAACTTTAAGGCTACCATGAGAGCAGGCAAAACTGCTTCAAACAGAAGCTTTCCTAAAGTGAAGCTTGAAGTGGAAAATACGTGTTGATAACTCAGGACATATTAGACTAGCAGACTAATATAAATTCTCCTAAATCAAGTGTTTTGGGGCTTTGCAATATACATGCATTATCCACAATAGAAATTCCAGCTGAAACACAATTCCAGAATGCAAAATAGCTTTGGGCATAGATAAACATGCAGTCTCAGAATTCAGAGTGAGAACCCCTAAAACATGTAAGCAATCTAAACATGTTACTTCATGAGAAAGTATAAAGTTGAGATGGAATGGTCTGGCTTGTTGCATAATGATATTATCCAAAACTTTGTCTTTATTAAAATTTACAGAAAAATGCATCAAATATGAAAGAATACAATGCACAAGAAAAGATACCCTACTGGTAGTGATAAACAGTGTTCTATAGAAAATATCAACAATATTAAGAGATTCTTCCGAAGTCCAGTGAAGATGCAGGTTTTTTTGTCCTGTTGGAAAATTTTTCCATCCATTAAACAGTCAGGGTTCTAATGAGTCAATCTCATATTTGTAACCACAGATGAGGACAGTAAACCTACCTTCTACAAATTGCACAGCTAAATAAACAGAGGCCCTGTTGGCAGCAACCTCCTTTATGTGCATGAGAAGGTAATAGAGACCCACAGCAGGCACCGGAGCATAAATCCATGTCTGACTGCAGTTCAATAATAATTTGTGCTGGCTGTTTTCCTTGACTTTATTAAATAACATCATTAGATGTTTCTGGTTTTAAATTTGGTGCATCAGAAAAGAAAAGCAGATGTGGAGGATAAATAATTCAGATTATATATTTGTATGCAAACAGTTCATCAGTGTGCTCTATATAATGACTTCCCAGAGATTTTGAGATGTGGAAGAGAATCTGCTTTGCATAATCTTTTGCCTGTAAACTGTAACTGGGTATTTATTATGCTTATTTTTCCAAGGAGTGTTGTAACTGAAACACAAGGACAAATGTGTCATTTGACCTGCATCAGCAGCTCAGATTCATGGTCTTGACGTTCTGCAACTCTGCTTGTTTCAAAGCAAGAAGCCAGTCTGAGATGAGTAGTGAAGCAGGACATTTCTTCTTAATCTCAGGCAGCTAATACTTTGTTATGCCCTGAATATCTTTTTATCCAGTTGTAGCTCTCACCTCTTCTGGAAAAAGGGGAGTGGGGATAGAAACTATTTCTGTTCAGGAACCAGCTCACATTTTTCAAGCCTGTAGTTTTTCTCTCTGAGTCTATTGTGCATCTTAAAGAGGAAGTCAGGTGCTTTGCTAAAAAAAATAATTTCACCTTTGTTAAGAGCTAGACTGCCTTCTGGGAGAAATGAAGGCCTGGCACCCTCATAAAAAGATTTCTGCAATGTAAAATAGGGTCTCTTTTCTTCCATATGGGGAAGTGATCAAGTTTCACTGCTACCAGCCAAGCTGCAAAAGTAATAGGGTGGCAATCGTCCTTGCTTACTTCATCTCAGGGGGCATCCAGTCCTTTGCAGCTGACAAAACATAATGGGAGGAACCCCACTCAACCAATGAAAGGGAATTACCTTCTCCTTTGGGTCTGTCACACTCCAGGTATCAGAGTTCTCAGAGGAGCAGAGCATCCACAGCACTTGCTGGCTCCCTATAAATTTGTGTGTCCCAGATCCTTTAAAATTTTTATCCTAAATTAATGTTTGCTTTTACAGGCTAGAAGGTGTTAAACAGCTTTGTCTCTTATCAGAATGCAAGGACAATCCTGGGATGCTCCTACAGGTTACCCAGAGGAGGCCTGGGAGTGCTGTGCAAAGGGTGTGAAGAGCTGTGCCTTCCTGCTCGTGGGCTGATGAGAAGACAAGAAGCATGGCTGTGCTCTTACTGCAGGAGGGGGGACAGAGGCATCCATTGTCTGACAGGATCACACCTCTACACTATAACCCTAATTCTGAGCCTGCAGAGGGACAGGTGATAACTGCCTTTGCTCAAGGAAAGCATCCAGGCAGAATATCAGGCAAACATAAATGGAGAGAAATAGTCATGTTTTGTGATTAAGTCCTCACCAACTGGTGCTTTGAACTACTTTGGCCAAAACACTGGGACATCTCTTCTGGGAGCAAGAGGCAGAATTGCTTATTGTAATTTTTTCCATTGTTCCCTCCATCGTTTTTTATATGATTGGCCTTGAGCAGTGCTCTCACTGAAACACATAACAAGAAGGGAAACAAAACTTTGGTACTATTATGTTCAAAATAAAATGTGAGGGGGCCATCAGAGTACCTCAGCTGACAGGGACAGCAGGGGAGCACCTGCCTGGAATTGACACCATGGACAAGAAAATTTCAGTATTTGCTGGAGACATGATCTTAGTTAGCTGGCTGTCAGCTGTCAGTTATGTGCACACATTCCTCTCAGGAGCAAGAAGCAAGATGAAAGGGAGAGAGGATGCCTTGGGAGAGCCAAGCAGAGTGTTAACAGCTGTGTAACATGTACGAGTAGAAAGTGTGCGAAACCAGGCCCCTTCTGCAGCCTTGTAACCCCAGAAGAACTGAAATTATAACCATTAAACCAAAGTTTGGAAACATTTTATGAGGGCAAATAACCTCTAACAAGTACACAGGAGCACTATGGTTCTGAAAACCACACACATCTAAAACTGGCTTTACGTTTATAGGGGAAGGTAGAAATACTTTCAAGAAATATTTGTTTTGCATTTAGAAGATAAAGAGATTAGTCTGCTGGTGCTGTTGTGATGTTTGTATGCTTCTCACTCAGTCAGGATTTACCCATAAGCAGCAGGAAAAAGTGTGTTTTATGAAGCAGTGGGTTAACTAAATCCAATGGGGTTTGGCCAAAAAGGCCTGAAAACATCCAAATGGTCACTCACTCAGTGATCACAAAGCACACAGACATGAGATAAGAAGGGGTTGCTCTTGCCATGGGCCAATCCCAGCAGGCTGCTAGGGGTGGTACAGATAACACTCAGCTGCGTTCCCACAGAAGCTTTATTGAGTATTTGGATACAGGAGTCACCATTTGTCTGCAAGCAGAAGGATCAGATCTTTGCCATGGCAATTTCTTCCATGACTTAAGTTCTAGAGAACGAGGAGTTGTTCTATTGCACCAAGCAGTACATACCTTGTGTTTCCAGAAGTGATTTTTTAGTGGAAATATCAGCATTCCCTTGATATTTAAAGGGAATATATTATATTTTATATTCCCTTTTATATTTTGAACTGCTGACTGTAATGAGGGCAGCTTTAACCATTCAATAGAGGTCCATCTTACTGCAGTGTCTCTACCTAGTCCTCTAGGTATGGAATAGACCTCTGGAATCAGAAGAGCTATATGGCTTGATCCATGCTCTTCTCCATTCCAGCCTGGGAAAAGGAATCCAAACCAAGATTTTATGCTGCAATCCAGATAACCTGTTTCAGTCTGACTTGGGTCACATATAAACAGTTTTTCAGATCTTTGTCCCAGCCACCTTTAGGACAACCTAGACCAATGTGTTTTTGAAGTTAAAAAAAAAATAATAATTGGGCTTTCAGCAAGGGTAGAAGAATATAAGAGATGTGAACATATGGACAACACACTCTAGGTCAAACCCTTACCAGGCCAAATATTCCCATAACCCTACAATAATAAAATTATTATTATTATTATAATTAAGGGCTAAATAAAGGAATGTACAGTATTTACAGCCATTAAAACTAGAGAGAAGATACTAAGTAATAGGGGATACAAAGTAAAGGGATATTAGGACAGAGCTAGGAGGAGGTTCCCTGGCTCTTTCCTATTGTACTATTGTTTCCTCTGATACCTTGAATAGCAAACGCCATTCAGGGCCTACCTAGATGTTCTCATGATAAGAATCCCTGGAGAGAGGCTATCTCTAGCACAAAGCTAGAGAAATTCTATCATCTTGTTCCACTCAAAGTCTACAGCATCTTGAAAGCAAGCCCATAGCAGCTGATGGGACTGTTTCCCAGCTTAGCAGGAGTCAATGCTCTCTGCTCCCATGGATGTGGGAACTAGTCAGAAGCAGTTGTCTTGGATTACATGAATGAATCTCAGAAGAGTGGAGTTCTTTCTCTAACATCAGAACAAGTCAAATTCAATCCTCAGGCCAGTTCACTTCAGTTCAGGTATGAGCTGAGACCAACTAATATCTGTTCCTAAATTTTCATCCTCAAGACCAGGAAAGCTGATATCCAGAAGGATTTTGCTGAGGCTGTCATTCATGGTGTCCAGGATAAGGCCCTCCATGAGTGACCTGTTTTCAGTGAAGCCAGAGGCTGTCAGTTCAACAGAGGATTGCTTGGAAGTGTCACGAATAAATGCTGGAGAGCTTGTGAGGGGCACAAGGACCATGTCACCGGATTCTGTATTGAGCAGTTCTCGAGGAGAATCAAAGAGAGGGTTTTTAAGGGGTGTGCTATTAAAACCCAGCAAGTCCTGGTTGTCCTGGAGGGGTGTGAATGGCAACTGAAGGGTTTTCACTGGACTGAAGTCCAGCTCATGACTTCCTTTGGCTAAGGAAGCAGACTTCCAGGGATCAAGGACCTCTAGTGAAGGGGTGGTAGTGGCTGAGACTTTGCTGGGAGTGGAAGAAACAGGCAATTTGCCGAAGACGTCTTTGACAGGCGTTTTAAAGGCCCCCTCTTCTCCCTGTGAGCAGCTGAGCTGTGATATGTTCTCAAGGGGCTGGTTTTCCTGGGAGAAGGGACACTCTGCCCCTAACCGGAAAGGGTCCAAGCTGCTGCTTTCTGGCAGAACAAGGACAGGCTCTTCTGAACAAGGCAGTGCTAGGCGTTGCTTCCTTCTGGACCTGCCCGCTTCCCGCCTTTCCCTCCTCTTTATAACCAAAGAGTCAGAAACTGCCTTGGGTGGGGACTTGAGTGCGGTGAACTGTTTCCTCTCCTTTGTGGATGAGTCTGGGAAGAACAAGCTTGGCTCTTCCTTGACTGTTACAGTTGAGGCAAATGGGGACAGCCAGGGATCCAGCTGAGAGCCTTCTTCCTCCTTCACACAAGCACCCTCTGGGAAAGAAGACAACTCCTCACCGGGCTGGGAGCTGTTCTCCTGTATGGAGTGGGTTGGGGAGAATAAACCTGCATCACATTGAGCTTCCTCCTTGACAGCAGCTGGGCGCAAACAGGGAGACTCTTCTGCAGACAGTGACATCTACAGTGAAACACAGGTGACATGCAGTCAGTGAGCAAGGATCTCAGCTACCCAAAAATCCAAATAACAGTGGAAAGAAAAGAAAAAGACTGGCATTTAAGGTCAGCAGAGAGGGTAAGAGGAATATATTCAGGAAGCAGTAATTATAACAGGCTGAGATTGATCTCTGTGAAGTTGATAGAAAGAAGCCTAAGGATCACATGGGAAGGATTCTATCTAGCTAAGTGACAAAGTCATACCCTTCAGAGCACTCCTGCTCTGAGGAACTTCTGGGAGTACAGGCAGAAGGAGAGCTGAATATTTCTGGAAAAATATTACCCCTTTGATTTCTTCTTACATTATCTAAATGGGAATAACAAAATGAATGAGGACAGCTTTCCCAGAAACCAAGGAGAAGGAAGAGAAAAAAAATGAGGTTATCAAAAGAAAAAGAGCACAGGAGAAAGATAAATCATAGCTGGAGAGAACACAAAGCAGCAGGCATACAAAGGAAAATAGGATTATGGTTAGACAGGATGGAAGAAGCTAAAGCTTTACAATGTCTAAGCATTCAAGAGCAGTCAGTGAATGCCAAGAAAAAGATCTGTTTAATAGCTGTTTTTCCTGAGCCCAGAATAACTGTCAACTCCACACAATTAGCAAACAGCAGATACGGAAATCCTCTGGGAAGAGACTCCATGAAATATATACCCATTCAGAAGCTCCTCATTGTTACTTGTCTATAGAGCTATCAAAAATATGAATGTTTTAGGATCAGAACAAAGCCATTCCTCCCATTCTTCTTTCTTCACATCCCAGCAGTAAAGAAAAATTGTCTTGACCAAGCCATAGATCCCCTTCCTCTAGTGAATTAGAGAAACATCCTTGGAGCAAATAAACTACCAGGTAGTAGTCAGCCTAGAGACAGTAAAGGATAGCAAGGATTATCACTAGTTAGTTCCTTGATAGGAGCTTGGAGTTTTAGAGCACCTAAGTAAAGGTGCACAAAGGAACCATATGAAGAAAAGGTTCATTGAAGGCAAGAGATATAAAAAAAAGTAAGCAAAAAATCCAAACAAACTCACTCCTTCTTAAAAAAAAAACCTCCCCACACCTTCCTTAGCCCCCTGCTCGCACCCCTTATAAAAAAAAGAAAAAAAAAACAGGAAAAAAAACCCCACACTAACCCCCCTGAAAACTCCTTGGAAAGCAAGAGACCAACCTTTGGAGTAATGCACACACGCTTATTGCTCTGCAAAGTCTCCGAGCTGTTAAGGGATGCTCCCTGTGCCACGGACAGAGGAACCTTCACAGAAGGCTGCAAGACAAGAGGCTGACTCAAAGGAAACTGGATTGGAACCAGGTAGGAGTTGACACGAGGAAGCAAAGGCTTCATCTTTCGTCCTGGAAGGGAAAAGAAGGGACTCACTTTTGCCTGTTCTCCACTGCTACCTCTTGAAACCCAGGCACCTTACGGAGAGTCCTTCTAGACATCCCAAAAGGAACACCTGATCAGATCACTTGCCTTCTCTGCTAATTTTAAGGATACAAATACTAAGCCAGAAGCCTCATGGATAAGAAAATAACCTTTCATGCAGATCCTACCCCTCAAGTTTGGGCTCTCATCCCAATTGAATGCCCAATGCCCACCATCTCATCCCTTCAGACACAACACCACTGCTTTCTATTTCAAACCTGGCTGTAAGGAGCACAAAAGCTGGCAAACAGGGATAACACAGTCCACTTGTATTCCTAAAGAAATCTGGGGGAATGCCCCAGATTTATTGGATTGATTCTCTTTGGCCCTAAACTGCTGGGGACACTTACGTGAATTCTGCGGTTCAGTTTTGCTTCCCATGTTCTTCAGAGGATCTGGAAGACGATTCTTTTGTTGCTGCAGTCATTATGAGATAAGTAAGGAGAAGGAGAAAAGAGAGAGATTAAAAGATCCACATTTATTCTGCTGCCTCACTGAGAACTGTGAAACCAGAGCTCTGTGCTAGACTAATGCAAAGAGAGCAGCTGTTAGCACCCAGCACTCAGGCTGGCTCTAGGTCTGTGCCACTTGCTGGTTTGCAGCCATGCCATCCCAAAGCCAGCTGCCCACCAAAAGCTGTGCAGGGAAAGAGACAACATGACAGAGCTGCTCCAGCTGCAGACTCTACTGCAGAAGTGAGCTGGTTTTGGCACCCTCAGTGCCCGAGGAACAATTAATAGGATGGCTTTATTGTATACTGGATGTCCATACAAACCATAGACCAGATAGGTGCTCAAATGGAATAGCAGAGGCAACAATGGGATCAGAATTCTGAGCAGATGGAAAGAAGGCCAAGGTTGTAGCTGTGACAGAAAAGTGTTTGACTGGATGTTTACAAATTCTTCACTGTTAAAACAGCTGAATGAGAGAGCAACAGCAAACAGGTTCTTCCTTGCAAGAGTCATTCACAGTGCAGTGGATTCCAAAATGAAAAAAGAGCACAGAGAGATCCTATTCTCTCTGGATTTGAGCTCCAGAACATATTGGAACTGTTGCCATGGAGATGATTTTACCAGAAATCTGTTTGGGTTTGTTCTCTGAAGCCTACTGGTGTCCATTGCAGCCTACTTCAGCAGTAGACTTCCAAGTTGCTCAAAGCTGTCCAGCTTTACCAGCTCGAGAGACTGTACCACCTGAAGGCAGTCAAACATTGGCTAGACCCCTGTCCCTACAAAGGGCAAGCATGGAGCTGTGTGAGTGGATGCAGCAGTGACCCAGTCCCCTCCCCAGGCCTGTTGTCCCTTCCTTCAGTGACTGGCAAGAAGAGAATGGAAGATCAAGCCCCGAGCCAGATGGTAATTCTTACTGATTCCGAGTACTCAGGCGATGTTGGTGACCCCAAGTCCAGCGGCTGGTGGCAGAAGGCATTGAGCAGGAAAAAAATTTAAGATGAAGTTATCAACCAAAGAGGGAGACAAATGGGACATTTTAAACTTGTACAATCTGAGCAAACAAATGTTAATTCTACCCACCCACTGCAGAAAATACAAGAGTCTAAACACACCTATACTAGTCTCCAAAGCTCTATTTCCCTAACAAAATCTTCCTAAAATATCTATTTGGGCTAGGACAAGTCCATCCTGTGACTAACTGACTAACTTATCAAACAGCATAGGAACACCTGGTTGGCCTCAGCAGAAATCTTCTCATTAGCAATTTAAATCAGGTCCACGGTAAGAAGTTGAACGACCTGACTATTATATTTGGCACAGCACATGAAGAATAAACACATCTCAGAGAAGCTCCAGATCAAAGGCACAGCCACAGCACCTTTTCTTTCAAATGCAGAGCTTGTCTATTTGTTAAGTGAAGTGACTGAATCCAGCTTCTACAAAGAGGCTGATGTCAAAGCAGCTTGACCTTACAGTTAAAATAAGGTGCATCAGGCTATTGTGGCATTTAGAATCTGGATAGCCTGTCCTATTTTCTTTGCATGAGGCAACTCACCTTAAATACCTGGTCCAATGTTAGGCAGCGGTTTGCATCAGGGTGAATAGTCCAGAAGGAGATTTTACCATTAGCAGATGTCTCACGGACAAACATATCATGAAGGGACAGGTTGTGCCGGATGGAATTCTGTGGAGAAAGGAGAGGGGGGGAGGTTGAAAAGCAGTAGTTTTGTTATCAGCACAGCAAGGCCTACCTCAAACCCCCCAGCAGAGGGATTACATTCCAAAGTGCAGACAACACCAAACTTTCACGTTCACAGCGTACCCAGCCAACCCCGTCTTCAGTCTCTTATTCTATGTACTCTTGAGATCCCTATTCTCACTCCAGTGATCAAATATCCCATCATCTTGTTTAAGTAGCATGAGGCAAGAGATACAAGAAGTGGTACAGTGAACATCTGGAGTGAGAGTGTATTTGGGGTGGAATGTTTAAATGAGCTTCCATCTTGCTTTGCAGGCTGGGGGACAACTTTTCATTTTGATCCAGAAGGCATGTAACATCACCCACAGCAACTTGAGGGCCTGCTTGTTACCTTCCAACCTGGCTTAGCTACATGTTTAAAATAAGGGAAATGATCCTCAATCCAGGTATAGATGTCCTTCAGGGTCATGCGCTTCTTCTCCGTGCTGTTGATGGCGAACTGGATCATGGCCATGTAGGAGTAAGGAGGTCGTTCTGACACCGAATCCTGCCATGAGGAGGACTCAGCAGCAGTAGGAACAGCAGCAGCAGCAGCTTCCTCTTCGGTCTGAAAGACAGAAAGGGTGATACATGAATGTTCATGAAGCTGACAAGAAGGCCCATGGAACAGCCCTGGATCCTCTGGATTCTGCTATTCATATCAGTAAAGGTCAAACTCAGGTTAGTTAGATATAGCAATGTTTAATTCTTGCAAGTATTCTGATCCACATAGATTACTGCCTTATCAAAAGTTTTAGCACATGCTCTCTTACTTACTTTGACTCTTTCTCGCAGAGGCATCTGATTCTCTTTCTCTGTGTCCTCCTTCACAGAAGAGGGATTTAGCCCATCGGATCTCATCTTCCCCAGCCACTGGATGTTGGTGAGGCTGTTGTCCAACACGGAGCTCATTGTCTCGCCACTGCCTGTTGGGATAACAAGCCCACGTAACAATCACACAATAATTGAGGTGAAAAGAGTCCTCCAAGACCATCAAGTACAACCTGTGACCAAACACCACCTTATCAACAAGACCGTGGCACTGACTGCAGCATCCAGTTGTTTCTTGACCACCTCTAGGGATGGTGACTCCAAACCTCCCTGGACAGTCTGTTCCAACGCTTGACAACCCTTTTAGGGAAGAAATTCTTCAGGATGTCCAATCTGAACGTTCCTTGGCACAGCTTAAGGCTTTGCCCTTTTGTCCTGTCATTTGTTGTCTAGGAGAAGAAGGCAACCCCCACTGCTCTACAGCCTCCTTTCAGGCAGTGGTAGAGGATAAGGCCCCCCCTGAGCCTCCTTTTCTCCAGGCTGAACACCCCCAGCACCCTCATCTCTTCCTCATCAGACTTGTGCTGCAGACTCTTCACCAGCTCTGTTGTCCTTCTCTGGACAGCCTCCAGCACCTCAATGTCTTTCCTGACATGAGTGACCCAAAACTGAAAACAGAACTCAAGGTGTGGCCTCACCAGTGCCAAGCACAGGGGGACAATCTCTGCCCTGGTCCTGCTGGACACACCATTGCTGGTACAGGCCAGGTGCCATTGGCCTTCTTGGCCACCTGTGCACAGCTGGCTCATGTGCAGCTGCTGCTGACCAGTACCCCCAGGCCTTTTCCTGCTGGGCAGTTTTCCAGACACTCTTCCCCCAGCTTGTAGCACTGCCTGGGGTTGTTGCAATGCAACTGCAGGACCTGGTACCTGGTCTTACTGAATGTCATGCAATTGGCCTTGACCCATGGATCCAGCTGGTCCACATCCCTCTGCAGAGCCCTCCTGCCCTCCAGCAGATCCACACTCCCACCCAGCTCAGTGTCATCTGTGAATTTACTGAGGATGCCCTTGATCCCCTGATCCAGATCATTGATATCCAGAGTGAACAGGACTGGCCCCAGCCCTGAGCCCTGGGGCTCTGGGGAACCCCACCAGAGACTGGTCACCAGCCGGCTGCAGCACCGTTCAGCACCACTCTCTGGGCCCAGACATCCAGCCAGTTTTAACCCAGTGAAGAGTGAACCTGACCAAGCCAGGGGCTGCCAGCTTTTCCAGAATAATGGGGTGGGAGACAGTGCCAAAAGCTTTACTCAAGCCCAGGTAGGCTACAGCTTGTCATAACCCTGCTTTCCCACAGGTAACTCAGCTACTCCTTCATCTCAGCTGTCAAAAAGAAGGCACCAGTCACACTGCTAAAAGATGGCATTGCAACTCTAATATTGTGGAAGGAATTCACCTTGAATTCCTAATCATGCATAGATGACCAATTTCTGAAAAGAGCTACAGCCTAAAGAACACTTAAACCAGACTATTGTCAACCAAAACAGGGCAATGTTGATCTAGTACTTCAAGAAATAGAAAGCACAAAACTGAAGTCAGAAGCTCAGATGTCTCCCACCAAAAAAATATGTCCACTGTAATCCTTCAGATTTCACTACGTATGCAAAGCTATGTAGATTATTAAAATCCAATCCACAGGTATTCTGTAATTAACAAAATATTAATAATTACTGCAAACCAAGATGCAAGTGCTGCACTCCTTGGTCCATTTCACATCTCCTTGTCCGTCAGGACAAAAAAACCCAACAAAAGAACAGGTAAAGGCTACATACTGTTGGTCTCCTGCTCCTGTCCAGCCACAGGATCAACTCCTGAACGCCAGAGTGCTGTACTGCCTGCAAGACCAGGTGTCTGTGCAGCATTCTTCTCTCTTTCTTGGCTAACTGCAGCCTTGATGGCTGCACTGGCTTTCTTCTCTGATGGGAGGTGCTGCGATGGTGCTGGACCAGCTGAGCGGGATGTGCCCCCACTGCTGATGAGAATGAACTTGTTGGGTCCATTGTTGCCACACTCTTTTCCTTTTGCTGTCAATGCCTCTATGATGCTCTGGATATCAGCATTTGTAGGGATGGCCACCACCTGGGTGTTGGGCATTGTAGGGTGGTCAATTATCTTTATTCCTGCTGGGAATTTCTGCAGGCCACAGTCCTTTTTGTCTCTGGGTTGTCTGCTGTGTTGGTCTTCCTGTCTGTGCTCCTGCTTAGGAGCCTTTTCATCCTGACCTCTGTTCTCATCTCTCGCTGAAGTACTGGATTCATCGTTCTGTGGGAGGGTCAGTTTTCGTCTTTTGAGAATTAAGGGCCTGCGAGGGCTGGTCCTCATTATTGGTCTATACTGTCACTCTCCATTGAAAGGGAGAGGAACAAATCCTGCAAAACAAAAGGTACAACATAAAGGCTGCAGCAAATCATCTCAAGACCTCCCACAGAGCACACATTCTCAGCAGTTGCTACAAAGCTAGAAACACAAAAGGGAAATTGAAAGGCTGACAAGGCTACTAAGAAATCATACCTCCCTAACCCACACCTTGTGTAAGCAGGATGGGAGAGAGATCTGCAGAGCAGATAACTTGCATCACAAAGTACATTATAATGAGCAAAGTGTGTATGTGCTTTACAGAAAAACTTAGCTATAATGTGACCAGCATCAGCCAGCAAGCTGGAGGCGAGGTAGAATATAGAAATAGCAGGGCTGATTCTTACAGTTGATTGCTCTAACAGCAGATTACACAACCTGTGTGAAAAGGGTATTTACAGATGGTTTAAGACCTGGGAAGCAGAGATTACCCTGAACACTACAAAGGCACACAATAAATGCAGCAGAAGTAAGGTGCTTTAAGCTAGACACCAAGTAAATGTACTTCTAATTCCTTTCATAGATTTGTTAAGATTTGACATAAAGTCATCATTGGGCAGCATACAATTTTGATGTCAAACTGTTGGACAAGAGGTGGTTTAGACTATAAAGCAGGAAGCAGAGGAAATAAAATTCAGATACTGCTTCCAGGGTAACATGCTGTGAGAATACTACAAATAATGCCATCAGGAATTCGGTACAGTCTGTGCTTTTCTGCAAACGATACCTGAACAATATGCAAATTGTACTTATTGCTTATCATTAGAGATGGCAAGCAGAATAGAAACAAATAACAAGAAAAACGAGGCCTTTTGCATTGGTAGATTCAACGAGGTCAGCAGGTAAACGAGCAAATTCTCAGTACGAATCCCCCACATTGATACAAAGCAGAGTGCAGCAGATAACAAGCTGAGCTGATGCCCTATGCACAGGGAGCAGCCAGCCCGGCGATCATTCCACGCGGGTTCTGGCAGCCGGCACAAGCATGGCCCTCTGCGATCTGCTCCACCCCCTTAAGGAGAGGCAGCGCCGAAGGAAGAGCCCTGCGCCAGCTCCCCCAGGCTGCGTTCCCGTGAGCAGGAACAGGAGCGCGTCACTTCCCAGGGAGGCCCCGATCTGCTACTCCCGCACGGGCCCGGGAGCACCGCTGTGTGCGCGCTGCCCGAGGAAGCACGGAGGGCAGCGCCAAAGCGCTCCCGGCTCCTCCTTCCCCCGCTCCAGCCCCTGCGCTGCCGCCCCGGCCAGCGGGTTCACCTGCTCCCGCGGGGCCTGCCGCCCCGGCCGAGCCCAGGCCCTGCCCTCTCCCGCCCGCGCGGTGACCTTATCGTGGCCCGCCGAGGGGTGCCGACCCTTGCCAGGGTCCCCGGAGGATGGTGGCGGGCTGCGGTCGGGACTCACCAGCTGCCGGGCAGGGGCAGGGCCGATGCAGGGCTGTGGCGGCGACCCCGGCGCTCCCGGCGCGGCCCCGGTTTGAATTTGGCGCCCGGCGCAGCGCTGGCCCTGTCACGTGCCGGCCTGCGCCAGTGAGCGGCGGCGGGGGCGGGGCCGGGCGGGTCGGGCCAATCGGCGCGCAGTGGGCGGGACCGCGGCGGGCCGGGCCAATCGGCGGCGGCGGCGGGGGATACGGATGTGCGGGCGGGACAGAGCCCGGGCTGCCGCGATCGCGTTGTTCAGCTCGGCCCTGTTTCGGGCCGGCCGCTCCGGACCCGGCTGGGCAGTGCCGGCAGCTTCCTTCAACCATGCTGCCCGCGGCTGGGAGCCCCGCCGTGCGCCCGGGCCGCCGGCAGCGCGCTGACTCCTGGTGAGGAGCTGCGGGGTGTTACCGTTTAACGAGTGTGTCACGGCTGCAGCGGGCTGGCGGGGCCCGCAGCACTCCCTGAGCACGCCGCACTTCGCTAAGCGGTCAGGCTGTTGCAGTCTCATACATCGCTCAGGAAATGTTATCAAGTTTCCTTGTGCGTGCTGATCTATGATAAGTCAGGCTGGGTGAGTACGAGCCAGCTGTGGCCAAGAAGGCTGGGGGCGCCTGGCCTGTATCAGCAATAGCGTGGCGGCAGGACCGGGCAGGGATCGTTCCTCTCTCCTCCGCACTGCTGGGGCACTCACAGTGCCATGTCCGGTTCCGAGCCCCTCACTTCAGGAAGGACATTCAGGTGCTGGAGTGGGTCCTGAGAAGGACAGCAGAGCTGGTCTGGAGCACAAGTCCCATGAGGAGCAGCTGGGGGTGTTCAGCCTGGAGAAAAGGAGGCTCAGGGGCACCTTATTGCTCTCTACAGCTGCCTGAGAGGAGGCTGTGGCCAGGTGGGGATTGGCCTTTTCTCCCAGACACCCAGTGATGGAACAAGAGGAAATCGTCCTAAGCTGCACCAGGGGAAGCTTAAGTTGGGCATTAGGAAGAAGTTCTTCACAGGAAAGGTGATTAGACATTGGAATGGGCTCCCCAGGGAGGTGGAGCCACTGTCCCTGAAGTGTAGCACGTAGTGCCATGGTCTAGTTGCCATGGTGGCGTCTGGCTAAAGGTGGATTTGATGATCTGAGAGGTCTTTCAACCTAATTGATTCTGTGATGTGTTTTCCAACAGAAAATGAAATACAATGTTACTTCAGTTCAAACTTATTCATTAGGCAAAGCAAACAAATCATGCAAGATCTGTAGAATACAGGAGGGAGATGTCAACTCTGTTTTGTAAAAAAGAAAAAAAACAAACTTAGTCTCTTGAAGTTAAAATGTACAGATAGTTAGCAACCAGAAAGGGAAAGAGTTCTGATTATCTTAGCCCTTGGCATTACAAGCAAGATTGAATTGAAAAAATGAAAATAAGTTTTTTTGGGTTTTCCTTTTCATAGCTGATTTGACATGGCTGGATCAGTAGGTCATCTGCTCCCATTCCTGCACTGCATTTCTAAATCCACCTGAAAATTGACAAAAGGTTCAAGAACTACTGTTGGGAACAAGTCTGCCTTGAGATGTGTACACTGTGCTGTTGCATAAATGTTTTGCTTTTGTTATAAACTGTATCTGAGGTTTCCAAACAAGTCTTTCTTCAAATCCATTTATTTGCCTTCTACAGATTCAAGAGCACTTTAGCATCTCCTCGGGGTGCTTCCTTCTTTCTTCAATTGGCTCCAACAAGCATCATGAGGTTTCTAAGCAGTTTTACCACACCTTTTGATGCCTCCAAAGAAGAAGTGTACCCACAAGGCCAGGAAGGCAGAGCTGGTTTTCCTTGAGCAGCCAAGGGCAGGGCCCATCCATTGCTATGAAGCTCCACTGCATTTGGCTGAGAATCCCAGACGTGTGCCTACAAAACGTGTGGACCTGAACACCTCTGCTGCCTGGGTTGGTATAAATTATCATTCCTCCTGCACCCCACAGCAACAGTTTTCCAGTTGCTCCTGTATGTCTTAACAGAAAGTTATCTGTTCTGGATCTGGAAAATTATTAGCCCAGACCTGAATTCCCTCTATCAGTCTAAAGCATAAATAAGTGCTTGAGTTGCTTTACATTCCAAGAATAAGCACTAAGGTCTTGGTTAGTTGAAGACATAAACTGTATGCAGTGTTTACTGATTAATGAGTATTTGTCTTCTAGAAAAATTATTCCCATCAGGAAAACACTGTTTTCCTAGGCAACCAAAAACTCTGCACGAAATGAACATTAGGGGAGATTTTTCTTATCGGCTTGCTGTTTGAAATAACTGCTGAACTCTAAATGTTACATGTTAAAGTACTGGGTGTATTGTTTAAATCTGACTGCTAACTTTAGAGAACATAGGTTTTCACTTCAGAATCATTTGTTCTAACCTGCCCTCTTTCCATTTCTGTGTTTTGAGTAGTTTCTCTCCATACCAATCTTCTGATGGGTTCATTATCTTGGGACTGTTTGCCATGTCCTAAAATACTCCTTGTATCATGTAATGTAAAGATTTATTTTTTTAAAGCAAACAGCTGCAGCAGAGACAGACTGTTCCTATGCAACAGTAGTCATCACCTAGGGGAGCTCTGTTTAAACATTACTGCTGCTTGGCTCTGCTCTTCACAAAGCAGGTCAGGAAGTGTGGTTTCAGACCTGCATGAAACATTCCTTTGTATTTTTGTGATGCCTTAATCTTGAAGTAGGACATCTTCAATTTTTTCCTCTTTAAATTTTTTTTTCTATCTGCTTGAGGCAGTTAGCTCTTCAGTTTCTGAATCACTAAGTAAAATAACTGCTGTGAATAAGCATTCATTTTGTTTGGAAGAGGTGGAAACATCCACTCTGGTTGCTCTTTGATTCCTAAAATACAAGTATTCTAAAATTTGTTTGAAGCTATTGGTACTGAAACTGTTAAATATTTCTCAGTTTGGAAAATGTGGTAGGTTTGTAACTTCTGGAAGCATCCTCTGCTGAGTGTCTGTCAAATTGTTTCAATGGAAACTGATTTTCTGCTCCTCTCTTTTTGGCATTATCTAAGTTTTTCATACCTTTTCCACTGCTAGGTTCCTGCACAGGTAAAACCTACCTACATGTTCTCTGAAGCCAGGAGGACATATCCTTAAAATCAGGGACTATGTTAAGTATGTGTCAGTATACAATTACTACAGAATCATTTCTCTTTTCCAGCACAATGGCTTTGGATTCAAACAGTTCAGCTGTACATCAGACAATCACCATCCTTAGTTAAATTGCACTCAGTGTTTTTAGGAACTATACAGTGACTCAGGAATGCTGAAGGAGATCTGTAGTTACGGGAGCAAGAACTCAGTTTGGTGTGCTCTTGGGAAAGGCAAACTGGAACCTGAAACAGAGTCTGACTTTTTTGTTAACAACCAGGGATTCAAAGGACACTGTAATAAAAGGATTTCCAGGGTTTGAGTCCAGAATCATTCAAAGAAATATAGACTGTTGAGCTTGGACCATCTTTTCTATAGGAAGCTGATTGTAGAAGTGGATTTTGGGTGATCTGTTACTCCACAATACAGCAGTTAAGTCTGTTTTGAAACAGATGTTTGGGGGGAAGATTTTGAACATCGTATTAACACAATCTAAGGGGATTGAGCTAAGTGGGCATTCTTCAGTCATTTTGTGTTGCTCTCCCTGTTCAGCCTCTACTTCTCTGGGAAGGCTGAGGATTTAGTTCTTTAAATCTATTTGAGTTATGCTAAGACACAGAAACAAAAAGGATCCATTCTGAACTTTCTTAAATCTGCAGGGTTTACAGGAGAAGACATCACTTAGACTTCTTTTAAAACCCAGATCTTGAGTTCTTTTTGAGCTGCCAGTGATCAACTCACTTGCACCCCAATGACTTTCCACAGAACAGTGGCAGAACATATTGTTGAAGTTCAGAGGCATCTCATGCATAGCAGCTTTGTTAGTGATTCATTTGCTTTGCTGCAGAACAGATTATTCAATGAACACACTGGAAAAAGGTGGGGAAGTAGAATTGCCTGTAGGAAAGGGTTGGGGTTTTATCTTATTATTATGTCTTTCCCTTCAGGTGTGCCCACAATTTGACACAACTAAGCCACTGGTGTTGAAAGCACGCCAGAAGAAGCATCGTGGTCCTCAGAAGTCCTATAATCAGGATGCCAACCACAGCTCATTTCATGCACGAGGAGCTGCAGCCTGCAGATTTCCTCCTTTAACTTTTGAGAATCCAAAAGGACATGCGGTCCCTCCGTTGGATGATCCAAATTGCTTGAGGAAGAATGCACAGTGCTCTCCCAACCAGCCTAAGAAAGGGACAGCAGCAAATGCCAACATCCAGGTGAAGAGTCTAGAGAACTGTGGAGGGCCTGCTCCCCAGCCCGTGGAGCAAGAAGTCTCTAGTCCATCAGATGCAGAGGCTGCACAGGTTCCTTCCCCAAGGAATGGGAGATGCAGCAACACTCTATCACCAAGTAGTCACGCCTGGCACCCAGAAGAAGCGTTGCCACTTGGTACTGAGCCCTGTGGGAGAGGGGAGGCGGCAGCAGTACTGGTCGCAGATACTCCCGAGCACGAGTATGGAATGAAGGTCACCTGGAGGCGGCGGCCGCACATTATGAAGTACCTGCGGGAGCAAGGGAAGCTGAGCGCTGCGGACATCCTGGTCAAGGCAAACATGGAGCTCCCGAGGGGACAGCCCCACACCTGACCTGGCGGGAGCAGCGACTCGCTGCGTGCAAGGACACGCCCGGACAGATGATGGCCCTCAGGGGGCTGAGGGGACCTGATTTCAGCCCGGCCCGGTACTGCGCCTGGCAGCGCCTCCGACAAACGCCGGGGCGGGCGCGGGGAGGGTCTTGGCGACGGAAGGGGGTTGGGGGGGGTCATTTGGGGCGGTCTTCCCTGGGGACGTGTGTTCAGCAAGGGCTCGGTGCCGCACGCCATTCCCGCCGGGACCGTTCTCCGCTCGCGGCGGAGGCGGCGGGCGCCTCCCGCACGGAGCCACGGGGGCGGCCCTTGCGTTCCGCCGCGCGTGCGCGCCGTCGCGGCCAATCGGCGGGCGGCGTGCTCGCTGCCCCGGCCAATGGCGGCGCGCCTCAGTGCCGCGCGCCGTTGCTAAGGGCAGCGGCGGGCGGGGGCCCATAGCAACGGCGGGGCCGCGATGGACGGAGCGGGGGGAGCCGGCGGGCCCGCCGCCCACAGGTGAGCGGGGCTGGGGCTGCGGCGTCCCGGGGCCCAACAGGCCTGGGCGGGGGCTGCCTCGCGTGGTAGCAGCGCCCGGGGCCGGGCTGAGCGGCCGCAGCGGGGCCCGGGCGGGCGGAGCCGCAGGGCAGCGGCCACGCGGGCCGGGGCTGCCCCGTTAACACCCGCGTCCCGCTGGCGGGCGGCAGCCGTGCCGCTGTTTTATGTGCGGGTGTATTTTATCTCCTTCACTCTAAAACGTTGGTGTGCATCGTCTGAATACTTGTAGATTAAACCGGTTTCGTGGTGTCTTGGTGCACTCGTGGTTTCTGGGCGCTGCTGTGAAGCGTTTTCGCGGTGTTCTTCAGCCCCTCTGCTCCTCCTAAGGAAGCTCTCTGGGTGTTTGGTATCACTCTGGTTGTGCCTTTGCAAGGAAAAAAGGAGGAATAACTGAAACGAACTCAACTGATGTAATAGGAACAACAGCTGTGAACTATGGAGAAGCGGTTTTGGAAAGATTTTATGGTTGGGGCACTTAAAATCGAAATTATTTGAAATGTGAGTGTACTGGCAAGCAGAGAAAACAGGTTTTGGCAGAGTTGGTGTCATTGCTAAAAAAACAGGAAAATCTATCTTTGTGCCTCTGTTTGGATAGGAAAAAGTAAAGCAAGTAAAGAGAGAAACCTAAACTTTGGGTGGTGAAATGATAATGAACACAGTGTAAAAGAGAAACAGTATTTTTTATTACATACATTGTTACATTTGGTAATTTAAGGGGGATGAAAAGCAACAGTGGAGTTAGAAAGCCTCCTGTAACTGCTTAGATCCACCAAACATGCTATGAAACATTAGATTACTTTTTATGCATGCTTGAAAGGCCTCATGTTGTCTAGCAGTTCTGGAAACAATTTTTTAGGAAATGGTGTCCAGATACATGTAAATTTCCCTGCACAATAGATGTTTAGGTTTGACAGAGTTGACGCTACAGGAAATAATTCTGCTGTTCTGATAACAGTTCTATTGGCATGATTTCTTTCTGCTAAGGAACTTGTCTCATGTGCTTTTATGGGTGCCCCCCAGAAACAGGCTAACAATAATGGCAGTTCATGGGGTAGCTGCTTCCCTCCCATCCCAGTTTATTAAAGAAACATCCATTTCTTTAGCTTTCTTAGTCCCCACGGTTAAGGTAAGAAAACTAGAATACATGAACTTAAAGTAAAGTACATAGTTTTAAAATAGATCTGTAAGGCTTGTTATTTTTAGAGGTGTTTATTTTTCTGGAGCGTTCATCAGCATTGGAATAAATTTGAGGAAGACAAATGTCTGTATTCTTAGGAAAGCTCTTCTTTTTATGAGAAAAAAATAGTAAAATTATCCAGAAGTTGTTAATCTGGTTACTAGAATTCTTGTTTGGTAAAATAATTGTCAGTTGTCCAAACAGTGGATTTTATGGAAAAGGTAAGTGTGATACATAATAATACTTTATGGCAATGAAGATACTACAGGTAAAGTTGAACAAAGCTGTACCTGAGAACTGCTGGCAACATTTTTTTTTTGCCATTTTTTCCCCCAGGGGTGGAATGCCTTTACTGTTGAGCAATGTAAAAAATACACATGAAGATATGGGAAGTATTTTATCTGATGGACAGAGTAGAACATTGCCAGTCAAAAATTAATGCATATGGTTTTGTAAGTGTGCTGTGCGATACATGATGATGGATAGACAGTAGAGATCTTGGATTTTGGCCATCTACAGGCTGTCACTTGCAAATACTGTGTTGTGTTAGACTTTCTTCCACTGGAACTGGAATTACTCAACTTCATTTTAAAGTTTGGCTTTCAGGTAAACATGGCACAACTGTCTTAATGCTTTAGAAAATTATAAGCTCAATATTGCTTTTTTCGTGCTCTTGGTAAGTGCTGACCTTCTCTCTTACTTGGGAAAGTCCTTTTGGAGACTTACCATGAAATTATTAGTGTAAAAACATTCGGGTAAAAGCAATTCTAATTTATTGTAAGCTTTTAAAATATTGTGAAGGAAATTTGTTTCTTATGGTAGTAAGTGTTTTAGAATCTTGCAGACCAATGGACTTTGCCCTTTTGCACACTAATCACACAGTGTACAGGAATACTTAGAGCTTCCCACATGCTGCATTCCAATTATCCTTCAGCTTCTGACTTGCAGATGTCATGTAAGAGGAACAGAATTTTCAAGGGGCAAAAATCTTGACTGAGTCTGCAGAGACTAAAAAGCTGGATGTCAGCCACAGCAGTCCTGCCCTCATTTGGATGCTTCCTTGGGGTCCAGCCATGCATCAGTTAGTGGCTTTCAGTTTGTGAACTCTGGGATATTTCCTCAGTGTTTCCCAAAGTTAATGAAGAAAAACAGCCTGTTGCCAATAAGCTCAATTTTCAGAACATTAGGAGCTCACAGATTAAGAGAAGTTGAAGACTTCTCTTTAAAGTGATACTGTTGTCTGGCCAAAAGCCCCTTCCACATTTTAAAACTTGAGTGTAGTTGAGGTTGTCAGGAATCTCTGTGGCTGCTGGACTTGAGTATTTTGTATAAATGCACCATAATTTTGAGGAGAAAAAAGACAAAATACTTTGCTAATTATTTTTGCTATACTTGTAAACCAGAGAAGACAGGTAAGTTTAAAATTCCTTTTAAAAGCCTCTCAGCATCTCTGTTAGTCTTTAGGTATCTTTATTTAGCCACCAATGACCTTAAAATTAACAAGCAACATTTGTTAAATTTCAGGACTTGGAATTCTGTAAATCTTATCCTTAGATGAACGAGAATTGGCTTAATATTCTGTTTGCTGCACCTTTTCCAGCTCTAAACATTATAATGAAGAAATCTGTCTGAAGTGAGACAAACCTGTAAATATTTTATGAGTGTGGTTGATACGTACTCCTTGAAGTTCAGATTCAGCCGAAAAGAAAACCTTTGCAATTTGAGGCTGCTGCTGTTAATGTGAATGAAGGAGTCACCTCACTTCTTGTGATGTGGACAGCAGTGGCAAGAGAGGAAAGGCAACAATGTGTGACTAAAATTTCGGAATACAATTTGAGACTCACTTAGTAACAGCAATTGCAAAGATGTATCCTGCAGTTGAACCTTGTTTGAATTCTCTCTTTAATTTCTAGTTAGCTCTTTCCCCATCTCTTACCAGCTAGAATTTAGGTTACTGGTGACCCAATTTTTTTTAATAGAGAGCCATTACTTTTCTCTTCTGCTTTTTTTTTTTTAATCATGGTGTGGCGTTTATAGGAGGCAAAAATGCGCTGACTTAACATAATTATGGCTTTGTATGTGTGAAAACTTCCTGCAACCAGACTTGCACTGGGATGGCTCCAGACTCTTGTTTTGTTGCTGAGGCAGAGCTGAGTGATCTCCAAAATAAAACTGTGTTGTAATTGGGTCATGGGATGAATTCTCTTCTAAGTGGATTTGCCGATATGACTGGAGATGTTGCCTTGGACCACTGCAAGAACATTTACACCAACTCTTAGTGCTCTTTAAAACACACTCTGTGGGATGTTTGAACTCTTGAACTCCCTGTGTTCTTGCTATAGGAGTCTGGATGCTTCTACATTTCTTTCTGACTTTGCATTCTTTTGTGATATCTGAGGCAAAAAGAGCAAGAACTAAAATCTAGCAGTGTTATCTTGCCAAGTCACCTAGTTTGAGATCAAAATGACATTTCACTGTTTCTGTCTCTTTAATGGCTTTCCCTTTCAAGTTTTCTAAAATAAAAAAAAAAAAAATCTGGACCGGGAATAAAGGTCTACAGTCAGTTCAGAAAATTTCATATTCCTTTCCCTATTTTTAGTTTGAAATACAAGTATACAAGTATTTTACTTTGAAACACAAGTACAATTCATCTTGTCAAGTGTGATGTACTTGTTTTTAGGGAACTTTGGGTTTTGTTACCTGGTCTGGGTTAAGCACAGCACGTGCTATTTAACTGCTGCCTTTGTTGCTAGGAGAGAATAATGGCTGCTCTACATTTCACTGGCTGCCTCTTGTAATGAGGTACCACGTCATCAAAAGTGACAGGCAAGGTTTAATAATTCACAAACAGAAGATCACAAGAGACAGAATTCCAACCCCCTGGGGATCTTGCTTTCCTCTTTCCTTAGGAAGATGTGTTTCTATAAGTGAAATGGCTGTGAGGATTTGAAACATGTAGTTGAGAGAACTTTAAATAGAAAGGTGAAGTTCTGCTTGTGGAATAAATTTCTCTTTTTTTTTTTTTTTTCCTTAGCAGAAACCTAAGTTTCATTAGGTTTAACTGAATTAACCTGAAGCATAGTGCTCTGCATTTGTCGTGGTGGTTAGGAGCTGAAAACTCCTGAGTCATGGAGTCACCAGCTGAACTCTTGGAGGAATATGCCTGACGGGAGGTTCCTTGTTTCCCTTTTCTTGTAAGAATTATAATAAAAACCCAGTTGAAACCCCTTCTTTGGCTACACACTTAAAATGTAAGTTTATGTGCTTATTCTGATGATTGTGTTTTTTGTGCCACCCTCCCAGCATTATGATGGCTTTGATGGTTAATGGCTTGTGTGGAATTCTGGCTTCTCTTGGCCTTCCTTCCAGGAGAAGAGTACTACTTCTGCTTTAGGTTTGCAGAAATGAATTTATTTGGGACTTGTGGCTAAGGAAAACAAGAATCTCCTTTCTGTTCCCCCTATGAAGTATAGCAGAGAATGACACAGGCTTTTGTTTGCACTCTTTATAGTCCAAATAGAAGTCATACTAGCTTCTGTCCAGAGAGTGCTGATTCATTTTCCTTGCTCTGCTCCTTTGTTCCAAGTAAGAGGAGCTAATCTTTGGTACTTGATAAGTCACTTTTTGCATGGTGTGTAAAACACTAACAATGCAGTAGTCAAAATAGTTCTGTGCTCAATATGTAACCTTTTCATCATGCTTTTATTCCTGTTGCATTTTCTTGCAGCAACCTGTATTTTTTTAATGTCTTCTAGTTTGTTCTCTCACATTTGGGATCTAAACTTGTAACCTCTAGAACCCAACCAGACAATCACAGAGGATGGAAGATGATCTGGAGCAACCCTGCTGCTTAAGCAGGGTTAGCTGGAGCAGATTGCACAGAATGATGTCCAGTTAGGTTTTGAATATTTCCAGAGATGGAGACTAAATCTTCCTGAGCAACCTGTTCCAACATTTGACCACTTTGTCTGGAAAATTTTTTCTTGATATTGGGTAGAATTTCATGTACTTTAGTTTGTGTCCATTGCCTCTTGTCCTGTCATTAGGCACTGCTGGCTTTGCTTTACACCCTTCCATCAAGTTATTTCTGCACATGGATAAGTTACCTCCTGAGTCTTCACTTCTCCAGGCCCAGTTCTCTCAGCTTCACCTCATGTAAACCACTTTGGTCCCTTGAGCACCTTTGTGCCCTTTGCTGGTTATGTCCATCTCTTGCTCCCAGGAGCCCAGAACTGGATGCAGCATCTCGTGTGTGGCTCCAGCAGCAGAGGGGCGGTGTCGCTTCCTCAGCCCGCTGGCAGTGCTTTCCTAATGCAGCCCAGGATGCTTTGCCTTGAGAGAGTGAATTGCTGGCTCGTGATAAACTTGTCCACCAAAACAATATTCATCAATTTCTGAAAAACTAATCTCAACAAACAGCATAAACTTCATTCTTTGTTTAACCATAATTCAGCTTTTCTCCTATGGTACTTTCATTTCTCATTATTCTGTTACTTTACCTTTTTGCGGGTGTGTTTGTGTTGCTGTGTAATAGTGCAGAGAATATTCCACTGCACTTCTCACAGGATAATTTTATACTGGGGTTTTGTGCTTCCACAGATACCATTTTGAAACTGAAGGCAGGTGTGATCTTTGAGTGGTCATTTTACTCTGCCTGCACAGTTTCATTTTTACCTTACAAGATCACTGGAACAAGTACTGTAAAGAAAACAGAAGCTTGTGTCTCCTGTACTGATAAATCCTTTTTCTCCATTGACCTGGCTGTGGTAGTCAGTCCTAAACTGCATCATTATTTGCCTAGTTAAATTTGGCATGTGAACAGTCACCCCAAAATTGATGCAAGTATGGAAAATTTAGTGCTGCAAGGATAAGCTTGCATCAAATTCATGCCTTTAGTGGGTTTAGCCAACAAAAATAATTATTAATCTGTTAATATTTTATAGCAAATAATGTTTGTAGCATGTACTCCTCTGATTAATTTTTGCTTGAATTCCTTTCTTCAGCACAATATTCCTGTTGCTGTGAGTTGTCAGGGCAGCTGTTTTGCCACAATATAGGAGAAACATATCCATATTCATATAGATACATGCAAAGAATATTCATATATTCTTCAGAGCACCAGCCTTTTCAGTTTTGGTTTGTTTTGGGGTTTGTTATTTTTTTGTTGTTGTTTTTTTGGAAGAGGGTGTTTAGTGGGGAAGGCAGATAGTGAGTGTTTTGTTTTGGTTGTTTTTGACATGCTTCTGATCTGTGTGGCTTTAAAGAAAAACACCTGATAATTTCACATTAAAATTCTATTTTTAAGCCTGCAGGTAGGTAGAGGCAGAAGTTTTAAAGGATTAGCTAGCTATTTTGTTTCTTTAGGATGTTTTTAAGTTGTAAATTGTTCTTTAAGTTATAAATTGTTCAGATAGTTGGTACAAGTTATTGGCAGGATTATGTAGTGGATTCAGGTATATTTTGAAATGAAGTAGAACATGCAGATCTCAGTGCTTGTCTCTAGTTGCTCCCTTAATCCACACTGATCTGGCAGCTGAGTTTATTGTTCTTATTAGTTTATTTTAAACTTATTTTCAAATATTCAGAGATAAATCTTATTCAATCTGTATTATGTAGTACAGAATTTCTATACTAAAGCAAATCCAAGACAGTTATTTATTTACTAATTCAGAATTGCTTCCAAAACTAGGTGTTCGCTCTTTCTGTCATTGTTCTCATAATATATTCAGTAGGTGAAAAACTTTTCAAACAAATTTTGTGAACCCTTTCTCAAAACAGTATTCTATTTATATTCTTGTTTTTGAGGTGCAGAGGGATCAAAGGTCAAACTGATTTTACTGATTTCTGTAAAAAAGGGAGATGCACTAAACTTGCCTTTATTGAAGTATCACCTGCTTAAAAATAATGTAATGAAATGTTGATGCAACTTCAGCAGTGTCACTTAGAAAGAAGTGTGGCATTTTATGGCTGATTTGCAGCAGATCAGTTTACTTTGGAAGACTTACTGCTTATTAATTATGAATGAAAGAATATCCTGTGTTTACCAAAAAACCCCCACTCTCTTGCCTTGGGGAAGGCAGAAAAATTTGGTTACCTTCACTCTTGTGGATGGTATGCTATGCATTTTCCCAAAAATGTGCAGTTGCAGCTGTGTCAGAACTCCACCCTTTTGTGGATTGGAAGGTGCACTACAGATAAATTTTGTTCCTCAGTTTCCAGAGACAATATAGCAATTTTTGTTTGTAAGCAATCTTTTGAAAGATAAGAATCCTTCTTCAAGTAATGTTTTTTTCTACAGCTTCTGTTTTCTTTCATAGCTGTAGTTCAGATGAGAATAATCCCCAGGAAAGTTTATTGGAGGGTTAAGAGTCAAAATACTTTCACACCAGCTGACTCAACATTTCTTACTGAAGTTGCTTTTACTTGCACTTCTACAGCTAAAAATAAAATGCAGTGGATGAAGATGTGGGCCACAAGCCACATTCTTCTCATCCCCTGATTTTTAAGTTCTGGGAGTATTGCTCCGAGACATAACTGCTGCTAGCACGTTAATAAACTGCAATGAAAGAGAAATTACAGGAGCTTTGTAAGACTTTTGATGGAAGCAGTCCTGTGTAGAGTGAGAAATGGAACATAAGATATTGGGAAAGTGGGAAGATTTGTGGATTAAAATGGTGTTATTGTGCCTTGGAGCTCCTTTAAAAGGAGTAATGGAAACAACTGAAAATTTAAGGATCTTGACTATTAATATATAGGTTCATATTCCTACTGGTATCTAAAGATTGTGTTTATTGAAAGGATTTCTATGTCAGACTGATGCAAAAATGTCAAGCTTGTTTGCAACAAGGCCCAGTAAACTCAAGATCCAGCTCACTCCAAAATGATCTGGAAGTTTCTGCTGGACACTTTCCCTGAATCTCTCTGCCAAACTATGGACTATTCCCTAGAGCTGTGCACAAATAGGTAAATTCCTCAGCTTTTCTCACCAAGGATTAAGTGCAGGTACAGTGCTGATAGGTGCTGTAAAGATACTTAGGACAAAACAAGCTGTGTTTCCTTCTCTTGGGTCAGATTTTCATTTAAGGTTGGAGTGGGGTTTGCTTCTATCAGCTAGTCTGACCTTCCTCCTAAAAGAGGCAGCCAACCTTACTTTATTCTTAACTAAACCTTTAACTTGAACTGCAGGATAGATTTAGCTCACTGGGAAGCCCTTAAATCTGCAAGTCTTTGCTGCACTATTGGTTTAGGAGGAAAAACTGAGTACAGTATTTCTTTAGTGGAATATGAGAAATGTACATTTTGTTGAATGCAGGGAAAGTTATAATGGTGTTTTCCTTGGTTTAACATATTTCAAATCTTTCCAGTAAGTCCTCAGTCATGTAGAACATTTTGTCTCTACAGGGTGCTCTTTCCTGTTGCTTTTCTCTGCTCATTGCCTCTCATTGACAACTGCAGCCAGTCAATTCCTTTCAAAACTAGTCAATTATCCATGACAAAGTCAACTCTTTTTTTTTCTTTTTTTTTCTTTTTTTTTTTTTTTTTTTTTTTGCCTCTTTTTAACTTAACAGTCAGTATATAAAAGGGGATTAATTGAAATAACCTGAAAGAAGAATGCTTGGCTCTCCCATCTGGGTTAACCACACCTGAAATAGGAGGTAAACCATAGCCTTCGACAACAGCAACTTCTAACATAGCAATATTCAAGCTTGATAAAACCAGTTGTTTTCTATTGTTTGTTTCCACAGCTCCATGAGTTATCCTAATGGTTAATTAGTCACAGTGTTAAATAAAAAACTTATTTGCAACCTGAATTCGTTTAGCTTCAGTTATTTATGTCTGGATTTTATTGTCTTCTCTCTCATCAGTGTCATGTGTAACCTCAAATCCATGGAATACAGTGGAGTGTATTGAATTTCTCTTGAATAAACTGTAGGATGCATTGAAATCTTACTAAGAGGTGCACTTTCCAGTCCTTGGTCAATTTGTTCAGCTTTCTGCTGAACTTGCTTCAATTCTTCAGTCCTTTCCTATGTGGACCTTGGACAGAATGGAAGAACATTTTCAGGCTGGTGGATTGCTTTTATTTTCTACATTCTGCTTTGATACCAGGATTTTTCATTGTTCTCAGAGTTGGATTATACTGTATGTTTGTGTTTGGCTGATTCAATGGTAATTATTGCCAAGTGCTTAGAACATAAGTATTTTGGTTGTGGTTTTTTTTTTCAAGTACAGCATACTCAGGAACACAGACAAGCTGCAATGAAAACAAGAGTGTTACCTCTGCTTATCCACAGTTTGTAATGCCAGAATTTCAGTGTTATTGAAAAATATGTCCATTCTGAAAGAACTGCCAATAGATGTATTGTTCCTTTTTTACAGAAAGGAAAATAAATCACACAAAAGGAAGCTTCAGTTGCATACATGAATATCGGTTAAATAATTTGTGAGTTTTTCTTCATTGTGGTTGTTTGCTATTCTGGAAATGGTTAGGAAAGACCAAATTGATTTATAATAAATTTGTTGCATATTCCTATTGCAACACTTTGATTTCTGATTATGAAATGGAAACCAGGCTGATTCTGATTTCAGTAGGAATTTGAGATGCTACCAATTAAAATAAAACTTTTTGCTCCCTGTTAATCTGTGTCAAATCTGTGAACCCCTTTGCATCTTGCCATCTTCTTCCATGTTTTATTAAATATTATTTAAGTTATTTCCCACTCTCATTTTTATTCTGTATCCTGCACTATCACTAATGTTTCCTTGTATGTTCTGTTCTGTGTAATCTTTCCTTTCTCTGTGGCACATGTCTGTTATCTGTCATGCAGCTTCAGTAGGATTGCAGGTGGATTCTGGTAGATGTAGCAGTGGTGTCTGTTGCAGGATCTCATGTAGGCTGCTGTGCTGCAGTGGTTGGGGTGAGGACATTGACACAGACCACTTGAAAATTTTCAGTTCTTATTTATCAAGGGTAAATGGGCAACTGGTTTGGTGGTCAGGATTTTTTCCCCTGTTTCTAACTGTGGTGTTGTAGCTATGGAAATGCTGCTTATTTTTCCTTTACCTGATGGATATTTAATTTTTCTTGTGGCACATAAACCCTTCAAACAGAAAAGCAAAGGGCACAGTGCTTTGGTGTGGGCATGTCTGACAGAGCACTGATCTGTGTTGTCAGTCCAGCTGAAGGAGGGTTCCTGCTTGAAGCCTGCAGCTGGATTAGCACACCACTTACATTCCTTAGTGGTGAGCTGTGGGAGTGACTCTGGCACAGCGTTTTCCTGTTAAAGTTTGTAATAACACCAACTGCTGTGGGGGGATAGAAAAAGGTTTAAAGTGGGAATTTCTATTTTGACTGGTTATTATGTTTTCATAATGATGAGTTCTAGAAGAAAAGTTGCAGGAGCAGTATAAAAAAATAGTGTGAAAGGGGTGTTTTAAAGCTAGTATTTATAGTGCTACATTGCTCATGACTTTATTTTGCTGCTTGTGTGAAACCTTAAAATCATGACTTTATTTTAATGCTTGTGTGAAACCTTGCACTTTAAAATGGTTGCTTTCATTTTGTTTTGCCTGCAACTCAGCAATCTTGGTCTGTGTTTTAAAGTAAATTGTAAGAAAACACTTTGTTATTTTTTTCCTTTATCAAGCTCTGTGACCTGTTAGAATCTTTATGTTCAAGCATCAGTTAAGTAGCCAGAGTTGAGGCACTGTGTAGTCTGTGTTGTGCTCCTGTTACATAATGTAGCTTCATTTCAGTCTAGGTAGAAAATAATTTAACATACAAAGTAAATAATTTGTCCTGAAGATTTCGCAGGGCATGTGAGTCCTGCTATTTCAGAGCTTTGTCATTTTCCAGGTAGAAAGGAAACCTTGTCAACTTATTTCCTAAAGTGGTAGTGTTTATTTCTTCTGATTTTTTTAAAGAAGAGACTCAAATTGCTCAGGGATACATTTTCTGCTAGGAAAAGAAACAAAATCACAAATAGCAGCTTGTACCTACCCAGGACACCTCTGTGTCCATCAGAAGGTGTCTGTAAGTCTGCTCTTGATCACAGGTAGTAGTTTGCTTTATAACAAACTCTCAACTGCAGTTAGCAAATGTCATCAAGTTCTGAAATCAGGAGGTATATGAGAAGAAAAGGACTCTTCCCTCTCCCTTTTGTTTTTGGTTTTTTTTGTCATGAATATTTTAAGTAGAACTTCCAGTTGTTTTTCAGACTTTGCCAAAGATGGCCTGTTCCATCATCTATGCTGTAAATAATAAGCATGTCACCTTTCACACTGCAGTTTTGTGTGATAACTGTTGTATATTGTGCCGTACTGAGTAGATGTGCTTCTGCCTGTTTCTTTCTTAAGTTGTGGCTATTTTCAAGTGAAGGTGACTGTACTACTGTAAGTGTTGCTTTGGGGATACACAGTTCTCCATCCCTATTCAAGAAAGACACAAATTTTTCCAGGCCCTCCATTCCCTTAGAATCCAAGACACTGTGTATTACAGGTCCATGTGAGGAGTAACATCAATTTTTAGAAACAAAATGTTTTCAAGGACTTAGACTTGTTGTGTGATACTTCAAATTCATAGGGAAAAAAAAAGTATAGAAATAAGGAAAACTGTGGATTAAAAAACCAATGGCAGTCTTAACTTGCTTTAAAACACTACTGGTTGGAAAATCAGTATCAACTCTAGAGTATACAATTTGTTATATATGATGTGTGTGTACAGAACTCTTTTTCTGCATCTTTCAATCTTCCAGGGCAGGGTCTGTGTTTACTGGGGTAGTTTGTCTTTAAGGACCTTTGATTTGTCATCTGCTTGCCTGAAGCTGAGTCAAATGTGGTTTGTTAGGGGTTAAGGGGACTCAGGCTTTTCTTCTCTCCTTAGCTCTGGGTGCTGTAATCCAATTTCCATGGCATGTGTTTTGCAGAAACCCCAGCTCTGCTCTCTCTGTGTATCTCTGGTTTTCCTTGTTGTTAGGATTATATTCAGCACTGGCTGCCAGCTTGTGACTTCACATCATTGGACATTTATGGATACCTAGACCAGACAGAGAATTTCCTGTTTAAATTGAAATTGTGGCTTGCCCTGCTTCTCTGCATGCTGTTAATAAAATATATAATGTTTGTCTGTTTCCCACATTAAGTACCTTCTTCCTGATGCTTTCTTACTTCCAGAGAAGTCTTTGTCAAAACTGTTTTGAAAGAAAGAGCTCAACTGTGGTCAGCAGAGTATGTGCTTAATAGTCAATTAACATTTCCCCTTTGTGGGGCTTTAAATTGCATTTTATGGAATAATTCACTATCATACAAAAGGAAATAGGAAGTCTATATGGAACACAACTTGGAACAAAAAATCAGAGTTATCTATAAAATACTGAAATAGGGAAATTAATTCCTAAAGGTAAAAAAATAATTATGTCAGATGTTGCAAATATAGATTCTCTCAGGTATTAACTGTAGTTAACTGAACATCTGGCAGGAAGAGAAAATGATGTAGGTTTGACTCCAAGACAAAACTGAATTCATTTGGAATTGGGTATCCAGTGAAGGAGCAGGGACTTTACTGAATTGATCTGGACTGTGTTAAGCCTTCAGGTGTAAACTGTCTCCTAGCCCCACCTCAACAGAGGTTTGTAATCCATCTACCAGTAATGAAGCTTTTGGTGCTTTCAAAATCTTTCCAGAAAGGTTTAGTAAGGGGATTAAAACAGAATTCAGTCTTACTTATGGCAGAATTTGTTTTATTTTTAATACTTTGTGACTTGGTCTTCATGTGAGATGGCAGTAATGTCTAATAGTCAGTTTTAAGTCTTGATGATGTTGTTGTTGTCTGAAAATATCCTATGTTCTTGTAATGTGAACTGTTTAATAGCAATAATTAGTTGATTTTTTTATTTTGCTTTTCCAGCATCTTTGAGGATGAAAGCATGAAACTGCGACAGCTGAAACTGCAGAATCAGGTAAATGATAGTGCTGAAGCTGGTAAAGATAAATACAGAAAATCAAACAGCCCTCTAAAGACTTGAGAAAGAGGGGTGAAGTGCTAAAAATGCTTGGTCTAATGAACTTCAAAGATTTTCATGGTTTTCGTTAGTTCAGGTCAACCTTGCCGTGGCTTGTAGATTTGGTGTGTTTGATTAATTTATTTTTCATGTGTTCTCTTATTTAATTGGGATTGAGTCACTAGAGAGCAGGAATAAATCAAAAGATGGGAAGACTGCAGGGAATTATCCATTTTAGGCATCAAAGGAATGGTTTCACTGACCTATAGAACAATCTCTTTAACACTGCTGTTGAAAAGGCTTTCCAGCCTCTTTTGACCTTTTTTTGTTTCCTACAATGAAAATATTTACAGCCAAGCATGGGTCAATTATCAGGATATTGGTCTCAGTTTCTGAAGTACCATATTCTTCAAAGCAATGAAGTATCCATCCTTAATATTCTTTGTCTGTGAAATTTCGAATGCTTGTAAATAGATTAGACAATGTGAGACTCATGATTCTCTAGCTGGCCATTTCACTTGCACCACAGATCACAGTCTTGTATTAAACTCATCTTGTTTAAATTAAAGTATGGTTTTTAGGAAGGCACTTTCTCAGCTAGCATCTTTAAGTCCAGACACAACAGTCTTCAGGAAACTGTTGCAGTGGGTAATAATCCTCTTTACCAGAACCTGGCCATTATTTGTAGTCTGAGTTTGCTAGGCTTTGACTTCAGGCACTGAATTTATTATCAACATTATTGGGTCTATATAGGCATTTATCTAAAACACTTCCGAGTCAAGAGGTAAAATTTATCTTTGGTCATATTTGTGGAAGCTACAGTAGTCCTTTATCTGTAGACTATCAAATGACACTTGTTTAAAAACAAACAATTTATTTAAAAATATAATTAATTAAAATAAATTATAAAAGAGCATTTAGTGTCAAGTGCCATTTGGTAAGAAATTCCAAAACTAAGGGTGGTCTGACTGCTTGGTGATGAACCTCAGGGTCTGGTTTAGTGCTGGTCTTGGGTCATAAGCTGGTAATAATCACTGTCTCCTCGTGCTGGGTACTGTGATTTGCTTAGTGTCAGGCCTTGCCATGGGGATGCATGGCTATTCCTCAAAAAAAGCCAGCTGGGCTGGGTGGGATTCCCTCAGAGCAGCTGTCAGTTGCACCATGAAGAAGTCAGTTTAAATAGTTTGTTTCCTTTCGCAAATTTGTTTCCATCTTTCTTGGATTTGGTTGAGATTGCAATCATCTGCAAAAGAAACATCTAGAAAATGTCACTAAATATATTTTAACTCCTTGCCCTTTGCAAATGAGATTTGTTGAGAAGTGCTGACAAATCTTTAACTTGGAATTTTAGAATTAGGTTTTGGAAATTAATTTTAAAGTTTACTTTGACATGAATAGTACTGTGCCTTCTGAAGAAGCAAAAGTCAATAGATCACTACCAAATATGATGGACTCGCTGCTGGTTGTAGCTGATGCCTTGCTTAATTTGTCATAAACAATTATAGGAATTGAAATTTAAAAAATGCAAAATGTTTTAACCCAGCAGGATCATATATAGAATCTCTGGTCATAAAGAGAATCTGGAATAAGCCATAGCAGAGACATGCCGGTCCATCCATCTTTATGATGGGTTTGGAAACCCTGTAATTGCAGGAAAATATTATTTATAATAGTGCATGACATCAAGTTCCATCTGTGGGCCAGCTCTGCCTGCCAGGATGCTTTTTTCTCCTGGACTACTGCCTTTTCCTTGAGGCAAGAGCGTGTGGTTGCTCAGGCAGTGCTTATTTCCTCATTAGCAGAAGATTTGAGTTTTCTCAGGCGCCTCAGCTGCGAGTGCAATGCTGCCATCTCCCCGTGCAGCGGGAGAGCGAAGCCTGCCGTGTTTCTGAGTGCACCTGGTGTGGTGCTCTGCTCTTGGCATGGAGTTTCACTGGTGCCACCATCACTGGCAGTGTCACTGCTGCCCCAGCGTGAGCTAAGGGGCAGCTGGAAGAGGAGAGGGTGTTCCCTAGCCAGGATCCATCCTGCATGGCCTGCCAGGGTTAGGACTGTACCAACTAATAAGCAGCACAGGATTGCACCTTCAAGGCTGGAGTGCTTGGAACTTTCCTGTGTATCAGCTTCCTGCTATCTCAGCTGGAGAAAGGGAATACTAAACTGGTTGTCTTAATAGTACACTAGATATTCTCATGTGACTTCTTTGAAGTTCATTTGAACAGGAGCTGGTGATTTATGATCCTCTAGTCATCCTACACTCTGATGTTATGGTTTTCTAAGGTGTTTCTGCAAGTATTTAATGCATGGAGCACACAAAATCAAAAACAAATAATGATAATTAGCGTTTGTTATTTATTTGATGGGTTTTGCTTTCTGCTGTCCTGTTCATGAACTATCTACATTTTATGTAGTGATAGTAAATGGATTTTTACTGTAACACAGAGCTGGAGGAAAAGGCTAATTAGTAGACAAAATGAAACAAAATACTCGTTTCCTTTTCCTACTTCCTGAGTGCAATACAGCCGGGAATACATCGCACTGAAGGGCAGGCTGCTCTGCCACCGTATGGAGAGAAAATGAACTGCTGTTTGCTGTCCTGACAGTGGACTTGCACATATTTTTTCCATCTCAGTATGCAAAGTGGTAAAGAGAAGCCTTTAAAAAAATTAAGTTACTATCAAGTTTTGTCACTTTGGTTGTCCTGTGGTTCTTGCAAGAAAGGAAGATCAGTCACATATACCAGCAGTAAACTGTTTTAATGTGAGCTGATCGTATTGGATTGGTGAGTTCAAGAAACCCTTTGATGTAACACAGTGTATAAGAATAATAATTAAAATTTAGACTGGTGAGCAGTGAAATGTTTTAAAAAAAGTGTATCTAATAGAATAATCCACTAAATAACTCTTGAAACTACTATATCTGGTGTTGATCCCAAATTCAATTTTACATTCTAACAGTGGCTGTGTATTTTCTTATTTTCTTAGTGGCTTGATGTTGTGACTGTTTTGTGTTTTGCAGGTTTTTAGGGGTTTTGGGTTTTTTTTCCTTGCCTGTCTGTTTGTCAGGTAGAGAAGCCTTAACAATTTTTCTCAAATCCTTATTCTGAGTATAATGTTTTGATTGTTGTTTTTCCTCTCTCCTTTAGAGAATTATAAACTATCATGACTTTTTTTACCTTTCATCAGCTTTAATTTAAAAAAGGAGCAAGCAACACAAACCAATGTAAATTCTTCTGAAAGGTCTGACTACCTTCCTAGAAAACACATCTGTATTTAACAATTTCTAAGAATTTTACTTTACTGCTTCTTTTTCTTTTGTTATTCTAGACAAATGTTATAATTTCTTTGGAATTCTGTGTAATTTTTGCTCTGCGGGATAATCTTTGCAAATAATTCTGCAGTAGCAAACACTACCTGTACTGCAGTCCAGTCTTCAAAGGGTAATTCTGAGTTTAAATTAAAAAAAGTAATTTTGTTTCAAGGTATTTGTTTGTGTTTGTTTGTTTGTTTGTTGTATTTGACGTTTTGTATGTTTGGTTGTGGGTGGTTGGGTTTCGGGTTTTTTTTCTTTTAGATAAGTGAAAAAACCAGACAAAATAAAGAATCAAGGGCTGAGTTATATTGGAATTCCTCAGGGAGAGGTTGCCTGAGGAACAAAACTCACTTGAGATAAAAAGACTAATAGTAGAGGGAAAAACCAACAAGAGAAAAAGAATAACGGGAGAGAAAAGGGCTCCAAAAATGTCTGTGTCTCAGGTGGATTGTATTGTTGGTACTGATGAATTGTTTACCTGGTACTGCATCAAAACTAAAAATAATTTGATGGAGAAATGGTTTCTGTCATCAAAAACAATTTTCAGGGGTGTTCAGGTACCTAAGAAACAGCCATGGATAAACTGCATCTACTGTAAGGACCTTGCACGTTGTTTGCATAATGGTGCAGGATATTAGAATATGATTTTTCCTTCTTCATGCATCACCTTTGATTTAAGGACTAAGCAGGTCTGTGTAAAATGGCACCATGTTCCTTTTTGCCTTGATTTAAGTCTAGAAGTTGTTTCTGTTCTTGTTGATTAGGAAATCTTAAGTATCAAATGTATATGTATCTTGGAGAAATAATGTTTTCATTTTTAGCATTTGGACTTACCAGTCTTTCATTTCAGTCCTGAATGATATGGAAAAATTTTGCAAGGTAGATAAAATTTATTTTTAGTGGGTCATTCCTATTTTAATTACTGTTACTTGTCTCCCCACTTTAAATCTTATTTCTCAGCATTGGTTTCTGGGAACTATTTGCTTTAAGTTTTCCCTATAAGGTGATAGCTTTTGAGATAAAAACCTTTTCCTTTGCAAGTCCTGGCTCTTTCATACTGGATTATGTATGACTGCTGAAATTGTCTGGTTTTGTTAAGGATTGCTGCAATTGAGACTGAGTGAAAGGATTTAACTGGTAGTCTCAAGACAGGTCAGAAAATAATAAGGAGGTGTCCATGTCAACCTCTCATGGAGAATCAAAGTCAGTATCTCACTCCAAAACCACTGTGATATCTGTGTGTTAGATTTTTGTAAGAGCTTGCAAGAATACTTGAGATTTATTTGACATTCTGATCAGGGACATGTCCTTGCCAGTGGCTGAGGCGTGGATTCTGCCTCTCTACATGTGGTTACTCATCTCTGTTTCCTGCTTTTCTTTATTCCACAGAGAGCCCTTCTAGAGAAGAAGCAGAGGAAGAAACGTCTCGATCCGTTGATGGTGCAGCCAAATCCTGAGGCCAAGCCACGCAGGTCAAAGCCCAAAGGGTGCGAGGAGCAGACTCCTTTAGTAGAAACTCCTACCCCTGTCCACAGTGATGTTGTTTTACATGGTAAATAATCAACCTGATTGCAACAGGCTTCTCCAGAATCCCAGTGCATGCATTATGTCACAGATGGGTGCTTACATTGCTGTGGTAGGGGTCAAGTGATAAGATTGATTACATACTTTTCTATATACAAAAGTTGAATTGTAGTACAGTATGGTTGAGCAATACTAAACTGTGAAAGCAAGCAAAAACCTCACCTTGATTTTTGTGACAGCTGTAAATCTTCATGTACCCTTGAGTAATCTCCCCCTTGTTTTAGGCTAGAAGAACTGTAGAAACGGGCTGGCAACTTCTATAAAGGTGGGGACATACAAATCAAAAGTAAAAAAATCTTCTAAAGCTGTAAGATGAAGAAAATAATTCAGTAGTGACTGCTTGTACGGTGTTTTCTTGTGGTGTCATGGATACTTCACCTCAAGATTGCATGTGACTGAATGATAAAGTGGAGAAAGCAAACAAAAAGTGTTATGACCACTGCGTTAGGCTCTTGATGGTTTTTACCTCATCTATTGTTTTTTGTGGGCTTCGTTGAGGCAACTGAAACATGACAGGTTATAGTGGTCCACAGTCACAAGCACAAAATGCTATCAGGGCCAAAGGCAATGACTTGGTGGTTTCAAAACATTGCAGTAGAATAGTGACCATTATTTTAGGAGTGGAAAGAAATGCAGTAGTGAGAGCCTGAGGACTCCTATGTCACAAGGAGATGAAAAGAGCAGCAATGAAATCCTTACAGTCCATTGGAAGTGTCAGGAAGTTGTTTATGAGAGCCAGGATCCCATCAGCCTATCAAGAAAGTTATGAGAAACATTCTAAGGCTTTGAGATGTGTGCTGTTGCAGGGTGTTATAATACAAGCCTTGTATTGATAGCAAATTAATATGCACAGTAGAATTTTAAACCTCCAAACAAGGGGTGTTACCTGGTTTGAAGATCACAGCTGGAACTATGTTATCCCTTCTCTCTTGTATATTTTTCTTGTTCTTGTTCAAAATATTCTTTGAATATTTTTTCTTGTTCTCCAGATGCCTTTCAGGATCATAGGATGGGAAGGAAAGTGGTGGTATTTGTGATAGCATTTATATGCCTAAAATCAGTAAAATCAGGTGTAAGAAAGCTTCTGTTAAAAGGCACTTTCAAGTCAAGAAGAGAATGAGAGATAAGATAGGTATAACTTTGAAGGTAGAAGTCTTCAGTAAGATTCAAATGAAAACTTAACTGCTCATTCACTGCCTTTCATAGTTCTGAGGCTTCTTTAGTGCAAGCAAGTCCTGGTAAGATGTGATAACAGCAGTAAGCATGTCAGAAATACAATGCCTAGATAAAGCAGTAGTAGTGGGAAACAAGAAATCCAAAGCTGGAACTACACTTAGGCATTGTGTGCTACATATTAGGTGTTATGCCAGACTCTGACACCAAGATGCCCCCACCAAGTGTGGTGCACAGCTGTGTTGTATGATTTAAACATGAAAATTTCATTCTAACAAAAAGATAGAGGTTTTTTTTTATGTCTATGGCTGTAGATACTTTTATCAAATTGATTTGTGGTGTTCACTGTAGAGTACTCACTGGCATAAGAGCAAACAAACAACGTGAAGGAAAAGAAAATAAGGGAGATATCTGTAAATAAATTGAAAACTGTCAATATGCATGACAAGTACAACTTGCTTTAATTGCTTAAGCCTTTGTAAAAATTTTTTTGTAAAAATTTTTTTGTAAAAATTTTTTTGTAAAAATTCTCCCTATATTTAAATAGGGAGAAACTGATATGTTTAAAGTAATAGGCAGTCTGTACCAGAGTCAGGCCTGACTCCTCCTTTCTGAAAAAAAATGAACAAGTATATTTAATACTTTAAAGAGATGCTAGAGGAAGGGAAGATGAAAAGAGCCACCATCCTGGGGTGCATCTTTGGCCATAAAAAAAATAAACTTCGGAATTTTTGTTTCATTTGGTCCTGCAGGCATTGATGGACCAGCTGCTTTCCTGAAATCAGAAGTTCAGGATTTGGGGACCAATCTCCAAACTCTGTCTGTTGGATCTACCAAACCAGAAGACAATGCAGATAAGGAAAATGATGGAGAGGCTGTAACAGACACAGCAAGCAAGCCAGATCTGCAAGAAATATTACAGAAAAGAGGTAAGAGTTAATAATGGGTAAATGTCTTTTTTGGGGCTCTTCTATAACTTTATTTCAGTGGCATTAAAAAATGAGGAATCATGAAACAAATGTCTGTAGGATATCACTTTTAAATGAGCTACTAGATTCTACAGCATGTGGAAGTGCAGTGCTGCAGTTCCTTTTCCTGATATTATTTTAACCATACCAATTATATTTTAAGGGTTTCTTAATGTGCTGTATTCTGGTCTTTCCAAGGAAATTGCTGACAAAATGCTATACCACGTTTTGCTAAAGTTTGGGGTGTTTTTATTGCAGATAGGTTATATCTTGATAAGGTGCTTGAATATTTTCACAACAGGAAGACCCTTCAGTAAATGCCATGATTTAACTCTTTAGGAGACTAACAGGAAAGGTGGTTTTTTTCTGAGTCACAGGCTGTCACAGTCAATAGTTTTTGAGTTATATATTCAGTAATGATATCCCATTGAGTAATTTCCTAGTGGAGTGTCAAGCTCTGTCTGCTAAGTATCTTAAGTTGCTGCCAGTACTACAGGAAACCTTTTTTTGTTGCATGCAGTCTAAGCACTTTGCAGCAAAATAATGGCTAGTGTTTAATTTAGTATACAGCTTGTTTTTGTTTTGCAGAGCTTGTCTCCCAGAATGTTTCCTGTACACTGCAGGTATTGAGGTGCTGTCACATTCAGAGATATTGTCATCCAGTTTTCAGATGGCACAGCTGCTTACTTACAGATAGCAACATTACACAAGAGTTGGAAAAGGAAAGAGGAGAGAATATCCAGTAACTTCAGGGGAAATTAGTGGAGGTAGAATATAAACAGTGAATTTTGAAATTGGCTGGAGTACCAGGGTCAACGCCTTTCCTCTTCCCAAACGTCCCTTGGGAAGTTTACTGACAGGTTGTTAAGACTGGATTTTTCTGTTTTATCTGAGACTTCCAGCAATGCCCCTTTGCAATGCCATGTCAGAGCATTGTTACAATATATGTTCTCAGAAAATGATTCAGTTAAGCAGGTTGTCTGTCTGTAATGCTTTAGATACATTTCCTTTCTACAGCCAAATTAAAGAAAAGAATCACAGAACAAAATCTTGGATGCACACAATCAGTTTGGTTGGAAAAGACTTTTGAGGTCATTGAGTCCAACCTATGACCTAACACCACTTTGTCACCTAGACAGTGGCACTAAGTGCCACATCCAGTCTCTCCTTAAACACCTCCAGGGACAGTGACTCCACCACCTCCCTGGGCAGCTCTTTCCAACTCCCAGTCACCCTTTCTGTGAAGAACTTCTTCCTAATGACCAATTGATGTTGCAGTTCCAAGTGGAAGGACACACCAAATAGTGATGTGTACAAAACCTCTTCATAAATGTCTTTAAGAAAAGTTATTTTAGTAATATACCCACAGTCATCTCTACAGGACTGTGCTTAGGTTAAGATTAAATAAGTCCTGGAACTTCTCAGTTTGCGCTTCAGTTTCAGAAATCAAGTAATTATTAGTATTTATTAATCTGATCAATGTAAGAATAGGAGGGGCTCTTACTTTTTAAGGGGATCTTAAAAATTGACATACCCTGTTTCAGGGACAAGACTGAGGGAAAGTGGTAAAGGATGTAAACTGTACAGAGTCCAATTTATGGGATAGGTGTCAGCATATCGATCTGGATTTCCTTTTATTGTTGTTGCTCTTAAGACATGGAGGACTTTTCTGCATGAACATGTGCAAAGTAAGTTCAATGACAACATAAACTAAACAATATGCTATGTAATGGAATATCAAGTAAAATCCATATTAATAAAGGCCTGACAGCTGCTTAATCATCTGCACAGTGACTGCTGCAAAATATCAGTAGGAATTAAATTGCAAGGCTTAGGAAGAGATACAGCACATGAAGAAAATCAGCAGTTGAAACAGAAATTAGGAATAATCAATTGAAAAAGCAGAAATTAAGACTGTGAATAGGTATTCAAGAGTCATACATGAATTAGTGATGCCATGAATTCGTGACACCTACTTTCAGAGATACCATGCTTAAATCCATGCTGTATTCTGACAGGAATTTCAGGCAGTTTGAATTTTGATGAGGAGGACACAGAAGAGGAGGAAGCTAGTAAGAGACCAGTATCTCATTCACCAAACCCTGAATCTGAGAGGCCTAGTTCTGCATCCAGCGAGAAGTCTTTTGCAGTAAGTGTCTTGAAATCGATTTCTGATAAGCACTGGACATGTTCCTGATTTTAGTGATAGCCCCTGATACAGTAGCTGCAAGTACAGTAGCCAGCAATATTATTCCCTGAAAGCAGAGTAAGGTCAAGATTGTCAGGCTCTCTGACTGAAGGGACACTGAGTTAAACATAAAGACTTAGCAATCATCAGAGGAACAATTGTGGGTGGAGGATCCTAGGGAGCCTAATGAGAGAATATGGGAACACAGTGAGTCAGCACTATCACCCCTAAAGGAGACAGACTGGGCCTTTGTCTCTGCAAAATTCACCAAAGTGACTCAGAATCTCTGAAATGCCATGCAAACATAGGAGGGATTTCTTCCTGAGGGTTTGTGGCATTTATTGTGGGATGCAAAGAGAAACAGAATTCTGGAATGGAACAGAGAATACTGGGATTGGACAAATGTCATATGTAGGATGTTTGGGGGAAGAAACTTAAGAGGGAAAAGAAGAGTATCAAGGTGGATCAGGGAGTAATAAACATGGGAAGACAGGGATTAAAGGGGGTAAAAAGCATCAGATATGTGTAAACAACTGCAGAACAGTATGATTGTCTGCTCAAGTCTTGTGCCTTGATTACTTCAGCATGTCCCACTCTTTTCTGTAACTCTACTTCTAACTATTTCTTGTGTGAATGTGTTTGTATGTGTGTGTGTGTGTGATATAGATACATGCATACATACATATGTTGGCAAATTATGTGCTGGACTAGCCAGTGAGTTGTAAGAGACCAGCATCAGGAAGACACAGGGTCTGAGATAGCTCAGATCAGATAAAGACCACAGTGTTTGACCATGGATGCTGGACACCCTTCAAAGTCCATGGTGTGGGAGATGCACCTGAGTGTATTTGTGAGGTGACTGTGTATATGATGCCCTGCACTAGCAGTGCAAGAGGTCTGGGTATCAGCTTCTTGGGAGATTGGGCTGTGGGTGCAAAGTGCTGGAGATACAGGTGCTGGAATGGGGAAAGGGGTGAGACCCCCCAGTGCATTTCAAATCTATGTATGTGTATCTGTGCTATTCACTCAGGTTTCTTACTGGCTATAGCTGGAAATGGGGATAAAACTGCAACTTCATCTTGAAGGCCCAGATAAAAGAGGAATCTCTTGGGTGCTGCAGTTCATAGGATTCAGCTACCTCTAAGAGAAAATTACTTTTATGACCTGTACCAGATTTCCATTAGAATTTAAATTCCTTTGATTATTCTGTGCGTCCTGACTATACACGTTGTTCTAAGGCTCTTCCAACATTTAGTTGATATGGTTCCACCAGCAGCTGACTCGCTTTCTGCTACTGTTCTGAATGAACATAATCTCAGTACTCATTTCAGTCACAAAATCCCAGCCTGTCTTACTGCAGCATCCATCAGTCCTGCTTTATCCTACTCTTTTATTTTCCACAGCATTTGAAGTTCTAAAAGCAAAGAGGTTCTTTGTGTAGAATATTTACAGCATCTCATCCTATTTCTCCCTTTCTAGCAAATCACTCATGTCTGCTTAATGGATACTTTTTTTCTTTTCCCCTTGGAGACCTAGTCTTTCCTCAGAGTAAAACCTTCAGCTGCTTTCTTCTGAGGAAATAGAGGTGGTATCTTGTTTAACCTTCCTTTCCTCAGTATGTTCTGGAGACATGATATCTTATGTTTCAAAAAAGCACAATTTTCTTGTGGAATACCAGAGTCTGTGATCTGATATTAATTTGCTAATATGATGCTTCTTCCCATAGGAAACAGGTGCTTCCTGTAGTCCATCCCCTCAGGCAGATGCACAGCTGGGAGAAGTAGAGAACTTGGAAGATTTTGCATTGCGCCCTGCACCCCGTGGAATTAGTGTCAAGTGTCGAATCACTAGAGATAAAAAGGGAATGGACCGGGGACTCTTCCCTACTTACTACATGCACCTGGAAAGGGATGACAACAAAAAGGTATTGGAAGCAGCACACATTATCTTGGCTATTGTACTCCTACCAAAAAATGTGTTTGGTGCAAGGGAGAGCTTTTGATAAGAAACCTGTAGTGGAGGACAGCCATCATGCAGATGTGGACAGCATATGTTTGGCCAAGGCACTAAGGACAGAATTAGCATGTAATTAGCATTGTATTGTGGTTTAAAAGCCATAATACAGTGAAAGATGAATTTGAAAAAGAATAAAAATGTTCAATGTTAAAAAAGAGCAGGGAGACTGAACTGCTCCAGAAGAAAAGGAGAGAAGACTAGAAAGGACAGGTGCATTAAATCTGGACTGCTGAGTGAGCTGATGGAGAGAGAGGATTTCAGGCTGGGCACTTTGGAAGAGAACAAAATTGTGGAGACAGTAATACTAAAACAGAACAAAAAAGGGAGTGCATACAGGAAATGGAGAGATAACAATTTGGATAGCAATGCCTCTGTGTTCTTACAAAGCACCAGTCTTGATCAAAGTTTTGTTTTTCCAGACATTCCTTCTTGCAGGGAGAAAAAGAAAGAAGAGCAAAACATCCAATTACCTCATATCAGTTGATCCAACTGATTTATCTCGGAAAGGGGAAAGTTTCATTGGAAAACTCAGGTGAGCATCACAGATGAAAACTACAGACAGTTGAGATAGGATTTTAATTCAGTTGTGGTTATGACTGGCAATCTGGTTTATATTCAAAGAGCATGAACCTGCATTGTTCTGCTTCATGTAATCTGTATTCACTTGGGTTGGCAGCCTTCTTCAGCATTGCCATTCACTCTGGTAACTCAGAGAAGGAATTATTTAGATGCTTCTCCAGGATAGGTTACAGGCTCACATGGGCATGTCACAGAAGCTCCTTACTGAGCTGGCAGCAGAAAGATTCAGATGGCAGATGTGTGTTTTTGCTGTGTTGTACAAATACTTTTGACAAAAGTTTCTACTGATGCCTCTCTTTCTGTGTTTTTCCATAACTTGACATTAGGTCAAACCTCATGGGAACCAAATTTACAGTCTATGACCATGGTGTTAACCCAGTCAAGGCACAAAGTCTAGTGGAAAAGGCTCATACAAGACAGGAGCTCGCAGCTATTTGTTATGTAAGTACTGCCTCTCCCTTTTGCCCCTTTCTTTGTGCCTGGTTACCGAGGAAACACAGCTTGCAAAATTGTGCTGCTGCCAGCCTCCTCCACTTAACTTTGGAGCCAAGTGACCAATTTCAACCAGATACAACAAGAGACAGAGGCCTCACAGATAAATTCTTACAAGTTTAATGAAAAAAAGCCCCAATGTCAGGAGCAGGAGAAACACCTGAATGACAATCCTTATGGCCTTCTTATCTGGCCAATCCAATGTGTGGCCAGTCACACATGCTTTTACTTGGAGCCAGACACAGCTGCCTCTGGCCCCGCTGGTATCTGGTAGACCCTGAGCAGGAACTGGGAGTACCCTGTGAAACGGAATTAGTTTGTGCAGAACCAAAGGCATTTTGAGGCATAGGAGGGAGCTGGTATTTCAGTAGCACCTTGTTGGTGGTAAGGATGTGCTTTCAGGGTAAATTGTGACTCAATAGCTCTGTTTTAGAGATGTTCTTCTGCTCTTGTGAATCACCTCAGTATAGGATTCAGACTAAGGAGGCACTTGTGGAGACTACAGAATTACATGAGAATTCTCATGTCACATTGTTTTGTACTCCAGTCCTACAGTTTGAGTAAAATTTGAGGTTCTCTACAAAACAGTTGCTGTCGAGTGAAAGTATTTTTATTGTTCTCACAGGTACTTTTCTTACAGAAGCTTAAAGATGCATTAGCCTACTGGAGCAGCATCTTGATTTTTTGCTTTTGCTCTTCATCTTAATGGCACTTGGGAGCAAATTGATGTGATAATTCCACTACTAGCCTGTTTACAGAAATATCACTAGAAATTTTCTTTGTATATAGTATTCTTCAGTTTCCTACCTAGCTGGACACAGCAAGGTGTTAGAATGAGCACAGACAGTTAATATAAAGTCAGCTTTTCAGAATTCTGAACTTTTATCTATAAGGAGTTTGTAAAGTTTAAATATGAATAAAATCAGTACCCTCATTCTTATACATCCCCCTAGATTTTTTGAAGTGACATAATAGAGGTTGCAGCTCCAAAGACCTTTGTCTGTATCTGCAAAATGCATTAATGTGTTAGGAAAAGCTGTATCACTTCTGTCACTCAATTCAGTACTTCTAAAAGATTCTGTTTTTTTAATTGGTCTTTGAGAATTTTAAAGGTTATAATGGATATTGTTACAGAACAGTTTAAATGGACCCTTGGATTTTGGCTGATACTGGTAAATGAATTGTTTGAGAACACCAGGATTTTGCTTTTTGTGCTCAATCCATTTGGAGCAGTCTCCTTCAGTACTCTGGAAAAATCTGCTTAAGATTGAGGCTGGGATAGTTGCTGAATACTTCCCTTCCTGGGTTTGTTTTTAAACATTTATAAAACACTATGATTTGAGAGAAAATTGTAGGTGTGTTCTTAAACACAAATAACAGCAGCTGAAGAAATATGTCATTCATTGTTCAGAAACATTTTAGACTAACTGGTGATAAACAGACAACACAGAGTCAAGTCAAAGATATTTTGCCTTCCGTCATAGTTAAGGCTTGTTCACTAGCAATATTTCAACACATTACTGCCTCAGGTGCAAAAAACTTGTGCCTGGAAATTGCACTTGGATAATTTTGTTGTAAATGTTTTAGTAGGTAAGAAATGCACTCCAAATTAGTTAATACCATGCATATCTCCTAACGCTGTTCTCTAAATGAGAACGGGAGAGAAAGTGATTAAACAAAGTTGCAAATAGATAACTGCTGCTACAGTTGTAGCCAGCAAAATTCTAATAACTAGTACAAATGGTGATACAAGTTCACTTTTGCTGTCTTTCCTTGTCTGAGGTGAAGTATCTCATTTACTGAAAATAATGGCTTTCCTTGTCTTTCAGGAAACTAATATCTTAGGATTTAAGGGTCCCAGAAAAATGTCTGTGATCATTCCAGGAATGAACATGAATCATAAGCGAATTCCAATCCGTCCACGAAATGTGAGTTATGAAGTTTGGTCATGTTTCAGATGGAAGGAAGAGGTTAAAACTTCCCTGTAGAGGCCTGGGTGTGGCTGACAGTCAGGGCTTTTAGGGGCCAGGGCTTTAGCAAGTCTCCTGGAGAGTAAATACAATGTCGCCTAAATGTGTTCATTAATTTGTTCTTGCCTTCTGCCTACTCTGTAGCTTTCTGAATAGTCTTTGTATCCTTACGGGTCCTTTGGGCAGCCTAAATATGATTTACTTCTCTCTCCTTGTTGCTGTTGCACCTACCAGGCGCCCTCATGGTGAGACCCTGTTGTGCTGAGGGCTGGATGAACGCTGGGCACACTCGCTGCTCCCAGTCCGAGCCACGATGTGGATTGGGACAGATAGGCAATAGACAGATTAGGTACTGCTGGTGCAATAGCAAGAGAATAAATACATTTTTGATCAGAATGCTGTTAGCTTTTTTGGTAGGAGCAGCAGCAAAGGAGGATTCTTGAAGAAGGAGGGATGAGGAGAAGGTGGAGTTTAGTTGTGACTATTTAGTGAGGATTTCTCATAGATATGAGAGGCGTTAGAGCTAAAAGCTTACAGAACAGTATCTGAAGGTATGTTCAGGTGTGTGATGAAAATTGTTAGGTTCCCTAAATGTGGGTTTTATGTGTGGTGAGAGAAGACCAAAAGGCAGACAGAAAAGGTACCAATTGAAAGGTGTGGTCAATGTTTTAAGCTAGAAGGTGGTATTTGCAGCCATGTTGAGACTAGGCATGAGTAGGACAAGAACGTGTTTCCTGAGGTCAGAGAAAAAAAATCTTAAAGAATGGAAATAGAGAGTCATGACAGCCCAGAAAAGAGATTTAATTCTTGTGAATGATCAGAAAAATTGTATCTGGAAGTACTCATTTATTCATTGTCTTTGAGTTGGTGTTCCTATCTCTCCTATTAGTACAGTAATGGTTCCATGGCCCTGCCTTAAATTTTCTCCCCTAAATCTAAATGCTCATGGTGCAGTTGGTGCCAGTTCTTAGGGGTTTGTTTTGCATTTTTTAAAAAGCAAATAAAGATAAAACTAAAAAGTAACTAAACTGAACAGGAAGTTTTATTTAGGTTATCCTCAAAAATCTGCTGTGGTATCTTTGTATAACACTGAAGCACATACTATAGCCACATCAGTCAGACCTCCACAACAGGTTGTTTTCTGAGCATTTTTTCCTATTAGTACCTTAAGCTTGGACTTTTTTTCTTCAGAGTTTTAAAATCTATAGTTTTGATTTTATTTCTTGCAGAACTTTTAAAATTAAATCATATGTCATGTTTCACTATAACCTGAATCTCCTTGTAATTCATTGTTTGTCAAATTTAATATGCTGGTTTACTTCCTTTTTGTATCTTTTTGGTTTTATTTCTCTCTGATTTTCATACTGAGCATCACTCATTAGACCTAATAGGATGACATTTAACCTTACATTCTACTCCAGCCTTTGGACTTTCTACTGAAGGACCTCGGGGCCTGGCACTGTGCAGTTAATTGTGGATTATTTTCTTTTATTTCAAAGTTTACAGTGTTAGAAATGGAAACTGGATGCAACGGGATCAGAGAAAGATCATGAGACTCAGAAGTAATTCATGCCAGCAGGATGGCAATGATCTGTGGACTCTGAATTTCTCCCTTTCCTGTACACACATTTCCTTCCCTATCACTCTTTTTACTTTATTGAGTGAAAAGAATGCTTGAACTGGGAATCTATAAAACTATCTTCCTGGTACTTGCAGAAAGGATTCAGTAGGACTGAGTTTAAGTGATATCAGTGTGTTTCATTAAACAGGGAATGAAGTGACAGAGTGCACACACAAGAGAGGTGGTACTTAGAGGCAGAGACATTCCAAATCTGATAAATATATTTCTTTCTTCTGAACAGGAGCATGAGGGTCTGCTGTCAAAATGGCAAAACAAAAATTTAGAAAACCTCATTGAATTGCACAACAAGGCTCCAGTCTGGAATGATGACACTCAATCCTATGTTTTGAACTTCCATGGGAGGGTCACTCAGGCCTCAGTGAAGAACTTCCAGATTGTCCATGACAATGACCGTAAGAGTCTGGTGGAGAGTGTGTGGGACTTACTTAAACAGGGAGCACCTAATTTATTTTATGAGGGTTGGGAGGAACAGGACACCCTTCTTAGAGGAGGGAAACTGGGTAAAGGAAGCTAGTTCCTGATTACTGAGGACTTCTGAGCTGTCAGGAAAATTATATAAGCCCTCCTTTTTTCTGGGGTGGATGCAGACTCTGCTGTCCATAACTGCAGCAAAAGAGGGGGCAAATGAAAGCTTCCTGAAGTGTAAGACAAGGTCTAATACAGCACCTTCAGGCTAGCGAAAGAATGGTTAGAGCTTTGGTTCTAAAAAAAAAATCTCTAGAATAGCACAGTCACTCTTGAGGACAGATTTCAAGGCCATTCTGGTGAGAAAGGATGGATACACCAACCATATATATTTGGGACTGGCAGATGTGGGGAGAGTTTGTGGTTGGGTTTTGTTTTGTGTGGTTTTTGTTTTCTTTTTTTTTTGTGTGTGTGTGTGTTTTATTTTTTTCTTTTGCTTCACTGTGAAATTGTTCATCTCTGAATGTCTTTTCTCCCCAGCTGACTACATCGTGATGCAGTTTGGTCGTGTAGCAGAAGATGTGTTCACTCTGGACTATAATTACCCTCTCTGTGCTCTTCAGGCTTTTGCTATTGGACTCTCCAGCTTTGACAGTAAATTGGTCTGTGAGTGAGGGACAGCAGACATGAAACATGGAACTCACTCCCACCCCTACATCTTGTAAGAGTTGCAGGTGTAGCAATGAAGAGCATATTGGAAGGGAAATGGAGGACAGACTTCTGCAGGCTTATTAGAAAACCAGTTCCAGTCTTCAGAGCATTGTGGGAGTTGACAGCAGACCACCTTGGGAGCAGCCTCTGTATGGCCTGTGGAAGAGCAAGAAATCTAGGTGATGTTTCTGTCATTGGTGTTGATTCTGCTTTTAGAATCCGTATTTACAGATGCTGCACGAGAGTGGTCTAGCCCACTTATTGGAACTCCTTGCAGCTAGAATTAGAAAAATAATGGCAAAATGTTCATTTACTTTGAAGCTTCCACAAAGCCTGGGAGATGATGCTACTCAAGAGTTCCTAAGCAAATGAACTCAGAAAAAAGAGAACAGCTGGAATTGGCTCTAATACAACTCTGTGGAATGATTGTCTGCTAAGACTGATACTCCATTTCCCTCTCAGTATTCTAATTTCTCTCCATCCCTTGACAGTCTTTTTACCAAACTAAGAACAATCAAATCTGAAACACTCCCTTTTCGGTGGCTGATATTATATTCATTGCTACTTCTGTTACTTCTAACCATGTGAAAAATGAGACTGAATAGATGATAGAGTCTGGCTGAATTTGGCAGAAGATAATATTGTAACAATATACAGTACTACTTCTGAAAAGCAGTGTTCTGATTGGTTGAATCTAGACTGTAAACTGATGAAAAATATTTTTAATTATGCCATTGTTCATGAAATTTGCTACATTTTTAGGTATACGTTTGTGACCAACTTTATTTTTTTTTAATGTGAGATTATCTCAAGGCATGACATATTAAAGTAGATTTTGTATAAATAATTTTAACCTACCTATAAGAAGGAGTTACCTCAAAAAGAGATTACAGGTATTTTCAAAGGCATTGGTAAGCTTATTGTAATTGTACCACAAGGCTCTGCAATGTGTCCTTCCAATGTTCCATTTCTAATATGGATGTACAGTATGGAGACTGTGTCACAGCATGGAACACTTGATTCATGTGGCCTTAACTCACCAAGGTGGATTGCAGCACGGTGTGGCCTGGAGGCCTCAGTGCACACATCTTCTGTGCACTGAAGCACAGAATATTACTGTCTTGCCTGCTTCTTGCCTATTACCCATATTCACAATAGTTTGGAGAAGTCTGTCCCTCTACCGAGACAAGAATTAGGTGTTTTCCAGCTTTGGATATTGTCCTTGTCAGCAGACTAACTCTGTTTCAAGCTGCAAAGAGCAGATATTTTGCTTTTGGTCTCTGGAGTCTTTGCAATGGTAGATATCACTTGTGCTTTCAAACTAACAAAACTTTGTGAAGACATTTTCTGATATTGCCAGAAAGAATAATGATCATAGTCACAAAGCAAATGCTGTATTTAACTGTAAAATAATGAATTGAGGCTGAGAAGTCCAGCTCTTGCATCTTTCAGATGAGCATTTTTCAGTAGCTGCTGGGATATTTCCTTGAGATGATCTCATCAGAAAAGCAGTCTGTGAAGAGAACTTGAATGCTGATGGATCTGTTTTGTGCCTTCCTGCTCATCAGGCTGAGGATGAGACCTGGCAGTGCTTTCCAGCTGTGCTCTTCTGAAGTCTTGGCTGATGGGTTTGCATTCCCTCTGCCCATCCAGGAAAGGAAGTCAGTTTGTGTACCTGTCTGATTACTTTTCTGACTAGGAATGTGTGAAAGAAATTGCCTTATGTTATTTTGGGGTGACTTGAAGGTACGATGCTAATTTCTGATTCAAGATGATTTTCTGTGTGCCCAGAAAGCATCCTTTTACTTAATTAGCCTTGTCAGCAGTGACTCTTCAAGCTATTTCTTGACATCAAACGATCATGTCACAGCCTCTCAGTCAAATTATGCAGACAGATGAACTGATTCAGTCATCTTTATCAGATACTGTTTTACATTAATTGTATTTATAACTTTTATATCTAAATGAAAATAAACTAATTTATATATGAAAAAGTCTTTAATTCTAAATGATTGTTTTTATTTTGCTGTTACTTGTGGGTGTACTTTGTTCCTTCTCTGTGACTTATTACCTCAGTTTCTTTCGATTTCTTGAATATCATCATTTTCTTCTTACTCTTTTCCTTTGTAATTCTCAGTTCTCATTCTTTGTGGTGTTGGATATTTTTCCCATACACTTGGAAATCTGGGAATAAATGTAAGGGTAGTCTCTCTAATACTTTTACCCCCTCCCTCCCCCAATATTATCAGGTATTGCTGTAGTTCTTGGTTTCTATTTGATTGTTTAAGCTAGTTCAATTTCTCTGCCCCATGTTTCTAATGTTTTTCCCAGCATCCAGCTAGGGCATTTGAGATGGTCCTTACTGTATTTTCCCACCTGAACCCATTCAACTGTTGAAGCACATAAGTTAATGTTTTCTGAATCAGGTACTGAAGTCATACAAGGCTAGGAAGAATATCAAGTTGAAGTGGTTATATTTTCCTATTTCCACTGAGAGATGTATGAACCTCAATAAGAGGAGATATGATGGATCTGGTAAACAGAAACTGGCACAGCTCTCAACATGCAAGCTCTATTCTTCAAGCACCTCTGTTTTTTCCACTATTTCCATCTGAGCCAAATTAGTTTTAGAGGGAAGAGAAAATTAAGTAGGAAACATGACTGGGCACTTGTTCTTAACACAGTAATATTAGCTGAATATGTGCAAATGTAGCATGCTAGAAATGCCAGCAAGATCTTAAAGAAGCATAATAAATGTTAAACTGGAGTCCTAAAGGCAAGCCTAGCAGATGGAAATGGCTCTTAGGCTGTTATAGGCTCTTGGGCTTACAAACATAAAAGACAGTGAATTATTTCTTGTGTTTTTAGGGCTGTCTCACTCTCATTGAAGTTTTGCTGCTGAAATTGGTAGCAGTAGGACAGGAGGTTTTGCTGCTGTTAGTATAATGGTTACACCTATACTAATAATTAATTAATGTGCTCCTCTACTTGCTGGGATTAACAGCTCTGTAAATCTCTTGGATGACACTGAATTAGGTTTCCTGTTCCTGATACAGAAGACAAGCAAAACCCTTCCCTGTGATTTACAAGCTGAGTTAAGAGTTTGTGTATATTCCTGTGAAACAGAGACATGGACAGATTCCTTCTTTTGCAGAGTCAGGAGTCTCATCTTTGCCACAGGATCAAACTGTTGTACCTAACTGCAGTTTGGAACTAAGTAATCCTAGGGCCAAGAGATTTGGCCCAGCATACAGTTATGAAGAAGAGTAGAAAAGCAACACTGATGTGTAAGGGCTCCCTTACTAACAGGGAAAACAACCAGCTCCCACTGTGAGGTGGCAATGACTGAAACCCCTGCCAGGAAAGAGAGCAGAGATCCTGTACCAGTGTTAACTCTTGTATCTTTTGAACTGTACACTCTATAGTTTCTGTTTTCTCATTGCATCCCTCAAGGTGTTCTATATAGAATTATTATTACCTCCCTGGAAGCTGGAGGTCACTTCTGTTCCAAAACGGGAGAAAGATCCAGAAGCAAACTAACTTCACGCATGCTTTAAGGTAAAGGCTATGGTAACCATAACCTATGGTAATTTGACATTCAATTTAGAACATTCAATTTAATGTTCAATTTAGAATGTTAAATTTATGTATTCATAAATAGGTGAATATATTCCAAAGGCTGAAATTTTTGATCATTTAATTTGATTCAATTAACATCTCCATACAAGACAACCCATTGCACTACCCGCAGCAAAACAACTGAAAATTTTGGTGAAACCAAGGATTTTTTTTAAAGCTTAATTGAATTGAGCCCTTTGTTTATTATAGGGAAAGTAATAGTAATTTACTATGGGGGGAAAAAGGGACTTTATTTTAAAAACTGCATAAGAAAATCATACTGATAGAGTACAAATAGGGTTGGGGAATTAATCTGATAAGTTTGCCGAACTCTCACAGCTTTCTGTTCTAAGCAGAATCGTTTAGCTCTGCATTATGTCCAGTAAAAAAACCCAAACAACCCACCACTAAAAAACCTGTATTCTCCTGAGTGAATTTCCATCTGCAACTGACTGAAGTCCTGCAAACAATTTGTGTGATGATTCACAGGAAGGAATAGGTTTCAATTCCTTCTCTTTGAGCTGTGTTGGTTTGGCAAGGAAATAGGAGCAAAACAATGTTAGTCACAATTATGAGACCTGGCCTAGAATTCCCACTGAATATATATGATGAGAAGTGAATTACCTCTCATATACATAGTGTTTTTTAAAAAATACAGCTTAATAGAAAATATATTATAGCTTTTTACATATATCTTAATAGAAACACTGACTAAAGTGCTTTATATAAAAAACAACAAAACACACATGCTGAAAATCGTTTCACTGAATGTTGTGACATAATCTTATTTATATTGTATATACTCTTCATTTCTACAGTTGTATCACAAAATCTTATTTTTATGAAATTGAGGGGTTTTGCCATCTTGTTTCTGAGGCCTTAGGACACATTTAGGACCTGTTTCGAGGTCCCTGCAATTTTCACTGCAATTTGAAAGAGTTAGGAACTTTTTTAGCTTTGTGTTCTTGCAAAAAACCCTCAGTTTCTTTGATATACTGAAGTTTTGAAGAAAGCCAACCAGGTTATAACTCTTCACAGGTAGTTCCAGCCACCTGTGGCAAAATCACTTGCCGGAGCCGTGGAAAAGAGTTTGGCTTGCTGATGCAGCTGCATTCCCCGCGCTGCTGCTAGGACGTAGCTACATTTACTAAACTTGCTGGTTTCCTCTGCTTTTGTTTTGGGGCTGTGGCTTTTCAACTCTCGTGCGATTCTCAGTCTCATATCGGCATTTTCTAGCGCAGCATTCCTGTATGAACAGGTAAGAAAGGAGCAGTTCCGACGTGAGACTAAGAAAAGTCACGGGGAGACACCGCTTTGCGGGTGGCTGGGCGAGTACTTTGTCGGGCTGGGGCTGTTTGTTCCGCAGCGGCTCCGCGGTGCTGGCCGGGAATCACGGCCGCTCTCTGGGGGAGAATCACAGCGGGTGTCTGGCTTGGGATCACGGCCGCTCTCTGAGGGGCTCCGCAGCCGCCGGGCCGCGCCTGGCGCGCAGGGGGGAGCCCGGGAGCCGCGTCCCTGCCCGGGCAGCGCGGGGCTGTCCCCGGGGCCGGAGCGCCCTCACGGGGCTTGGCCCATGGCCCCGGGAAAGCACCAGGCAAGCGGCGGCGTTCCCGGAGCTCCGAGGCCGGCCCGCCCGGGCCGCGCGCTCCAAGTTCTCCCGGGCCGGGCGCCGCGTCTGCTCTCGATTCCCGGAGGTGGCGGCGTCCCGCCCGCTCCCGGCGCTGCCGAGCCGCCCCCTTCCCCCGCTCCCGGCCGCCCGCCCGGAGTTTCCTTCCCCCGCCCTCGCGGGCCCCTCTTCCGGCCATTGCCCGCGTTCCCTCCGCCCCGGTCACACACGGCCCCCGGCCGCGGAGCGCCCGGCCCCGCTGGGTTTTGTTCCCAACTCCGCCTCGGCCCTTCTCCCGCTGCCCCCCGCCCCCCGCCAGTCCCCTCCCAGCCCCGTCCCAGCCCCTGCCTTAGCCGGCAGTCCCTCCCTCCCTCGGCCGCCTTCATTTCATACCAACTCTCATTCCTCGCATTCCTCACTTCCTCCTTTCAAACTCCAGGGGAAATAAAAACCCTCCCTTTTCCTCCCAAACTCCTGCCCGGCCACCCCCCCGCCCGCCGCCGCCCGGGCTCGCCGTCCCGCCGGCCGCGCCGCGCTCCTCAGGTGAGTGTGCGCTTTGTGCCTCCGCTCCCGCCGGCCCGGCTGCCCCCCCGCTCCGCTCTCATCCCATCCCATTCCATCTCCTCCCGGCCGCCCGCCCGGCCCGGCATTGTTCGCCTCTCCCCGCCGCCGCGGGACTGGCGAGGGGGAGCCCCGCGGGCCCACCCCGGAGCCGCTCCTCGCCAACTTTTTTCCTGCGCGCCTTGGCGGCGGCGGCGATGCCGAGCGGGAGGGTGACCCGCCCGCTCCCCCGTGCCAGCCCCCGCTCCCACCCCTGCGGGCTCGGAGGTGGGAGCGGGCGGGAGCGAGGGGCAAGCGCGCACTAACAGCGCTCGGTGCTCTCTCGGCAGAAAGTCCTGGAGCTGAAGGAGGATTTGAAGCCGGTCCCCGCTGGCCCTGCGGAGCAGCAGCCGCTCTTGCCTCGCTCAGGTCGGGACACGCCGTTCCACGATGGCTTTGGGCTGGAAGGGAGGGTGCGGAGCCGCTCGTGTGCGACAGGCGAGGCACAGGCGTACAAAGGAAGCGATGGGAACATCCTCAATGGAGCCTCCCGGCTTCCCCCGCCGGGAAGGGGCTGCCGGCGCTGCCACTTCGGGAACTCGGTCGCTGGAAACTGCAGCGATGATGGGAAGGGGGGGAGAAATAGCGGTTTCTGTATGGTTGGTAGAAATGCGCTTGGGGAGGGTGGAAAGGAGGAGCAGTACTTAATGTAGTAAATTTTAATGTAAATTACGGACGATGATTTCGGGGGGAAAAATAGAACAAAAAAAATCATAGTGAAGCTTCTCTGTGTGAAGTACGTATGTTGTTGTAGGGCATTTACCAAAAGATGGGGGGATGTTTTCCCAGTTCATTTATTCTGAAGTTAGAGTTGAGTTTTGGTGGCATGCCACAGGAAAGGATTAAAGAAACCCCAAACAAACAGAGCGCACACAAAAAACCCCAAACAAAAACCTTTCCGGGGTAATCTTTTTTCTTGTGCAGATAATTCCGTTTAAACAGTTTCTTGCATGGGATGCTAAAGATGAGGCTTTTTTTGCAGAAGAGGGAAGAAGTGTAACTCTACAGAAGTATTTTATAGTGAACGATCACATATGTTAAATAAAAACCCTAACAAAAACAAAGAAAAACTCAGAACTAACCACGACTAATTACAACTTTGTTTTTGTTTAACCTGGAGTTACACTCATGTTACTTTCTAACCTTAAGAGTTGGGTTCTGCGACTCCTCTACAATTATGCGATGCAAAATGCTTGTGAAGTGCAGCGGGCTGAACAGGGGGAAAGGAAATTTAGGGATTGGATTTATTTTTCACTTTTCCTGTTGCTGGGGACAGGTCGGCTTTGCCAGGACCTGATGGCGGTGCCTGTGTGCAGAGTGAGCAGAGCATTGGCTCACCTGTCTGTCCATCTGTCTGAGTAGATGTGAGAGGTTTCATTGTTCTCCCGCAGAAGGAAGTGGGCAGCAGGACGGGGCAGAGAGTGACGGGGAGGAGCGAGAGGAGCAGAACGAGGGGAGAGCGCAGTGGGGACACAGCAAGTGCTGGGACTGGGCTGGTGCTGCTCCACTCTCACCTGTGCAATTAAAGCCTCTTGGTTTCGATAGCTTGTTCTCATGACAGAGATGAGCCTGGGATCGTCCTGTAGTGAATACAGAGGGATTTATTTATTAGGGCTGCTGGATGCTAAGGGACTCTGGTTTTCTCTGGAATTCGGGTTGGCAGAGTGAAGGACAGCCAATCACATTTTCAGGTTGTTTTGCAGTGGGTGCAGTCACCTTTTCAGGTTTTCCTAAATCCCAGTGGGAATGGCTCCCTCAAACTTGAGCATTCAACCGTCTTATCAGGGCTATCAACTCATTGTTTGTGTCCTCTTGGAGGTGGATCCTGGAAGCAAATAAATGTTCGTGAGAATGATTACTAGGAATTTCTCTGCTGTCTGGGATCCTGCCACTATTTTTGATTTTTAAATTAATGCTACCAATAGTTTTGAAGTATTTTAGGCTATTATTGTGATAAGCATTTCAAATGTCGCTGTATTGAAGAACATCTGTGGGAAAACGGTATGAAAAAAGTTCTGCCAAGCTTTAAAGAGGAAAAGGACTTCGTGTCACAGTATCTTGTCTGTGGCTTACATGAAATCACAGTTGCTGTTGGTTTTCTTATTCAGGTCCTAGTTTCACATAATTCAAGCAGAGTAAGTAGAGTTTTGAGAGGGTTGCTGAAAAGTACTGTTTCCAAGAGTTACAGCTTTGAACTCTGTTTGCATGCTTATTCACAGCTTTCCTTCCTTGGTATTACGTGTCCTTTTCTGTATCTTTCAGCTCTTGGTTCCATCCCAGTGGAAGCCAAGGGGTGGATCCACAAAGGTTTCAGCTGGCACTGCTGTGGACGTGTCCCCAGAGCCTCAAAGTGCCCATTTCCTTACTTGTCACATCTCTGTGCTTTGTCACTGGCAGGGACTCTGGCACTGCTGTTCGCTGCCCCGGGGCTGATCCAGAGGAAAAGTAATGCTCTTAGCAAGTTTTATCACTTTTACAAGTTGGTTTTCAGCCCCATCTGTCCGTTCTCCAGTCAAGTCAATCACATGGTCATGTGCTGGTGTGTCTGGAGAAGGGGGTGCTGTGACTCGGAGGGGAAGGGTGGGAGAAGAATGGGGACATTTTCTTAACAACATTGCCATTTTCCCCTACCATAAGTAGTTCTTTAGGCCATGTTCACAGTAGCTCCTGTGAGAGCAATACAGTTTTCTGTTTTATCTGACCATGACTTATCTTAAAAATGTAAAATTTAGTATTACATCTTTTTAAAGATCTATTATACTTTGTCCATAGCTCATGTTTGTCTTTTGTTCATTTGTTAGGTTTGGGGTTTGGTTTGGTTCTTCCCTCCCACTCTCCCACGGCATGTAAAAGTTTTCTGGGGCAAGTTTTTTATCACCCCGTGTACATCAGAAAAGTTTTCTTACTCTACTGCAGCAGTTTTTCCTTGGTGTGTATTTCTCTGAAATTATTGGTTATTATTTCTCTCTGCATTTAAGTCTCCTAAGTTCTTACAAGCTACTAATGAGGGTATAATGATAATATTTTTCAATTTTCTAGGTTTAATTATCGGAGGGGTTTTATACTCTACACTTTCTTCAGTTTATCTGTGTTTCTTTGTCAGAATGAGATCCAGTATTCCACGAGTTGGAGTGATTCATCTCTCTTCCTTGCCTGAAGTGATATCTGAGCCCGGACAGATTAAAGTCACATTGGTCATTTTGCAGAAGCGTTTGCTTTGCAGACAATTCTCTCATTTGTTCAGCATTCTCACTCTTGCTTGTCTTTAGCTCCTGCTTCTGGCCGGGCTTTTTCCTTGATTTTATCTCTGGGTTTTCTTTGCATTACTTTTCCAACATAGTCCTGTTTGTCTCCCTTTCTTCTTTTGTTTTCTTTTTTGCACTAACACCCTTTGAATTGTTTCTACCCACTGGTGCTTGTAAACTTCATTCTGTATCACTTGCAAGTTCCTTTAACATTACTTTGAGTCAGTCTTAGATCTTTAATTAAGATGTCAAAGACAACTGGAGTAGCAAAGATCCCTGAAGCATCCCAGTAGATGCCCTCTGTATCTGTTGGTTCTGTTTGTCTCTCATATATCATATATATAATTATGCATAGTTTTGAAGCCATTATTCAATTTTCTAGCAATATGATCCGTGCTCTCCAAGCCAATCTGAAGTAATTTTTGGCTGTGATTTCCGTGGAGAGTAACAAATGCTATTTTAAATCTAAACTTATTGCTTTGGTCACTGTGTTCTTTTCGTTCTTTACCTTCACTGCATTTCTATCTTCCTTTGAGGAGCAATCAGGTTTATTAGGATTTACAGTAACGGACGTTCATATATTTGCAACTTCTGCCAACTAAGTAAATGCCCAGCATGTTCCTTTGTACAGCCTTGTAAAAAAGCCATGGTTTGGCATGCATGGGGCTCATTACAAGATCTGAGACTAGATTATTAGAAAGAGATTTTTAAGGGTAGGTGGTGGTGTTTTGAGTTCTTGGGGATTTTTGGGGATGGGGGGAGGGTTTGGTAGGTTTTTGGTTTTATTGTTCCTGCCCCTTGGGTCCTCCTTTTTCTGGAGATGATGCAGTCACTCCCCTTTGTTTTTAACACCATATGAATTAGACGTTTTCCTGCTAGGGAGGGGCAGGTTTTCCAGTTCCTGGTGCTACTGGCTGAGTCACTGGCTCTGTTTTTCTGTTCTCTTGTAGGTTTATAATTACCTTGTTCTTACCTTCGTTAGAATGTGATTGCCAAAGGGTAGGTGTTTTACCCTCCTGTATTTCTGAGACATGAGTGCCAGTGGCTTTCAGAGCCTGGGTGCAAGCCTTCAGAACATCTGCTCTGCTATTGCCAAAGAGAAAACAAATCAGCGTAGCCCTCAGAGTGCCTCCCTTCCAGCAGGATGGTAACCATTAATGATAGATGTCCAGGCAGTGTGTAATCTCCTGTAACCTGGACTGCTTGAACTAAAGAGGAAATGTCAAGAGAATGTGGAGCAGGTGTATACTGAAATGGAAAGGGAGGATTTATTAATGTGTCCTAAGTTCATTTTACCTGATCGTACATCTCTGTAAGCTCATTGAAATAAAGCTCATTTGTACCAGACTAGCAGGACTTAGGCAGATCTTTTGGTTTGAAAATCTTGTCAGCTTAAGGGGAAAAAAAAGGTGTAAAAGAGAGGTTTGTGTAAGGAGATTATATCCAAGCACACTCACTGCTCTTTGAATTATCTTTATGAAATTAATAAAAATATATTTATTTCTCTGCCTCCACTAGTTTGTGAAGGATTTATGTAATCAGAAGAGAATAACTGCAGGTAGGACATGTAAATCTCTGCTTCTATCCATCCAGTATGCAAACTGGAAAACAGAGTATCAGCACCTTTTTCCACTGCTTTTGGTCACAAGTTTTATTTGTAAGGACATGCTTTAAAAACTGGAGCAGAGTCTGTGGATGGCTGTGTCCCTTTAAGAATCTAGTTTTGCTTGGCTAGCTGCCCTTGTTCTCCTGTAGATTAATCCAGCAGAAGGTATATAACCTGTTGACCTTCCTGGCAAAAAGGGTCTGGAAGGGCAAAGAGATAAATCAGAAGGTTCATACTTTCCTGTAATATCTGGGGACAGGTTTGTTTTTCAGTTTTTGACATTTCTTTTTTATTTTATTATTTTTTAACAGATTCCTGCTTGAGGTTTGGGGTTGTAATTACAGATTCTTGTGATTTTCATGTGCTTTCTGTGAAATCGTTCTGTGTTCAGCAAGTTGGAGATGATTGCAGGTTTATGCCACATTTAGAGAGAGGAAAGAGTTCTGAACTCAAAATTACACTGGTCTCAGTTGAGGATGGCTTTACTGTGTCATGTATCAAACTGGTAGGAGCAGTGGAATCTGGCAGAAGTGTCTGGTGTGTGTTAGCTGGGAAATTTCACACTGTTTTACAGAAACATTGGCTTTCACAGTGTCAGCCTTAAGAACTGAATGTGTAAGCAGTGAATGCTGATCTGCTGCATGATGCTGATGGGGTGTGTACCCCAAAACTGAGCTGGGGTGGTGTCTGGATACCCCATGGGTAGGCTTCATTCATTTCATGGAGATGTTTCATCGTGGCTGCTCTTTGCTTAGGCATTGCCTTACAACAAGCATCAAACCCCTTTGAGCTCATGCCTGACTTCTGCTAAAATCAAAGCACAAGTGTAATTGGTTGGCTGAAGGAGGGAAACTCGAAAGAGCACTGAGCATTGGTCCCACTTTATATACCTGTTCTGCCTGTTAGTGATTTGCATTTGTCTTGAGCCTTTAGCAGAGGGCTTAGTCCTGACCAGACAGGCCATGCCCACAACACAGACCACCTGCAAGCGCCACAGAAAGGGAAATTTGACTGCATTCATGGGTTGTGTCGTCACTGTCTGCCCATTCTCTTGGAAGTCTCATAGCCCAGGTTCAGCTATTTCTTTTCTGACTAGGGTTTTGGAGCTAAACATTTTCAGTGCATTGGATGAAATTTGCAAACATCTGTCTCTTGTCTGAGCTCATGTTCAGTTCTGCCATTAGTGTCATGGGGAGCTAGGTGTGTCACAGTTGTGAGGCTTTGCTGGAGTGTCTATCTTTGAGCCCTAGAGAAGAGATTGAAAAATGTCATGAACAGGAGGCAGGATTAGGAAATAAGAATTTGGTTTTGATATCATGAAGTGGGCATTATGAGTCTCAGCTTAGTGTTATTTGTCAGCAAACCCTTGAAATATGCTCTATTTCTAGACATGAGCCCCTCTGAAGTTACCACTTGCAATTGCAAATCACTTTTAAAGTTAACCTTTTCTTGCCTTGAAGTTCTTGTCTAGATTTTACCCTCATTCTGATTTTTCTATTGGGTGGTTCACTTACATCTTCATCCTCTATTTTTTTCCATAGGTAAAATGAGGGCTTTTGAGCCCATTGGTGAGATTTTCGTAACAACTGAGATTCGTTGAGTTTGGGAGAAAGGTTTTTTAGGTTGCTATTGGAAGTTCCCTAACCTTTAATGATTAAGTGAATAATACTCTTTGGGAAGATGCTCAGCTTGATTTTTTTTTTGTCTCTAGCTTGGCTTGGTTATTCTCAAGTCATTTTAGTCAGTCAATATCTACGTTTGCCTGTACCTAAAGGGACAGTTCCAATTTTCCTGTGTTAGCTGACACTACCAATGCTTCTGTGAAGGGATGTTGATTATTTGACTCCCTCCTGGTTCCTTGCTTTCTAACCAGCTCCAGGGAGAATGACTCCTGGTCCTGCTGCTGCTAGCACCAGGGTGACTAGCCATTTTCACCCTGCCACAACCTTCATCTCTTTGGGAAGCTGTGAAACACATGCCACATGTCTTGGAAAGCCAGGGAGAATGGGAGCTCTGGGAACGGTTCCCACATGGGAGATAACAGTGACTCCCCAGGAATTCCTCTGTTCCTTTGGGAGCTGGGGCCAGCCCAGCGCGTGGCTCCGTCCCAGCACAACCTGGCAGTGTCAATCTCGGCTGCCCTTGCTGGCTGGTTTCTCCCAGCTGAGAAATGAATCACCAGTGCTCACTCTACTCTGTCAGTCCCAGGCTGGCGGCCTTGTGATGCGGCCTGTACGCGGGAGCGGGGCAGGAGCTGCCCATTGCTCAGGAGCGACCCCCGAGCTGGCCACATCCACACGGTGGGATCAGAGCTGGCCTTTGGGTTTTGCTGTTGGGTTGTGGGGTTTTTCCTCCCCTCCTTAGGGCGGCAAGGCTCTGTGCTCTGTTTCCTTTATCTCAAATGTAACTGATTGGATGGTGTGCAAGGCCACACACAGCCTTATCTCATCACATCCTGTTTGACTGCATTATCCAGGGCTGCACTGATGGAAGTCCTCCTCTCTCCTTGCTTTGATTTATATCACTCTGCTGGACACTACATCCTCTCTCTGTTTCAGCCAGAGCTGGCTGCTGCAATAATTTCAGAGTTGTTTTGCTTTGCTCGGGAAGTCAGGTGCCTTTTGAACAGCAGCTGCTGCAGGCAGTTTCGGTGCCGCAAACAAACCGAGCTCGATTTTGTGTTAGGCAGTGTGACAAGCATTCAGCTGGAGCCCAGCCTCCTGTTGGATATGATCTGAGGCTGTTCCTTTGTAAACCAGTCTTACTCAGTGTTGAGACAGAGACAAAAATCTCACCGTGCAGCCTGTGGATGGAATGAGTTTATTACCTTGCCCAACACAGATTTCAGTTCTTTCCTCCTTGCTTGGCACTGCTGCTTGCTAAGAGCTTTTACCTCCTCTGCAGCCAGTAACACTTAACCTTAACTGGTTTTATTCATGGGATTATGCAGCACTACTCTGCTGTCCTGGGTGGGTAGGGCTATTCACAGGGAATAGCCTGCATTACTCAGGATTGCAGGAGGCCTGAGGCAAAGAGTGAGATCACAGCCAGGCTCAGCCCCTGGCTAAGCTGTTCTGGAGTGTTTGAGTGAAGCCCTCTCAAGAGGCCCAGTGAGCTGCACCCACCCATCTGCACTGTCTCCAGGTTGCTTTAATGATGGGAGTGCAGCGCCTAAGGAGCCTGAGGAACTGGTTGCTGTCTGGTGCTGCAAAAGTACTGTTACCTTCCTAGGAACAGTTCAGTGGTCTTGCTTCAGTTGCATTCTTATTTTTTTTCTGTAGAGACCCTATAAACACATCCATTATTTTTTTCCTCTTTTGTCTGCAAGCCTTCACCAGTCTTATTTATCGTTGAACACTTGCTTTCCCCACCTTTTCCCTTTCCAGTATGTTTTTCCTGCAGTCCTTGAGTTGCACCATCTGGGAGCTACTCATCTACTGATTGCACTAATTTTTCTCTTTCAGAGGAACTAAGCTATTCTTGTAGTGTCCCATAGAATTTCCCAGTCTTCTTCCTCTGGTAAGTTTGACTGCTATCTTCCATCTAGTACCTTGAGTAATAGGTTTCTTTGTATTTCGAACTGTTGCTTCCCTAAACCCGAATCTCCTTGTATTACTGAATTGTGTAAGTTCTTTTGCTAGGTGTTCTGGATGGGAGTAAGTGGCTGGTTGCTCCAGTTTCCAGGTTTTCTTATTGTTATATCTATATCTATATCTATATCTATATCTATATCTATATCTATATCTACACATATATAAAATAAACTTTAAAGTTTGAGAAGCAGGATATCATCTGTTATGGCTGAACCGATTTTTTTTTTTTTTCTTTGCAAAATTTCCGACTGCTGATCAGATATGAAAATGTAGTTCGAATCCTCTATAGCAGGAGTGTTTGGCTCACGTTACGCCCAATGGCGAATAGGGGAATTGTTGGGGTTTGTTTGCATTTCAATGGCACCCAGGAGCACCTGTAAGGTGAAGCAATCCCTGGCGGCACAGCCCGCAGTTGCAGTGGATGAGGCATCCAGAGGGTGCAGGGATGCTCTGGGTGAAGCAGCAGCAGCAGCCAGCTCCGGAGCAGGAGTGGAACCGCCTGTGGGACTGCACAGGGCTGTGCTGGCAGGGGCCCCTGCCTGGGAGGGGTGAGTGACTCCATGGGGACCCTCTGCCTCCTGGGCTGTGCTCCATTCCAACAGGACAGGGGGTGGCCGTGGGCTGGGGGGAGCCTCTGGGACAGAGCAGCTCTAAGAAAACTGAACAACTGGAGGCAGCTGGCTGCAATTTTTCAGATCCACAGGAAAGTATGATTTTGTGTTGAGCAGCTGCCACAAACACTTAAGAGGGAGCTGTTACCAACAGTAATGACTGAGGGATTAATATTAGAAAGCAGATGTGTCAGACTGTGGAGTCTGTTTAAAGATGTGCTCCCTGTCAATAAGACCTTGCTGAAGGGCTCTTGGCAGCTGTCTAGCCCTGCAGGATCTCTGAATCTCAATGAGATACCACGTGTGAAAGGAAAGAGGGTTAGTGTTGAAATTATCAGAATGGGAACACTTCAGCCAAAGCTGCTGGAGATGAAAGATTTTTGTGTTTTCTCCACGGTTTTGCTTTGTGGGTGACTCATTAAGAGATGACCATGGCAGAAAGAAAAACAGGGAGCAAGAGTGAGTAAGAAACAGTATTTGGACAGAGGGAAACATTAGGAAGGAAGATAGAGATACTGTGGTGAGGAGGTGGATGTGCTCTGAGGGGCCTTGTGTCTTTGAAGCTGGGGGAGAACCCATCACTGTACCCCGCAAAGAAAGACACGTAATCATCTCTGGATAAAATAAGAGTGAGATCAAGATAAAGAAAACTGTAAGGTACAATTGCAGAAGTACAAAAGGCAAGGAGTGGGGCATAAGTTCAGGCTAAAGGAATCCCAAGAGAAAAAACACCAAGCCCTGTGACCTCTCGCAAAACTTGCACTTATGAACACGGGACAACATCCTCTGACTACTCTGTTCCTCAGAACTGTGCCTGGTGAGGGAATTCAGATGGGAAAGGAATTGTCTGAGCATGTTTAGGACGTCTGTTTAGTGCTTTCAGAATCAAATTCCCTCCACATCAGAAGAGAGCTTTGTGATTACAAACTCTTGCACAGGCAGAACCTAAAAAAAAATTAATAAGTACTAAAATATTTAGTAATATTAGAACATTTGGTAATACAAATCATCATTAAAGTTACCAGGCTGTATGCATGTAGTTAATTAAATAGAAGGCAGAAGCAAATAGAAAGTAGATGCTAACTGAAACACTTGTATTTTGTTAAAGATGTTATTAATGAATATTATAGAAACTTTTCTTATAAATAAGACATTCAGCATTCTCATGCTTCTGAAAAATCCTCTGGTTTTTACCTGATTGCTCGTTCAGTGGGAAGCGATTCCACTGCCAGTTTTCCAGTTTGCCATCCTAATAAAGTCATTTAGCACAGGGTTTAACCCCCAGCTTCTTTTTTAGTTTGCTTTGCTTACTTTAATGAGTGGTCATCTTGGCCACCGAGTTCAGATCAACAGTGCAGGAAACAGAAGGCTTGAAAGTGTTGAGCCAAAGCAGAGACCAAGAGATCAGATAGCACTCAACCAGAGCTCCCTGAATTACTGCTATTGCTGCTGGCACAGAGCATTGCCTGGGACTGCACATGGACCTCACCAGTTAAGCAACTTTATTTAAGACAACTTTGCAGGCCTTTGAAGCCTTTGGCATCTTAGTGATCCAGAGGCACAGAGTTATAAGGATTTCCATGGCCATTTCAGTCTATGGAATTTCTCAGAAGTCAGCAAATAAAAGCAAAAGTTTTGCTAGTGTGCTTTGTAATCTGAGTAATTACAGAGGTTTTAGCTGGAGATGGCCAAACATCCTTGATTTTATAATCTGTATGGTTCCCCATTTTTCATCATCCATCAGGGATAGCTTTAGTACCAAGAAGGGAAAGCAGAATCAGGACCCAAGGTGCGGAAAAGTTGGAATTGACCTCAATAGCACACTTTGATCCTTGCTGACCTGCTGTAACTTGAGATTAAACTAACATTGCTGGGCAAAGCAGGAAAAGTAAGAAGCATTAAAAAAAGTGTCTGATCACTTCAAGACTTATATAATTTCTTCTGTCACTGCTATTATGTTTTATATCTCCTTTGATTTACACCAACGTGAGAGAAAGTTCACATATTCTGTCTCTGGCTTTGTGGATTTCTCTTAAGGTACGAATGACATCTCCTCAAGTCAAGTCAGTGCAACTTTTCTTTAAGGTTTGGAGGACAGAGTCTGGAGAGTTGACACTGCACTGAATAGGACATGTTTTCTCCTCCAGTTATTCTTGGATTAGAATGGACCCAAAGTTTCCTGTGTCACCAAAAGCACTTAGTGCAGATGCCAAGCCTTGTAAAATATGAAATGATCAGGGTGTGTGATGGGGGAGGAGAGTTATGCTTCAGAGATATGCTTCAGATATTTATTGAGTTTCAGCTTAAGAGTGTGCCATGATGAAATCATCTGCTAGGTATTCCCCTGTGTCAGCATGGACACTAAGGAGATGAAAATAACTGGATTCAAAGCAGATGCTTTTTATGGTCATGATGGTCCTTCATCCCCTAGGAGATGACTTTGCCTGTGTGCATTGCTGGGGGATTTGGCCTGACAGCAGACCTGTAGTTTCCAGTGACTGTGGCTTTGGGAGCCGTGTAGTTGAGCAGCTGGAGATGTTTTCACTTGGTGTGAAACCTGCTGGCTCCTGTGAGATTTGCAGCTCCCAGTGCAGGTGATGTGATGAATGCACTTGCTGTCACACCTTGGGTTTCCTTCTGAACCCTCTGCTTTTCAGACTGTCACCACAAGTTACAGCCAGCCTGGGCCTTGTGTTTGTGGATATTTTGATGTGTGTTTACTGTAGAGGGTCGGCAGAGCCTCCAGGGACTAGGGGTGCTTGGGGAAGGAAGATTTGGAGCAGGTAACTTCTCTTTCCCTGTCAGTGTCTCCCTGTGGAAAGCTTACTTCTCCACACGGATTCCCCAGCAGGACAATCTCTTAAATACCCATGTAATTTTTTATTAGCATCTGTCAGTGAAAGGGGGAATGTTTGGGGAGGGAAGCAACTGTTACCCTTCATTTCAGGGTCTCTTAAAGTCACACAGCTGACCTTGGTGCCATTCACAGTGTGCTGGGATGTCTGTCCCAGTGGTAAAAAGCCAAGTGTGTGTTCCCCTCTCTGCCCCTCTCATCTCCCAATGTATTATTTCTTTCCATGTTCATTAAATGGATCAAGAGAGTTGAAATAATCTCATGTTGAAATGAATGGATGTGCTGTGGAAGACCATTCCAGTGATTTGTGTGTTTCAAATACTCTCACAGGAAATAAGTCATATACTGGATTTTCTAAATGTCTTTGTGCACAATTTGTTAAAATGCTGCATAGTTAAAATGCTGTGTCTAATTATTTGTCTAATTTATATTGTCTGTATTGCAATTAGTCAAAGGCACAGTATTGTCTTATTTCCTTAGCTTATGGAGATGTAAAATATGTATTTGCTGCTGTCTAAAGTCATTAAGGAGCAGCAAAACCTTCTGAGAGCCAGTGTTGCCAAATCTTTACAATTTCAGGTTTTGAAATGTTAAAGTGCTGCAAGAATTTCAGCTTTTATTAAAAAAAAAATCTGGTCATTATGGTCTTGGAGAAGATTTAAAAACCACAAAATCCAAAGAGATAAGAAACTAAAGAAAGACTTGAAGAAAGTTTGTCAGAAAAGTTTCTGGAGCTATGAGCCCTGAATTTTTGAAGTTCTGAGCTTGAATGAATGGACTGTTTTCCCCCTAGATCAACTACGACATGGCAAAACTGCATGTATTTTTTTTTAATGACTAGTTTTTGACAAATACCACACCCAAATTTCTCCTGTGTTCCCCTTTACATTTTCACTGTGATATTTCTGAGCTAGAGAGTTGCCATGTCAGACTTCTCTTCTTACTCATGTTCAGTGCAGGTTTGATGATTCTGCTGCTTTTGGAAAAGCAGTCCTTATTCTGATTTTCTTGCTACCCAGCTCAATGTGTGAGAGGGAAGAGGGAGGGAAGTTTTGAACTCTGGCTGGATTCTCAAATGCTGGCTTGTGAACATTCTTTCTAGCCCAGATAACAAAGCTATTAAAATGATAAACAAACAGCTTTGGGATTAAGGCAGAAGAATTATCTGTGTCTTTAGAAGCCATTTATCTCCTGCCTGGTTGACTGAAAGTGTCTGTGTGGTCTGAAGTCAATTTCTCAATGAGTGTTTCAGCAGCTCCACTCAAAGGCTTCAGCTCTCCTGTAGGCATTTATAAGTAGACTGTAATTTATTGTAGTTTTCAAGAGCTAGCAGCTGTCTGCTTAGGTTCAATGAGAAACCAAATTCTGCTCCTGCCCAGTGGCAAATCTAATAGCTTGAGACTAGTAAGTGATGAGGGAGCAGAGAGGCAGGGGAAACTTGAAGGAATTTGCCCAAAGTCGTTCTGAGGATGAGCAGTAACAACAGGCTAAGCACCTTGGTTCTTGTCCTGCAACCTGGTGCTGTCATGCCTGTACTCATGGTGCCTTCTGCTCTTGCCAGGATATGGGGTTTGGAAGGCACTGCATTAAACTGTCCAGGAATGGCTTTTTTAATAGCACAGCTGATCCTTGAGAAGAAATGTCAGCGTTAGAAGTGACACCAACTACTAACTGATCCAGTGAAACAGTATCTAAGAAAATTTCAATCCCCGTGCTCAGTGATGACTGGATAATTCATCACTGCTGTAGTCTTTCACACAGGCTGAATCCCTCTATGTGTGCTTTGGAAAGTTAAATAACAGTGACATGGACAATGACAGTGCAGGGAGAAAGAAATAAAGGAGATAAAGACACGAGAAGACTCCTGAGGAGAGCTGGGAAGTGATAGAGTTAATGAACCAAAGAGAAATTGGAGCAGGCTGTTTTTCAGAAGGATTTGTAGAAAATGTTTTCATCTCAACACAAATAAAAACCCAACATGTGGTTGAGTTATCTTTAAGATAAACTTGAAGTAAACCCCTCCTAACTGAGATTTTTTTCAGCATTTTTTTGCTTTAGAATCCCCTTGGAGGGTTTCTAACTGCCCGGTGGGATGTGCTTGCTCTTGCAGGTTCTGAGTCTGCTCCTCCGCGTGGCACCTTGGAGTTTCTAGCTGGCACCATTACCTCCAACGAGTGGAGTTCTCCCACCTCCCCTGAGGGGAGCAACGACTCGGGGGGCAGCGAGGCCTTGGACAAACCCATCGACAATGACGCCGAGGGCGTGTGGAGCCCGGACATCGAGCAGAGCTTCCAGGAAGCGCTAGCCATCTACCCGCCATGCGGCCGCCGCAAGATCATCCTGTCCGACGAAGGCAAGATGTATGGTAAGGAGAGAGAGAGAGAGAGACAGAGGTCACAGCACAACGCTCCACACAGCCTGCCCCTGCTCCAAATGATGCTCTGAGTGAATTCCCTTCTCTCACGTGTTCCCAGGCTGGTGCTGTTGGTTGCCTGGAGTCTTATTTAGGAAAATGGGTGTGACATTGATGAAGCAGAAAGTGTTATAGGTATCTTTTTCAGGGGATTATCCATAATATAGATCTCAGAGCTGAGCATGTGCTACTGAACTAATCTTTATATATAAATATACGGCTTCATGGTGTGACAAAGCCTATCTTTTATGGTATCTCTTCTTCACTGCTCTTGTTGGAGGTAAGAACAGCTAATGATCTGCATATCTGGTGCTACAGGAAAGAAGCTCAGCTCCTGAAGCCCTGAATGGCTCTGCTGCTGTGCAAACACTACACCTACCTACTTTAGCTACCTACACTTTTCAGATGTTAAGGGCAGAAAGTTCTGTGTACTGCTTTTCATTGCAGTTTGCGGTCTCATAGCCCTGGCACAAGTATCTTTCACCTGTGGATTCTTCTCATCTAGCTAACTAGATACCCAGCCCTGAGTACAGAGAGGCTCTGGCATGCAGCTGCAGCAGAAGTCAATTTTATACATGAATTGGGTTTTTTTGACCTTTTCCACAGTTAAAAAATTTCTTTTGATTTTTGTTAACCAAAAGCTAGTATGGCCTGGATTCTCTAGCTGAGAATTGCAAGAATCCACCTGGTAATGCAAAGCAAAGGTTAAATACCCAGTATTTGGTTTTCAGTCTCAAGGTGGACAGTTTCTCCAAACTCTAGCAAGGATCTTATGGAAGACAGCTCTCTTTCTACCCAGTCGGTGCTTGCTTTTTTCCCCCCCACCCCATACATCGGAATCTGCCCGTCTTCACAGGCCCCATCACGGGATGCTCCGTGCATGCCCTGGAGCTTCCTACGGGGCACTTCACAAGCAATTCTGCAGGTTTCTGTCCACCCATCAGGCCATTGTTCCCCGAGCAAGGGAATGGATTGCTCTGACTGTGGGAGCGTGGGTGGAGTCTTTTTTACAGGGCCTTATCTGCAGTGGATGGTTTTACTGGGTACACACATCATTGTACCTGGGAAGAGCAATCGTGGTTGGGTAAGGCTGGTCACCCTGAGGCTAATCTGGGGCCAGTATTCTCAGGCAGACATCAATTCCTGCTCTGAGCTGGTGCAGGCGTTTGTATGGTTGTGCTATGGAAGCAGCCGGGGAACTAATTCCGTTTAAAACTATCATGGCCAGAAAGGAGAAAAGATGTGAACTTTAATTTCGATACTGCCCAGCATCTTGTGCTGGTATTTAGAGAAAGGATGGTGAGATTGGGAATGAGCAACCATGACTGAGACCAAAGTAAGACAGCTTCTTTGGGGACTGATTAAAATGTTACTCAGACTAAAATATTACCTGAGAATCCACCCCATGGTTATTAAGCATGAACTAGTGACATGCTCTTGTTGCTGTATGTCTGCACTGCTTTTCATGATGGGTGACTTTTAAAATTACTGGTGAAAAATTACAGTTGTGTTTTAAGAGTGTAGTAATTTACTAAACATTTTGCCCCTGAAGTATTTCAGTTTTGGAGCGAATGTGTCAGAGCAGAGAGTGAAAGACAAGAAAAAAAATGAGAGCAAAAGTGAAACACAAAGGGATACATAAGCCAGTGACACTTGGCTGGGCCTGACTTAGCATGGATTGGTGTTAAGTGGAACACACCTGGTTGACTGGACTGGTGAACTGCAGAAGGTAAATAACCTTCCTGCAGGGTGAAAGGTTTAGGGTAGGCTCAGGGAGAAGAAATGAAAAGCTTTTCTGCAAGCCCTCCCTCCCTATTCCAAATGGGACAGTGTCCCTGCTTGCCTTCAGTGCACCTGTTCCTGGTGTGGATGGTTGGTTCAGTGTGCTCCTGACAGAACCCAGGCACTGATTTATGCCCTTCTTTGCTTACTCGTCTCCAGGACCCAGGCCAAGGAAGTGGGGCCCTGTCTGGGATCTATAGAAAGATATGACCGGGCAGGGAGAATAAATTTAGTCCCTGATTTCATCTCCAGTGCTCACAAGCCAGCTTGTGGAGCAGGGCAGGCTCGCTGTGGAGCTGGCCCTGCCTCTGAAGGGATGGTTATTTATCCACCCTGTGACTGACTTGCACAGAGCCCTCTGAACCAAGGGGTGAGCTGTTACAGAGAGCTCTTTATGCCCCTTTCCCCTGACAAAACTGGAACCATTTCACTGTTTCTCACTGAGGAGTGGCTCGTGTGGTTATGGGCAAGATGTTCCAGGTCTCAGAATTTCTTCTATGTGCAATTTATGTGCTTCTCATCTTTTGTGAAGCAGACTGTTGTCAGTTCAAAACTGGCGGCTTTTAGCTGAAGTGTACTGAGGCAGTATGAAGAATTTGTGCTGTTTTGCTTAAATGCATTTAAATTTGCACAGAAAGTTGTGTTTCAGCCTCTAAACAGGCCTCACGCTCATGTTGCCTGCCTCTTCAAAGTTGGCTTGTTTACAGCTCTTTAGGCAGCACTGCTGATTGCAGAGTGAGCACCATCCCCTCTTCACTCCAAAGTCAGCCAAGCTCTTCTCTGTACACTGATAATCTGTGTCCTGATTCCTTTGCTGCCTTTCCTTTCGTTATCTTTTTCCATACTAGACAGGTTTCACTCCTGCATGGAGGCAGCATCCTGACTGAGTAAGCTCATGGCACAGCCCTCTCTGGGTGCCAGCCCTTTCCAGCAGGCTTTGCTGGCCACCTGCTTAAGGCACAAGCAGCTGTCTCCTGTGATATGGAATGCTGTCCTTTCTCCAAGTCGTTGTGTGGAGTGTGGGGCACTTTCTGCTCTGGTGACTTCTGGTACCGTTAAGGTCTTGCAGAATAATTTTATGAGTCCTGCCTGCTAGAACACCGTGGGGGTACAGCATTACAAATATGTCATTTATGTTTTCCAATAATGTTTTTCCGTGGGAGAAATCATACCTGTAGCATTTGTACTAAATAAGCTGTCACAGAATTAGGTGTTGGGTGTCTCCTGGCATCTTCAGTATGATTAGACAGAGTGCAAAAGCATAGTACCTTTTGAGATATTCATGGAGATGTTGAATAGACCAGGTCTCCAACATTACTGAGAGCAGAGAAATAAGAAATGGTAACTTGCAAACCTTTTTTGACATTACAAGAGAGACAATAAGATCTTGGAAAAAAACTAATGATTATTATCTTAGCTGTCCAGTGCTCCCTTGCACCGCTGGAGCACCTGGCTTGGAGCACGTTTTTGCAAGAGGGTCTAGAATTGGTGGCAGTTTGTTGGGTGGCTGTTCTGAAGGAGTCAGTAGCTTGGCAGCTGCTTTTCAAACAGCTCAGCCATTTCTGTGCTGAGCAGGGAGGGGCAGACAGCTGGGGGCAGTCATCCATCTCCCAGGCTGGTGCCATCTGTTTGTGAACTGCTGATAGGAAATACTTAGAGATGTCCAAAACTTAGAGGCTGAGAGATAGAAGCAGGACAGTCAACCGTGTTACTAGTTAAAACTTGGAGCAGGCAGTGAACCACAAAGTCTTGCTTTTACAACATGACTTAAGATGGGATGAAAGGTCAGTCTGATGCTAAAAGCTGCCAAGTCACAATGTCCCTCCCACCCCTATTCTGAAATGATTAGGTAAATTTGCAGGACAATGCCTTTATCTCAAAGGGATAAGTTATCATTTAATGTTCTCTCCAACCTCAAAGAGTCACGAAAAGTAGAACTGACAAGCAAACACATAAATCCAAAGAAGCATAAAACTTACACTGCCTGTCCTGGCTCATAAACACTTCTTCAGGAGAGGGAGGAGCATGGTTGTTATTTAAAATAAAACCTACAAGGTTGGAGTCTTAAAATGCTTTCCTCCTGTATTATAGTTTAGCCTCTTACCTGGTGATGTTTCAGTCAAATCTATTGAAACCTGCTGAGAATGTGCTCGGTTGACACTGAACTGAATGTTCCAGGTAATTGCTAAATTTCTATTTCAGCTGTGATATCCCTCAGAGAGATACTTCTGAAGCTCCTGTCCCTTCCATTATATGACCTAGTGAACTCCAGAACAGCCCTTTATCCCATGATTTTGGAAGAAAAAAGGAATCTCGTATTTTAAACACTAGAAGACAGACAAAACTTGGATTAGTGGACAATTGGTCAGGATGCAGACTTTGCCCTCCCCTCTGGTGGTAGGTGTAATGTTTCTGGAGTTGCTTAATAATGAGGTTTTGTTTCACTCAGTCATCTTTCAACTTGGCTTTTGTGTGGCTCTGGTTCTTTGTAGTCAGCTAGACGAAGCCAGACTTCTGGAGACATGAGCAGTGGGTTAAACTTCTGCTGGAGTTTCTCGTGCTTTTCCTTCCATCTCCTTTGTAAGCCAGGTTTATGGTTCTTTGTGTTAAGCTGTATGTCATTTTAACTGGTGTTTTCTCCATGCAAGCATGAAAAGAAATATTTTTGCATTAATTCCAAGCATTCTTTAAGTATTGAGAAATTTGCCACTTTTGAAATACCAACCCACCAGGAATCTTCTTCCAGTTAATAGTACTGGCTGTGGCATCTTTCCTCAACATGCTTAGTACTGAACATAAATATAGTAGCAATCTTATTGAGTACTACATGTTATCAAAATTATCATGACTCCTTTTGTGGGGGCTTCATTTTGTTGGTTTAATAAAGGGCATAAATTTTTCCTGTCCCTTTTGATTTTTTTAGCAGCTTTTTAGTCCCATATTTATCTGTCAGGCTTAAAAACCAAGTGAGCTGTGTAGTACTACATTTTCCCCATTGCATATGTCTTCAGTCACAGAGTTTTCATCACATTTAAGTGACTTCATTGGCAACATTGCATTAACCCTTATGGCTCTTCCTCTGAATTTTTAATTTTTAAATTTCAAATTTTTTGTAATTCTCTAAGATAAAATTGATTTGTAGTGGTATATTGTCAGAAAGGAACTTGGTTTGGTGGGTTTTTTTAGGGTTTTTTTTTAGTTGGGTTTTTTTTGGTTTTTTTTTTCATTGTAGATGACACATACAGTTTAACTGATTTATAATTTAGTAGGCCAGATTTTTGCTTTGTAGGTGTATCCACTCACCTGCCTTTTAACTTAAAGACTTGTTTATATTTCATTTTTCATCCTTTTCCTTAATTGCGTGTTATTGTTTTGCTTCTGCTCTTCTTTGAGATAACTTCACACATTTCCATTGATTTTCTGAAAAGTTTAGTTTTAAAAAGTCTTAGTGTTCTTTTGCATTTTAAAACCCACTTCCTTTTTTCACAATGGTCTTCAATACTATCAATTGCTAGTTTGCTCTTACTTACTCTTATTAATTAACCAAATTATTAATTATTGCTCTTACTTTTATTAATTAAATAATTATTGCTCTTTCTCTTATTAATGAACCAAATATTCATTAATACTTTAAAAATTCAGATAGAATTCAAAATCTGGGAACAAAAACCCAACATGGAAAATGAAAGTTAATAGTGCCCAGTGACTTGGGTGTCTTCTCTCTTTAAAACAAGTGCATGTAAAGCTATCTTCTGGACAGGATTCTGCAAACACGTTACCAGAAAGATCTCAAAAACATGGAGTGAGTTCTGAGAAGAGCAAGCATACCAGACTTAACATTGAGCTCTGGGGGTTGAAGGGACTGATTTAGGAGGAAAGATTAAAGCAGCTAAATATACATAGCTTGGCTAAGTGATGACTGAAAGGTGGAGGGTGGGGGGACACATAATAACAGTCTAAAAATATTTGAAGGGTGTTAACATTTAGGAGGGAGAGGGATTTTATGTGGAACATGTGAGCATGACTAGGATTAATGGGGGAGAAAGAGGAATATAGGATGGATATCAGCAAAGGCTTCAGGACAGCATGGTGTTCAGTGCTGAGGGATCTCTCTGCTATGAAAGGCTACAGTGGAAGTGCTGTTGTTGGGGGCTTTTAAAATTGTATCAGACAAAACTAAGGATTGTATTTGTAGAACCAGTCCCAGAGAATGGTGTGTCTGCATGTGCACATGTATCTGTGAATAAGAGGATTCCAGATGGGAAGTGCTGTGGTTTTACACAGGAAACAAGAGAACAGTGGGCATTAAGTGGCTTTACTCTGCAAATGTCTGCATTTTTTGGTCAATTGCTAGTATTGTGATTCATACTACCTGTGGTTTTGTGACATGAGCATGTTTATTTAAGTGACTGACGCAGGAGCCCTTCCTCAGGTCTGAAACAAAAAGAGCAGACTTCTAGGTAAATTCCAGGAGTGCTTTCTCAGAGTTTGTCTTCTGTCAATTAGCCACACATTGACTAGAGAAGGATGACAGCATTTCTCAAGAAAGGGTGTGCATATACATGGACAGAGCTGATAATGTCAATATGCAGATTGTGTGGACACCTGGCCTAGGAAAAAAGGAACTCTTCAGTGCAAGTATGAAAAACCTATCAAGTGAGCTTTCTTTTAAAGTCTCTTTCAGAGGCTTTCCTTAAACAAAAGCAGTGTGAGACAACATTACCTTCCCATTTGCTAGCACTCCAAGTGAAGGGAAGCTGCTTGTTCAGAAAAAGCCAGTTTTACAGCCAAAAGAACAAGCAGTGTTCCCATTCATGTAGGATCCAGATAATGAGCACAGGAGAACTAGGGCTGTCTATTGGTCTAAACAGTTGCTCATTAGCTAATCCATAACAAGCCCTGTATTGTCTGTGTGTGGTGAAGATCTGGGCAGCAAAGCTGGGAAGGCTGCGTGCAGTTTGTGCCCAGACAGATGGTCCTGTAAATCTGTTGGTCACTGGCAGGGCTGACTGAAACCTCTGGGGCCTGGGTACACCTGCTGCTGAAGGGTGCACAGCCAGCAGCTGCTGCTCATTGCTGTCACCTTGAACTTGTGACCCTTCTTCTTCTGGGTACTCCTTCACGTTCTCAGTCTCACTCCATGCACATAAACAGCCAGAGTCTTGCTCTGTCTCTGCTTCTTGAACACTTTTCATGTAAAATGCCTTTAGAATCACTCCTCTTTCCTCTTGGGTTTGATTTGTACAATAGTTGCAAACGCTTTTCCAGGAGTCTGTGGGCAGGAGTGTAACCAATGCTTGCTGAGGTAACCCAATAGCAGTGCCCAAGCTGCTGACTGCAAGTGCTGCAGACTCAGGCAGGTTTCTAAGCATGGCAGTGTTGCAGGGAAACACACACAGCACGTGTGGCAGTCAGTTCAGTGCTGCTTTCAGCCCTGGCTGGGGATTAGGAGCCTTCCTGCATATAAACAGGGCATCATCAGCTTAGGTTATAGAATGATAGAAAATGGTGCTGGGAAAGACCTTCAAAAGTCATTTCATCTGCTCCTGGGCCCAGAGGCAAAGCCAGCTGTACTTGTGATGTTCATTTTTAGTCTGATCCTTTATGGCTAAAGTTGTGGGAAAGTGATTTGACAAATCTAGATATAGAAGTTTTCATATATAAGGTAGCTGAAGCACCTAGATTTGTGCAAATTCCCTTCTGGATCCATGTGCATTTTTAGGTATTTCTGCAGCTTAAATAGTTTTGTCGTCCTCACGTTCCTGCTCTCCTGCCTGAATCATGGTTTCCCAGGTATCTATCAGACTTACACTGTAAACTCAGCCAGGGAACAGGTACTTAAAGAATATGGAACAGAATTGTGCTGGTATTAGAAGAAAGCGAGCAGGGTGGGAAGGAACAGGGAATATCACAAGCCATTGTAAGGAATTTTCATGATCTTGGCAGAATTCAGCTATTATCCAGACCAGTCCCTGGGTGACTATGCAATTATTTCATCTGTTTTTCTGCTAGATTTTTCTGTTCACATTCTCTTTTCATCTGTTACAGAGTGTGACATCTTTAACAACTATTCTTGATAATGTTGTGATGGTGTAGAACTGTTGTGTTGAGACCAAGAGTATATTTCCTTCAGAAATGGTGAGATGACCTTACAGTTCACAGCAGAAGGAAAGAGGGAGTTGCTAGTCTTGCTTCCTTGCTTCCCCTGCTCTGCTTTTGTGCTCCTGTTCTTTAGGCAAACACCAGTTTCTAGTAGACTCCTTGTGGATGCATGTTAGATTGCTAAACTGATAGCAAACCAGGTTGGCAAAATGAGCTGGACAGATTTCTGCCAGATTAGAGTTGAACTCACCCGTGGAACAGTCCTGGTGAGAGGGAGCGGGGGGGAAAGGCAACCACATTTTTCAGGAGTGTCCAGGCATTTGTTTCTGCTGATTCTATAAGTTAATGGCTTAAAGTGATCACAAGTAATGGATGCACTGTAAATCAGGATGCTATGAACAGAAGTTGAGTGGTGGCAGCCATTCCACTTAAAAAATCAGTATTCATTTATTTATATAATGCAAGAAGAGTGTCTGGGTTCTTTTGCTCTCCTTGCCAAGTAAAGCAGTCATGGTTCCTCACAGGACTGAGCCAGACCAGAGCAGCTGCCCTGAGAACTGCATGGTTGTGCAGCAAGTGGCTGCACACATCTCACAGACTCCTTTTAGCTCTAGTTTCTGTTGTAGCTGAAGCTTTGAGGGCTTGATCAGCATTCATCTGGGCTTGACCAGGCTTGACCAGGCTGTCATCTGGAAACATGCACAAGATGAGCACGTGGGGCAGAAATCTTCCAGAAACTCTGTACTCTTGCTGCTGGCAGGGGCAGCTGACCACAAAATCAGTAGAAAGGCTTAAGTTTTTGCTATCCCTTAGGGCAACATCACTGAGAATTGCTTTCAGATGCCTCACAGTTATAATGAGCAGACGCTTGTTGATCTAAAGAAGAATTTAGCAGACGTCCAGGTCTGTAATGTAGAACCTGGAGTGATGTTAACTGGAAAACGCTGTTACAGTTAAGGATGGGTTTCAGTGTTACCCTCAATAGTCAAGTCTCTCTGAACCGGGGCCTTGGTGAGTAAAGTGTCTTAGTGCCCCCATAAGGTCATTCTCAGGTGTCCCAAGAGACTGAAATCTGTAGGTTTGACATGCCTTTCCATGTAGGATTGTTACTGGCTCTTTCAGGTGTTACCTGATACACTCCCTGGCATATGAAGGACTCATGTTACTATATGCAGCTGCTTTGGTGTAATTGTGGGATTTCCCAGCCAAACTGAATCTAAACACTTTCTGTAGGGCTCTTATCAGTCTTAACCCTGGGAAGTAGCAGAACAAGTCCCAGCTCTGCTCCTTTTGCAGCCCTTAACGTGTATATGGAAGAGGACTTATTGGATGGATTAACTTACATTTCTGTGGCCTGAGGCGATAATGTGGGAAAACACAGCTGATGAGGACATTCAATTTATGCACTGAAAAGCACTATTAAAGACTGAGGTGTGGTGAAGAGCTGCATTGCCTGGAGCTTCCCATTGGGCTGATGGGGAGGGACTTCTGCCTGTGTCCATTGTTGTACCCTAGAAAATGCTCACCTTTACAAGGAATAACTCCACATGCCCTTGGGGCAGTAATTAGAAGGCAGTTTAACGCTGTTTAGCCTTTAGACAAATGATGCAAGCACAGGAAGTGCCTTGCCCATTTTCTTACCAGCCTGTTTGTGTGTGAGGGTTAGGTGGAGTACAGTTCCAGGCTACAGTTTCTCTGGTGGCAAAACTGGTTTAAGAGGTTCTGCACCAGTTCTTCCTCCGTTCTCTTTGCTGTGCCACTGCCGTGGTTAATGTGACCACAAAATGAACTAGTTCACCAATCCATTTAAAAACAGGCTGATGGGGGGAAAAACAAATCAAAACCAACAAAATCCATGTGAGGATGGGGAGTTGTATTTTTTTCGTTTTTGGTAATTAGAGTGGTGCATGTTAGTCTTTCCTCCCCTGTCCCCCTCCCCTTTTCCCATCAATTTAGTTGGTACAGCTGCACACAGGAGTTGATGGAATGTTGCAGGAGGAGGATTGACAGCTAAGGAGAGGGAAACCTTCACTTTGTTCTAACTACACCCATGGTGACTGACTTTTCATTTATCTCCAGTACTTGTTTGGGACGAGTAAGAGGCTTCCCAAAAACTGCAGGGTCTATAATTATTATCCCCCATCCATATACCTTGTGTGAAGCATCTTAAACTGACCATCAAGAAACAGCAGTTTCTAAATGGTGGTAGCATTGTTTGTGTTTCTGGCTGTGAATTTAGGCTGTGCAGTGGCAAAGGAGAGGGGTAAACACCTTTCCAGCAGAGGGCCTTTTACACAAGAGAGGGTTTCAGTGTTTAGACCAGTTAGTGAATGAGACAACTGAGTTTTATGACCTTGGACAGATGAATCACCCGACTGCCATGTGAGGGGCTTGACTGGTACATTCTGCCCAGCAAATAAAGCTTTGAATTTCTCATTTCAGAAGAGGAAGGAGCTCAGAACTTGCACAGTCAAATGATAAAAATTGGTATTTTGGGGCAGAGCTGACTGTGATGGTGCTAATCACTTCAACGTTGTGTTTTCAGGCTTTGGCTGGTTTGATGTTTTTCAGAAATACTGGCCTATCCTTCTTTGATTCTTTATCTCAAAATCCCCTTACTGTAGGGAGTGCATGAGCTCAGAAAATCTTTCTGTGGAAGTTTCACCCTGAGAAAATTCAAGCAGGGAATAAATTATCAGAGTGAGGAAATTTTCTTCTTCCAGCTGAATATAAAACTCATTGGTGTGTGTAACTCTGCTATGGAAACTTGAACCTGACTATTGATCACTGAAGTTCTGCTCTGGTGGGGTCAAAGATGTCTTCATAGGATGGGTCAGTGCCATAAAATGCAATATGGTTTTCCATGGTCATGGGAAATGATCACTGTGTGATGGTCATAGTGGTGTATTAAGTTCCAATATTGCCTCCTGAGCAGAGGAACCAAACAAAATCTTCTCACCAAGGCTCTGGTGAAAAAACATGGTTTATGATGAAAAGTGCGTCTTAATAAAGGCAGCATTAAAACTTTATTATATTAGTAGAAGTTGGATGTCTGTGCATCTTGATAACCATCAAAAAGACAAAAATGTGGTTTCTGACACATTTCTGGCACAGCTGATGTCCAGGAGGACGTTTAGCATAGCTGGGAGGAGGAAACAGTGGAATGAGAGATGGGAAGTAAGGCTGTGGAGGGAGCTATTGATGGGGCAGACCCCAGTGGCGGTTAGTGCTGTGTGGTCACGCAACCACACTGCTTTTGTCTAAAGTATCTGTCTGGTAGGACTTGGTTGGCAGTCCGTTTTGCTTTGTATGCACAGAGAAACACTGACATGTGGTGGACAGATGAGGTGTCCTTACCTTCCCTCTTTTGTCTAGATTTATTTGTCTGATGCACACAGTTCATTATGTTTATGCTGATTGTAACCAACAGTTAATTAAATAAGTTCAAGGAGATAGTTATGTCCCAGGAGATATCACTAAGTGACACAAAGAGATTGAAATGAGAATTGAGACGGCTTTCTTGACCTTGGTTTGATAAACCTTTCCCTGGATACAGCTGGATAGTTGCTTCTCCTCTAGAACTACTTATAGGTAGTTGTTACTGTTTGCTTTGGGTACAGAAAGATACTGAATCTGCCAAGAAAGATGCAATTTCCATGAAACATGACACTTCCATGCCATTTCCCACTGAAAGGATTTTGATCACTGAATTCTTTGATCTCACTTTCTTTGGCAACAGGTGTGTGAGGAAGTGTAAGTCCTAAAGAGATACTGCTTACAAGAGGCAGAAAAATTAATACACCTTTACTAACAGTCAGCATGAAGCTTTGAGATAGGACTGGAAAATGCTTTCTATGGTGATGGGAATTCCCTTCGATTATCCCTCTTCCTTACAGGAAGACACTTCTCTGCAGTTATATTCAAAGGTGCACAGGTGTAAAATGGAGAATCCAAAAGCCTCCTTATTCAATGCTCTTAGCAATTCCTTCCTGCATAACTATTGGATGCAAAATTTTGCCATTTAGTGTTAGATGGAATAGGAGCCAAATTGCTGCCATTGGAAATTCATCTGTTAAGAATGAGAGGTAAAGAATGTTCTGTAAGGCAGTATCTCTTGACTGCTTTTTTTTTGGTGCCATGCTTCCCAGGGGAAGGCTCTGTGGAGGGATAGAGGTGCTGTGCCACGGCTGGAATGTTGGCCGGAGCTCCGTGAAACCCAATGCGCGGTTTCGACAGAGGAGTCACAACTGTTGGCAGGTTCTGGTGACCACGGCAGACCTCAGCGGGAGTTATTCTAAGAACACAACATATGATCAGATTACCGAGGGACACTTTACATGGCTCTAAAAAATGAACCATCTGACAGTTTATGACAGCTCTGCCTGTTCCAGCCAAGTGAGGAGTGCTGGTCTTTGCTGACCCTGCAGCAGGGGTTGTGAAACAAAGAAGGTGCCTTCCAAAGCCTGTGAGCATACAGGCTTCCAGCCACATAACACCTGCTTACATCTAACTACTGATAAGAAACACAAAAGACATTTAGGACTTGCTTCTCTTGTAGTTTTGATTCATGGTAATTTAATACTGCCTTGCTGAAGTTTACTGGGCTTGGCAATTTACATAGTTCTATATTTAGTAATCCCTGTGATGAATGTCTTTGTAGAGTGATCTGTTTGTTTGGTGGTGGTTTTTTGTTTGGGCTTTTTTTTTTCTTTTTTCTTTTTTTTTTTTTTCCTTTTTTTGTGCTACCAGTATCTTTTTTACCTTAATATAACCTGCCACTTTTCTGTTTTAACCTGTGAGGACACACTTCTGGAATACGAAGACTGTATGAGAGGTATTAGCAAGTGGAAAGTGAATTCTAAAACTGGAAATTTTGATGATCCACAGCTAAATGCTCTCTGTGTAGAGTTTCTTTCTAGAGAATTTCTGTACTGGTTTCTAATAGCTGCCATTTGTACAACAATTTCCCCTCCCACTAGTCTTTTTTGGTGAAGTATATGGCCTGAGAAGACTTTGCAATTTTTGCTGCTGCTGTTGTCAAAGACAAACAGTTAAATGCACACTTATGGAAATACCTCCCAGTTTCCCAGGCCTGACTACAGTTTATTGTCTCTCCTCCCTGCTTCCTACTCTGTTTCCCTTCTTTTGTTCTCTCTAACACTCAGTCCCTCTTAATTCCTTTGATGAGGTGCTGGGTGACGCAGGAGATTGGCATCACTGTGTAAAGGTCTCTTTCTGCCAGTTCCTGCTTTTTTTGGTTTTGTTTTGTTTCCCTTCTGGTGCTCCTTGTTTCTAGCTTCTTGGGTTTTCAGTGGGCTGCAGTCTTTTCAGGGCTGTCTCTGCTCTGGTGTGGGTGCTGCAGTTGCCTCAAAATGTTTTTCTGTCATGGAGCAACTTTTTCCAAGATGACTTTTCCAGCCACATCCCCAGGAATGTCCCCTACCATGTCTCCTTTTCTCTATATTAATCTTTTTATGTATCTTGTATTTCTCCTGTGCATTCTCATGTCTCCTTTTGTGGTTCCTCTTGTGTCTCCTCATGTGTCTCCTGTCCCTACTGGCTCTTGCCCTTTCCAAAATATATTTGAGCAAAGGTAGTTTGTGCTCCTCTGGTTGAGGATTTGATGGATTGATTGTTATTTTCATCCACTTTGGTGGTGGCTGGAATTCACTACGACTGGCACAGAGCTGTTCATGGCATCCTCTCATACCAATTACCCTGCAGCCCCTCACTATTACAGCAGAATAATGTTCTGTCTGACTGTTCAGCCTCCATAATTTCTTTACTTGACCCACTATACACATGAATTTGCTCCATAAGATTTATTGTATCTGGTTGAGAATCCATTGAAATTAGTTTTGCAAGGATCACCCATAATTGAGCCAGTGTATGGAGAGTTGCCATGTGTTTAAATTTTCAGTGTAACCTGATACATGCCCTTTAGAAGTTTGCCTCAAATTCTCCACATCCTCTTCTTCTCAAGGCTAGTTTTTCCTCTCTTTTCTATTAACTCATTTGCCTTGCCTCTCAAAGGATCCTCTTGTTGAAACAAACATTCCCTTCTTCTTTCTTTATAGATAATAAGGTTTGAGTGCCTTGTTTTGTTCAGCACATTTCCCATTTCTGACGTGTGTCAAACAGTCCTTCTGAAATTTCTTACATGACGGCATCTGTCTGAGAAGAATCACTTCAGTTGTTTCTTACCTTTCAGCTTGGATCCACGTCTAAACAGATGGAAGCTTTGAGAAGCCATAAATGTTATTGTTGGCACAGGAGGAAGGTGGTGTGGATGCGTGTTGCTATAATTGGTCTCAGCTTTGTGAAAATGGTTTATGTGGGTTGGAAGAGCAGCCAGGTGGAAGGTGGCAGAGCAGCATCTGCTCCCTCCAAACTCTCCTGGGCATGTCACTGTGCTCAGGCAGAAAGTGTGGGAGCTGGAGAGGTCAGTGCTTGCATGGCAGGGCATTGTGTTTCTGGCACAGACACAGTTCCTCATTTGTGTTTACAGGAGCTGGAGTGGATTTCTCAGCTACAGACCTGTTCCTTCTCCCAGGGGAATAAGGGGAGCTGCTACAATGACACTATTAGGGAAAGATTAGGATCTGTGTATGTAAAATGCTTTCCCATTCCTATGTGTGCGTTGGTTGTGTTTCACGAACCTGGCCTAACTGCAGTCATGGACATTTGCATTGTTTTGTTTCAGAATCAGATGGAATTAAGGGCTTTGCCAGTTCTTCCCTAAAGGCTTGAGTGGTCAATTTCAGCAGTCTTTCCTTGCATACACTTTATTTCAGAGTTGAGAGAAATAAAGAGTTTAAAATAGAAAAAGTTACTGCTTTTTCATGGAATATTTAACTACTGGAATAGTTAATACTGATAGTGTAATACTGATTTCACTGCTTGCTTTCTCATGTCTGTGATGTCCTAATATACAAGTTCTTTGCCCACAAGCTTTCCCAGACAATACTAGGGTTTTATAATTTTGTTATAAAAAAACTTCGCAAGAGCTGTGGCTTTGTTTCCTGGTTCATTCCTGCTCCATTCTGCAAACACTTGCAGCCATATCAAAATGTCTCACAGCCTTGCAGCTCCTACTCCCAACTTTTTATTGCAGTACTATCTTGATACTACTGTGGTGACCACAAATGTTTTATTTTGCAGAGCCTGCTCTTTCACTGTCGTGTTTTCTGCTTTGAACCAGCCTTGAGTTCAGACACGTAACTTCTGCCTTTCTGTTTCTGCTCTTGCTTCCTCCATCTCCAGAAAGACAATAAAGTCTGTGTGACTGCTTAGATGTTATACACTGGAAGCCAGTGTAATAAAGCTGGATAGTCTGCCTGCAGGAGCCTGAAAGCACTTGTAATTCAGTGTATCATATCACACTGATAAATTCTGTGTAGCTGTTTCCATGTGCTTCCCCCTTGTTGTTTATTTTCTTGGACTTGGTTACACAGAATTATAGGCTCCTTTTGGTTGGAAGGGATCTTCAGACTGCCTAGTCTGGCCCTGCTGCTCAAGCAGTGTCCAGTAGGTTGTTACTGTCCTTCAGGGATGGAGACTACAGCCTCTCTGGGCAGCCTGTGCCAGTGTTCACTCACCTTTAGAGTAAAAAGTTTTTCTTCTTTTTTTTTAATTGTTTTTAGACAGAATTTCATGTGTTAATTTGTATCAGTTGTTTCTTGTTCCATCTCTCAGCACTATTGAGAGTGGCTCCCTTTTTCCCTGTATTTCCTTACATCAGTATTTATTTTATTATTATTATTGATTAAAAACTGCCCCTAGGTCCTCTCCAGGCTGAACAGACCCAGTTCTTTCAGCCTCTCTTCATAGGACAGATGCTCCAGTCTCTTAATGATTTTTGCTGACTTCTTGCTGGACTTGCTCCAGTGTGTTTACACTTTCTCATGCTGAGGAGACTTGATCTGGACTCAGTACTCCACATGTTGCCTCAGCTGTGCTGAGTGGAGCTGAAGGATCACTTCCCTTGACCTGTTGGCAACTGGCATTTGCCATAAAGGGTGCATTGCTGCCTCACTGTCAGCTCATTGTCAGCTGGGACCCCATCCACTTGTTCTGCCAGTTTTCACCAAGCCACCTTGTCCAGCTATCTGGCCGAAACTTTGTCAGTTTGTCTATGAGGATGTTATAGGAGACTGCTCCTAAAAGTCAGACTTCTACCTTGTGCACTAGTATGTTTCTAATCTAAGAAAGAAAAGAGTGTGACAGAGTCATCCTGCTGCTGATCTCTTTAGATACAAAATGGAATTATGTATTTTGCTGGGGTCACTGCTTTCTAAACTTGGATTTGCACCATTTCTGTGTTCCAGGCCGAAATGAGTTGATTGCCCGCTATATTAAGCTGAGAACAGGGAAAACACGCACAAGGAAACAGGTAAGGTACAGTTTTCCCTTTTTCTCTGGAAGGATTACCTTCTTTGGACCTTTAGAGATTATGGGGGCTAATGAGAACAAATTTCTTGCTGTTTGCTTGTTGGTAGTTTCTGACTTTGCTGCAAGGAGGCTGTTATGCTGAGCTGGTTAATAAGAATGGCAGGAAGAGAGAGCTCAGGCATTTTACAGGAAGTTTGTAATGCTCATGTCTGCCAATCATACTGTGACCCACAATTTTTTCTGCTGTTAAATAGTATGATTTTATTTGCTTGGCCTACTAAGGAGTGTTTCAGGGAGCACCAGTTGTTCTCTGCGTGAAGATTTCTTGTTTAGCCCAAGCAGACCAGTCAACAATGATGATTTTGAAAATACCTGGCGCATGAGATGGAAAAGGAATCTTTGTAATTTCGGCCTGAATATCCAGACTATGCTGGACAAAGCACTGAGCAGCCTGGACCTGCCTTAGATGGCCCATCTTTGCAGGCCCTCCACCCCATTTCATTGCACTGGAGTTATGTTCAGAAAAGCAGCTCCTTGTTACCCCCAATCCCTCCTACCCCCAACCCTAATTAACTGCCTAATTCTACAAGAGGCTGCCAAGTATTCCTCTGGAATGAGCATGGAATTTTGTCTTTCAATGCAGGTATCTAGTCACATCCAGGTGCTGGCAAGGCGGAAAGCTAGAGAGATCCAAGCCAAGCTCAAGGTATGATGGATATACTTTAGCATATCACACAAGCTCCCCCAAATCAGTTACTCCCTCTTTGAATAGCCTTAAAAAAGCCTGAGAGATTAATCACTGACCTGTAGTAGGCTGGAGAGGAAAAGGTTCTTCCCAGGAAATGTTGTGCAAACATTCATTATTGTTGAAGCTCTGTGACGTCTGGAGCAATTCTATTTAAAGAATAAAGAAACAATAACTTTTTAAATTTCATGTGTCTTATTTCTTACCTCCAGTTTATGCTGTTGTCATTCAAATCTGAAAGACCCTTAGACTTAGGAGTGTGCAGAGAGTGTTTACCTGAGCAGGAAATGTTTACAAATGCTGACCAGTAAGCAGTTGCTGGTGTTGTGGTGGCCTTGGGAAAAGGTGGCCTTAGAGTTAGTTATCAGAGCACCAGCTACACTTGTACTAGAGGTAGTGATGTAGAGTTGTCCTCTGAGAGGAAGCAATAAAGCCAGCTGGCATCTTCTCAGGTAAAATGGTGCCAGCTGAATAGACTTTGCACCTTGATTAATTCAGACCTGATGTGAAGAGGCCGGTGCTAACGAGAAAGAGAAAATGGTTGAATACTTGTTTGAGAAAAGCTGTGTTTTCCTTTCCATAGGAAAAGCTCCAAGACCACCCTAATGAACCTCTTGACATTTATTTCCACTCGGATTTGATGTGGGGAAATGGTTTATGTGCTCAGACTGAATTGCCAGAAATGTTGAGAAGGTCAAGTTTGTATGTGACAATTGCAGAAGAGGGTGTCTGTCCCCCGTTAAAATGTGAGCTATCCAGAAAGGGCTTGCTGAGCAGGATGTGAGGTCTGAGCCTTGTTATGTTTCACTGAGACAGCCAGAGAAGGAAGGTGAATGCTGACCTTTCTGTTTGGTATGGCCCTAAGTAATGTGGAAGGAAGAGAGTTTGCTTTCCTGATTTTCCATGCTTCAGGTGACAATAACCTTGACAGCCCAGCCCTGGCTGCTGAGGGATGGTTGTTAGCATGTGCTTCCTCTTGGCTGCCTGGGCAGCTCCTCACTGGGCACCAGGGCAAATGGAGTGTCCTGTGTGTGAGCTGCTGGCACTCAGCTGCCCAGGGCTGACATGCATGCAGCTCTGTTGCAATCAGTGATTGTCTCTAAGCCATGACAGCACCCCCCCACATCCCAGCCCCATTTTAGAAAGCTGTGCTGTGTCTTTTATTAGCCTGTTGTGTTACCAGCTGCTCTGATAAAGAGAAGGAGGCACAAATTACAACTATCTAATTCAGTGCACCCAGGTAGGGCTGCCTCAGCTTGAAACCTGTGGTGCTGTTAAGTGGTGAGTTCAGGTGCAGGCCTGCTGGAGAGGCAAGTCAGAGCGAGCAGGAAAAACAACTGCCCAGGGTGTTAAAAGCCTCACTGCTGCTTACATCTGTAACCTTGATTCTGTTCCTTGTGTGACACAGCTCTGGGGCTGGGCATGATTGGAAAGCCAGCCGGCCGAGCCTGTTCCCACTTAGCTCGCAGGCGCTGGCCGGTTTTGTTCTCAGGGAGCGAAGGTGTCTCGGGGAGCTCCACAGAGCCATTGGCTGCTGTCCCTTCACACAGCCAGGCCATGCTGTGAGCTCTGCCCAGCTGCCTGCAGAGAACCCTTCCCCAGGACCAGGCTGTTCCTTTCCGCCTGCAGCGGCAGGTCGGGAGCACTGATTCAACTCATTTACTTCTTTGATTTCTCTGGCCATTTCCATAGAGCAGGGAAATGAAACCACAGAAACTGCTGCCCTTCCTCCCAGGTCCTGCTGACAGCTGTGTGCTCTCCTATCACTGCTCATTTTCCATAGCAAGTGCTTGATTTTGTGTTTATATCCTAGTGATCAGGGCAGCTACATGATCACTTTTCAGAGTAGTGACTGCAATAATTCCACCTTCACACAAACTGGAGTGTTTTTTAAATGTCCACTGTGTCTGTAAACGATACAGCAGGGAAATAGGGTAGAACTTGAAGAAAACTCTGTTCCCAAAAGTTAGTAGTTTTTCCATGCCCTGGGTGGCTAATAGATATCATCTGCACTAAGGAAAAAATTGGGAAATCATGGTGATGTGATGGTATTATCATCATCATCATAATCACCATCATCATTATTATGTGTTTTAAGAATAATAAAAGAAAATACAAACATTGCAAATGTTTGGTCAAAGTTTTTATTGTTGTTATCATGTTTATCAAAGCTTTTTAGCCTTTTTCCTTTTTTTTCTTTTTATATTGGAAAACACTTGAAATTAGTATAGAACTGAAACAGAAAGGTGTCTTTTCTAAAAACATGCTCCTTCCAGCAGCCTGTCAAGCATGTAAACAAAACAAAAACACAGCAAAGGTTAATAGGTAAAATACTCTCCTTCCCTAATTATTTTACATTTTCTTTTAACTTTTAATGCCTCCACAAGTAAATGCATCTTCCCCATAAACTGAGGTAGACAAATACAATTTTTCCAATGAGAATATAAGGGAAGGAAATAAATCCTTTCCTGCAATGGCACATGGCAAATAGTCCTTATATATATATTAAAAAAACCCCAGAAAATAATAATTTTCCTTAAAAAATATAGGTAATCCTTCAATTATTCCCTAAGGCATAATTTATACCGGATTCTGAAAACATTTCCCATAGCTTTGGAGAGTATTAGGAATTTTCTCGCATTAAAATGTTTCCCTTCCATTCACTTGAATGGTACTAACTGAAGTCACAAATGCTCTAAAAAAGAAGAGGTTAAGTTTTGCCCATTTCTAGTGATCATTCCTTGAACATTAACATTTATTATTGAGATTTTTTTAGGGTGGCTTCTCCACTTGTTTTTTTTTGGTTTTTTTTTTTTTTTTTTGTTACACACATTAGGATATTTGTGCTTTGAACTTTAGAGAACCTTAGGTAGGTTGGAGGGGTTAGAAAGAATGGAGGCCCAAGGGTGAGAACTTGCTGCAGTTCAGTAAATGCATGTGGGAAGTGAGAATTCCTGAAGAAGACAGCAAGGGCTGTTGTGCCTCTTTCAGCAGTTTCTTCAAGCTATGAATTAATCTGTGAGTTTTCTGTGGTAATTATAATACCACAGATAAATGTGGAATGTTTAAAGGATGCAGATTAATTGTAGGGGATGTAGGAGGGAAGAGAGAAGATAAGTGCTTCTGTTTGCCTATTTATACCTTGAAGAAAAGAAGAAATAAAGAATGCTGTTTGTTTTATACATAACTCAGACCCACTAATTGTGGCACTGTCATTGCCTGTAAGAATGTGTGTAAATCTACAGTCCTGTTAAAATACAAAAAGGATTGTCCCTGCATATGTGCCCTGGAGATTATGAAGGTTTCAAGTTTCATTGAAACTTGAAAGATAGGGATAAAATGATGAACTCTGTCTGAGACTAATACAGTCCCAAATTGAGGTAGTCCTTTCTGCAGTGATGATGATGATCTCTTTTTGTGACCTTTGCCTCACAGGTATTTTTTTCTTGTAATCAAGAATCTTTCCCATTGAATATTGTTACCAATAATTAAAACACAAGAGTCAGCTAGGGATGTACTTTCCACAACAAAACTTTACAGCTGTATGGTTGAAAGCCCTCAGACAGAAAGAAAGGATAAATGCTTCTTGGTCTTTAAACCAGCATTTCAGAAAGCCTGATAATTCACATCTGAAGCTATAGTAATGAGTCACAGCCTTACAGCTTTAAAGAGTTCTTAGGACAGTTATTGGTGAGTTTACTGCCCAGAATTTCAGAGATGCCTGTTCCTGACAGAGAAGCTGACGAGAATTCTGTTTATAGACCATTAGAGCTGGCAACTAGTTAATCATTATAATAATCCTGTTTTTTCTGTTTCTGTTCTTGCTCATAGGATCAGGCAGCTAAAGATAAAGCCATGCAGAGTATGGCTACAATGTCATCTGCCCAGATTATCTCTGCAACTTCCTTCCATAGTAAAATGGGCTTGCCTGGTCTCCCACGACCAGCCTACCCTGCTGTTTCTGGGGTGAGTGGATCAGTGACTTGGTGGAAATTTCAGAAGACACTTGACTGTTTGAAAGGATGTTGGGACTTGCTCAGAAAAATCCTGAGAACTGAGACAGAAGGGGCCAAAAGGCATTGTCTCTGTAGAATAAATCTGTCATGTGGCTTCAACAGTTTTGTCCAATTCTTTGCTCACACTGATATAAAACAATAGAGTTTCACTGTGTATATTTTTTAAATGATACAAGGGAGAGAACAATCAGTTCCTTTGGATTTTCACATCACTTTCTTAGTCCAGCATCTTTTTGGAATAAATCTGTTTGGGCCATCCTGACCCTTTCTCAAGTTTATATTTCCCAATCTTTTTCTCAGCACTTTAATCAGATGGCCCTTACACAAAATCCTTAATAGAGAAAGGTCTGTCAGCATCTCTGTACCTATGAGTTGGGCCTAGTGAGCATTTGCTGAGCATTGATTTCTGCCAAAATAACTCCCATGGAACTTTCCTGGGGAAAATGGTCCTTCCAAGAGAGTGAGCATCATAAAAGCTTTGGAGACAGAGCCACAAGTTGATGCATAATATTTAACATTAAAGATCACTTTAGGGTCAGTTTTTTGCATATCATGAGTAGTAGTGTGTAGAATGAAAAAAAAAAGGGCAATCAGCATCTCCACAAGAATGAATCCAGGAATGTAAAAAGAAGAGAGAACTCATTCACATCTTTAAAGGTCTGTGAGCTTGCAGCTTGTTTCCTCAGAAAAGAGCAAGCCTTCCTTTTCATCTCTTTCCTAAGAGTGGTGACTTCTGCCTATGTGTTGTTCTCTTGCAGTTTTGGCAAGGACCATTGCCAGGCCAAGCAGGATCTTCCCAGGAGTAAGTATTCCTTCACGGAGCATCCAAAGCAGGTGCTTCTGCTGCTTTCTCTGCTGCCTGAGGAACACCATTAGCTATTACAAGATCTGTGAAATGCTAAGGCCTTCATTTTTCTTACAGTAGTGTTAAGATGGAGCTGAGCTCTCCTGAAAACTGTGTTTACCTGAGGGTGTTGAATGTCTCTGAATTTGGGTCTGAAAGTCTGAGAGGCATCCAGACCTATATCCACTTGCAAAGATATAGAACTACTCGTAGTTGAAAGGAAAGGATAAATAGATGGGCACCAGTGTATTAAGAGGCTGATAGTGATCTCAGAAAAACAAATCTGGAGGGGGGGCCTGCTGAACACCTGCAGGGAAATTTTTATCTGTCCAGTCCTGGCCCCTTACTGCTTTCTGAGTGTTTGCCCACGACCCTTCTCTTGCCCACACAGAAAGATAATTTCCGAAAGACACTTAGGCCACTTTCTGTCTGAGGAGAAATACTTTATCTAATCTGTCCAAACAGTCAGTGAAGAATATTTTTTTGTTTGGTTGTGTTTTTATTTACCACCTCACTTTGTGTACTTCTCTAGTGTGAAACCTTTTTCTCAACAACCTTATGCTGTACAGCCTCCGCTTCCAATACCAGGTAGGTAAGGAAATGTACTTCCTTCCTTTGAAATTGTATTCCAATTTCAAAAACAGCCAGCACTCTAAAAATCTTGAAAGTTAATTTAAAAAAAAACAAAACCTATTGAAACATTTCAAAGAGCCAAAACCAATTTTTATATGATTTCCTCTTATTACCTGTTCTCATCCTTTTACTGAGAGAGCTGAAGCTTGTAAATTTTGTTTTCTTCTTGTTTTATATTGGTTGTGTTGGGGTTTTTTTTCTTCTTGGCTCAGCAGAGAATAAAAGTTTTCATATCTCTACTGGTCTTCCACCATGCTTCATGCTCTAGAACACTGTTCTTTGTCATAACATGATTGTGTTCCTAATTTCTTATTAAGTGGAATAACAAATGTCTTTTCCTTCTCAGCTTCCCCATTTTGAGAGATCAATGGTGACACCTCATTCTGATACTAAACAGTTTATTTCACTGCTCCTTTAGGGCTCTGTCTAAATCCTCTTAAAGTTGCTGAACATGTTTTCTCTGGTGTCAAACCAGTGTGGTTTGTCCTTTATGTCATGACCCCTGGCAGTGCTGTCTTAGCAGAGGGTGACTGGCAAGCCATTTAGAGCACAGGTAGACTGAGGGTCTTGTGGATGATATTTTTGCCAGTTGAATGAAGCCATAAGGAAACTATGAGTCAGCTTTGACAGTAGGTGTTCTACTGGAAAGCCATTGCCATTTTTTTCTAAATTATTGTTATATAAATCCTGTGTGCTTAGGGTTTGAATCTCCTGCTGGCCTCTCACCTTCCCCGTCAGCACCAGCTTGGCAAGGACGAAGGGTTGCTAGCTCCAAACTTTGGATGTTAGAGTTCTCTGCATTCTTGGAACAACAACAAGACCAAGACACAGTAAGAAACACACCTTCCTTCCACCTCTCATTAATTTTGCATCTTTGGACAGCTCTTGTTCCATGGATGTGTTATAACACTCTATGCGTATGGAAATACTTGCTTCATTGCTCTTTGGAGAACAGAAAGGCACCTTTGGGAAGCACCAGATATCCTCCTCTTAGAGGATAAGTAGTGATAGAACCAGGTCTGTGCACTGTGCTTCTGGCTTCCCTGTCCAGGGTCGTGGATATTCATACACCAGAGCCCCAGGCACTGAGGTCATAAGCCCCTGCCAGGCTATTCTGGCTGTCCTGTCCAGCCTTGTAAGGTAGACTCCAATATGGAACCCAAAATCAGAAGTTGCCAGGGTCACATAAAGCCATGTGTTTCTCTGGTGAGCTAAGAACTTAAAATTGGTGGAACTGTGATGAATTTGCGTCAATGTGTTTCCACAGTGAAATGGAAGTAGTAAGATTTGCCTCTCTTGCTAAACTTTTTGATTCTGCATCTTGAGATGTGCTCTGGTGATGGGCTGAGATAGGAGAGTTCAGAAAAGATAGTGTTACTTGCCTGGGATTTATCTGCTCTGGGATTTCAGGCTTTTCGTAGGACAGGAGCATCGATGTTTGACTGAGTGACCTGTCACAGGTAACACTGTGTCTCAGGTTTTTGCAGGCTATATGGCAGCAGCACAAGGCAACAACTTAGGAGTGAAAATAGGAAGAAAAAACCCAACAGTGGTGTTTCAGAGAAGGAAAAAGTGTGAATGTATTGATAGGAAGGAAAGAACAGCATGAGCTGGTATTAGTAGAGATATTTCTATTGATTTCTTCTGCTCTTTCAGAAAACTCTATCAAATCTTCATTGACTTCCAGCAGTCTTCTGTGAAGGACAGTGGATGTTCAGTAGGTACTGAATGGTACTGAGCCATTTTCTAATCCCATGTTTTTCCTCTTTTTTCAGTACAACAAGCACCTGTTTGTGCACATTGGGCAGTCAAGCCCCAGCTACAATGACCCCTACCTCGAGGCAGTGGATATCCGGCAGATCTATGACAAGTTCCCTGAGAAGAAAGGGGGCCTGAAGGAGCTCTTTGAAAGGGGGCCAGCCAATGCCTTCTTCCTTGTCAAATTCTGGGTAAGAGAAGGGCCCTCTGTAGGGTACCCATTTGCTGTGAAGGTTGTCACTTTTAAAGCTGTGACCTCCCTGGCTGTTGGAAAACTGCTGCCTCCCAACAATTTTTTCCCCATGTAGGCAACTTAAATAAAACAGCCACATTTCTGTCACTGTCACTTTTCGTGAGCCCACAAGATCTTTCCTTGACCCCACAAGGCACACTTTCTGGTCTGCAGCAGATGTATCTTTCACCTTGTCCATCTGTAGAGTTGTTGTTGACTACTGTCTGCAGATTTGCTAATGGTGACTTGGACCCTCTAGAATTTTTATTCATGTATAAGTAAAGAATTCAGAGGAAATTATTCTCTGCATACTCTTAGGCTTCACTTCTCTCAGTGTTGTGTAACTCCTCAGCCAGAAGCAATACTTTTCCATCTCTTCTCCTGTCTCTGTAGCTGCATTTTGTGTTATTCAATACTAATAATTTACAGATGCATGCTTACTGCTGGAAGAGCAAGAGATAAGAGAAAAATATAATGAAATTGGATTATGCTGATAATATATTACTGAAATGACTTCTGGTAAATTGGTAGAAATCAGCCTGGCAAAAGCTTACTCACTCAATTTGGATTTTTGTGATTTAACTGAAATTTGCAAAAACTGTGCCATTGTGCTTCAAGGTACAAACAAAATAGCTTTGGTGATTGATATTATCATAGGAATTATGAAATTAAAAATAATAGTAGCTCAGGGCAGTTGTACAGTAGATGGCTGAGGGAATGTGTAATGGGATTTGGAGCCTTTCACCTTGAGTTTACCACATCATTCAACCTCAAGTCAGAGTGAGATGATGAAAAATGAGCTTTTATATCTCATTCCCTTCATACAAAGTGGCACTGGAAAGCCTCCTGTCTGGTGCTTTCAGAAGGAAGAGTTAAGTGCCTTGAGATGCAACTTCCCAGCTGTCCCAAGCCTAGCCTTTCCAGAAATGAGTTGGAGAATGTTGGCTGGGAGTCTTCTTCTCAAGTGCCTGTGCCTAGAGTGTTGGTTGCTGTTGATTTTTCAGGACACATAATTTTATTACCTGCAGTCTCTGCTACTGAGCTGAGCCCTTTGTGGGATTAGCTCCTGGCAAAGTACAACAAAGCCTGCCTGGGGTGCTCAAAACAAAAGGTGGAAGATCAGCTCTGTTCTGGCTGGGAGAGAAAACAGCACCTTGCTGAGAAGCTTATCTTTTGACGGGGTATTTTGAAAGGTATTGATTGCCTTTTGTGCTTTGGAAGTTTCAAGAACCGAAAGGAAGAGCTTAGAGGGAGATGTTACACAGAGAGAATTAAACACTTTGAACTCCCTGACGTGAAGAGAGAGAAATCATGAAATTGTGATCTGCTGCAACTGTGATTTATTTATCAAAATTGACAGTGTGCTTTTCTGCTTTTGTGGTCCAGTTTGGGGATTGTGATAACTTGGTTTTTAATATCAGAAGTATAAATGTGCCCTATGCACCATGTCAGACCAACCTCTGTCAGGGTTTTGAAAGATTTAGATGGTGGCATGCCATCAGGCTGGGTTTTTTCTGCTCCCACGTGAGGTGTTCAGAGGGTATCAGCTCACTGGAATTTGGCTTGATTAAAGAGATGTGAATAGGATTTGAAACAGCTGTACTCCAATGTGTGCACAAGGCTGTGGGGCTCTGCAACTCTATACTTAAAAGGACAGAAATATTTCTGGGCTTGGTTTAATATTTTGACTGTCTGATACTTTTTTTTGGTACCCTTGAATTGTTGAATCCCATCTGGAGTTAACATCAGATTTTATTGGTGGCACTCATTACAGCTTATCACTTAGAAACAGGCAAAGTTTACAAGTCGAGTCATTAGTTAAAGGTAAGTTTGTAAGACTTAATTAGCAAATAAAAAAACAAACACTTTTCACAAATAAGGCAATATGATTAAAAACAAAAAAGGAAGAAAATTAGATTTCAGCAGAAATTTTTATATCCCTCTGCATTTTCATACTTTTGTAGCAGTATGTGCTAGGGTGCTTTTTCATTTTGCTGCCTGATAGCTCTGGACAACTATACAAATATGCTGTTGATGTTCAAAGATGTATTGGATAAAGCAGTTACTACACCATTGACTTTATAGCATCATTTTAAGATAAAATGGTGAATAGAAGTAAATACTTGAAGGGAAGCTTTGAGACATGAAGACATGATTGATTTTTCAGAGGTTCTGAGTGGAAGTTGTGGTTGCAGGTGACAAAGACTTTAAACAAATCAAGGAATGAGTAAGTTGGGGTTGTGTATCTGCAGTTTTAGGCTTGAAGAACCCAAGGCATGAACCTACCATTGCTACAGTAACCATTGAATATACCAGATCATCTGTTGTGTACCAGAAGCCTAATTCTAAACACCAGGGTTGAGGTTTTTTGACCTCTGTGGTAGCACTGAGGATCTAGTATGACTGAGAAAGAGATGTTCACCTTTGTTCAAAGATGCTTTAAATTATCTATACAATAGCTAAAAGTTGAGAGTTGATGAGTTTGAAACATAGTGAGTGTTGCAGTGTTTGCAATTCTTCCTTGATTTTGGCATTGGGAATTTGGTACAATGAACTGATTTTTGGACTTGGGTTGGCAAGTTGTGCATGACATCTGTGTGACATTTCTCTGTGCTCCAAGTGCATTCTAGCACACGACAATGAATGTGAGACATCAGCCTCCCGACACATGGACAGTGGCAGTCCTGCTCTTTTCCAGGCTAATATTATCTCTGCCACCTGTTCCTTGCTTCTCCCTGTGAACTCCTCCTCTATGGATCGTTATTAATAGTTTGGGGAAGAGGCGTTCTCAGGGCTTTGCACGTTAGTAGAATGGTGCACTTGCATCTTGGGGCTTTCAGAAGTTGTGAGACTCTGCATGGAAGACAGAAGGAAAAATGACAAATCAGTAATTCAGGACAGGTAGTACTTTGCACAGAGCAGTCATCTGCAGAGACATGAATCAGGGGAATTTTTGTCCTGCCTGTGAAGAATGTATGTAGTAATTTCTTCTTGTTGATAGGCAAGCGATCTTCTGAGCGTCTGAGTGCTCCTTTCAGCTAAATGGAATTTACTTCTGTGGGAAAGTGCTGAAGGGGTGGGCTGGAAACTGCTGTCTTGCACGTGGCTTCTCTCCTGTCACAAGCAAATCCAGTCAAAACAGCAGCAGTGCAAACTGCCCTCAGCACCCTGCCTTGCCCACTGGATGCTTTCAATCCTGGAACTGCCTGGAGAACAAGGAATGGCAATTTGGTCTTCACGTTCACTCTGTTCTTGGTACTCCTCAGGCAGCAAACAAGACAGCAGCTAGAAACAGAGAATTTTATGATTTTTACACACAGTAATTTCACCTGCCATCACCAGCACCACCACCCTTATGTAAGCGGACTCTGCCAATGGCACTTTCACCAAAGTTGTCTCCCACAGTGTTCAACAGCTTATTAGCAGCAAAAGGCAGATTGAAAGATTAAATTGCTGAGGAATTTTCAAAGAATCTTTTCCAGAGATGGAGGGGAGAAAGGAGCATATTAACTTGTGGAGGGCTACTATGCTCTTCCCAGAACAAATCCCTTCTCTTCCATCTAGAAATCCTATCTTGTAGGTAATGAAACATTATGCTTACTTCTCTGGAAAGGAGGGAATCCCAGATGTTACTCCTCCAAGCAGGCAGATTCACTCTTGCATGCAGTATGTGAATATCTGGGATGTGCTGTATCACAGATATCTCAGTGACTGTAGTTTCAGCATGTTTGGAAGTCATCAGGCAAGCTGTGGATAAGTGTGTCATCTGTGCTGAGCTTACAAAGCAAGTTAAACACATCCCAGACACATCAGATCTTTGCTATGACAGAGTTGCTCAGGTTTTTGCATTTGGAACTTCTGGGACAGAAAGCAAGAACCCTGACTTTGTCAGATAAAGTAGTTTGGTCCAGCTGGTGGCTCCTAACTCAGATTTAGCTTGTAATATGTCTCATTTATTTGATCTTTGCCTTTGCCTGTAAAAGAGACTGAGAACAGCTGTCTGAATGCTGGACACCACCCAACAGCCTGAATCCTGCTGCTGCTGCCCCCGCAGTCCCACCCTGTTCTAGCAGTGGCAAGTAGGAGCCTGGAGGGGCCAGGCAGCTCAGCCCCTTCTGTGAGACTTTCCTAAATCCTGCCTATGTCTCCTTTGGCTTCCCATCCTGGGCTAAGGAATTTATTTAAGACCATCTCATTTGTTGTTGGACATACCAGGGCATTTGCCAGACAGGAGTTGAGGCACCTGGGTTCTAGTCACATCCAGTTATGTATAAAAAAATTCTATGCATTCTCAGACCATAAAGTGAAGATTAGCTCTCCTGCTTGATGGAGTTGTGGGAAGATGAATTTCCTTTGAATCATAGTCACTATTATTCTCTTGCATCTTTTCAGGGTGGAATGTACTGGACACAGTAAGTCAGACCTGTCTCTGCTCACCTCGGGGGCTTGCTCCAGCACTGGATGTGCTTTCACACAAGGTTTTCTTTAGAGAAGCAATGTAGTCCTGATGGTTTAGGTGTTGTGAGGAAGTCATAGGAATCTAGGCATGAAGGCCATAGTGTTTTTAGATGTTGAGCTAAATGCAGTAGCTCTTTTGGTCACTATGGTCTTGTCCTCATGCAATCCTGAGAAGTTTAACTGCATCCTTTTGTGAATTACCCCAGTGTCCAGTTGACATTTGGAAGTTAATTTGGCTATGGCAGATTGCACTTTTCTTCCTCAATTTTCTGCCTTGTCTCCCTTCAGGAGGTAATAATCTCCACAGCAGGAAAAGCTAAGAGATGGGAGTTCCACTTCTGAGTTGCTCCTTGGTCTTGTATTCATGTATAGCATTGCTATTTTCAGTTCACGTGTATAAACCAGGTTGCAAATAGTTCAAGAGCAGATTTGTGTGTGCTAAATAACCTCTGGTACAGGGGCAGTGCCTTTCTTGAGAAAGTGGGAACCAGCAGCTGTAAATAGGTGAAAAAGCTGTGACTGTAAGGCCAGCAGTGTCTGGGGTGCTCCAGCTGCATTCTCCTGCAAACATGAGCTAAAGCTCTCAGCAAACTGCTACTGTCATTCCCTGGAGTTGCTGAAATTCCCTGTATGTATGTTTATGAGATCTGTAAAGGTGACGGGAGGAGGGTACACAGCTTCTGGTGACTGATCACTCCATGTCTGACTGTCCTAGCTCATAATATGGGACAAGCTTTAGAATAGAATGTGCAGTGTAAATGTGAGGGAGTTCCAATATGATCCTGCTGCTCCACTGCAACAGGGCTTCCAGGTACCTGATTGTACACAATGTCAGTGAATGGTGACAACTCCTTAGTTCAAACAGTATTACCGTAGTTTTACCATTAATGTTGATTAATTAGATGTTAATTGGCTGTGAAATTCTAGTCTGGCCTTGTGATGGGAGGCTTGCCAAACTGTGGGAGCACCTAGAGTAGCTTCTTAGAGGCAGTGAAGCTTTTCTCATGAAGTGCAACTAGCACTTTTCTGCTTTGCCTCATTTTGTGTGTATATTTTTAAATTTTACCAGTGAGTCTTTTAGAGAATGTAACCTTAACTTTACTAGTGAGATGCTGAAAATGTTTATCTGGTTCTGCAAGTGTTTATGTAGCAGTGGCCTGACCAAGCCTCTGTAGCCTTGACCCTTTGTTCTTTTTGACTCAGTGGGAGAATTTCTTTGGAAGAGCGGAATCAAGTCCATACATTGTGTTTATGACTCCCAAGGGAAATAGCAGAAAAATACTGTGAAGGACTCCTAGTCTAGCTCCTCTCTGGACAAGGGAAGAAGTTGATCTTTATTCAGAGAGTTGGAGTGTAGGAGAAATAAATAATGCAGTTGATTGCATTGACATGGAAGTGAATATTACAGTATTAAAGTACAGTGTTACAGTAACTTAATAAAAACCTAAACCAGAAAGGAGTAATACTGCTATTCTGTAATACAGGTGCATTTGTGGTACAAAGAAAGTAGCTGCATAACTACAGTTATTTAATACCAAGGTCTTCAGCATGGCCATAACAATTCACTGGAATAAGCTGTCCTGCCTTCTGCTATCCCTGCTGCTGCTCATCCTCCCAACACCTTCTATGTTTGAACAATTCCTCAGCGAGCCTTGTAGTACAGCTACAGAGATGTGTGTCAGTACAGCAGGAATGGGGAAGCACAAACTGCTCTGGAAGACTGACACTGCTCTCTCCTGGCGTCAGGACCAGTCTGGCATCAAACTACAACTCTGAGGTGCAGTTTCTCAAGTGTCTCAAGCCAACCCAAGTATGTGTTGCTATGAAAATAGGCAATCTTTTTGCCCTTCTCTTTTGTGATGCCACAAAGGCAGCAGCAAGCTCAGGTGTCTACAGAAGGGGAGAAAACTTGACTGTCACTTTCTAGACTGACCTAAACCTTTTGTGAAGTTGCTCCTTAAGACAACTAAGCTAACAGTATTTATTATCTCATGGCACTTAAGAGACAGGTATTTTGCATGGCAAAGAAGATGGGCATTCATTATTGTGGTGGTCAAGTTCTACCACATTGCTTGTCCTTAGTGCAGCTCTTGAGCTCAAATAAAAATCTCTTCACTGACATTGGTTAAGAAAACCCTGCTAGAATGGTATCTAACGCTGTCTTAGTCACACTGTAGCAGGAACACACTTTCTTCTGTTTCCTCTTCCCTTAGCTCAGCTGGAAGAATAATATGCTTTGGAGCAGCCTATGGGAACTGATCCTTGCTTTTAGGCTGATGTGAATTAGCACATGGGCTTGTGGAGCACAGAGGAGCTCTGCCCTTTCAGTTTTGAAGGGGAGGGAGCTGAGCTGGGCATTCCCACACACCCCTAGTGTTTCTAGAGCTTAAGTGATCCGCCACTTGTTTCATAACTGCGGTTGGAATGACCCCTGGTGGAAGCTTCAGACAGCCAGGATTTTTAGGAGTTCTGTTCCAACAGGAGGCTTTAGTTGGCCAGCCTTAGGCACCCACATTTGAAAACTGTGGCTGCTACTGGAGATGGGTTTGAATTCAGGTGTAACTGGGCCGGATCCATCAGTAACCTACATTCCTTATGTTGCATCCTGTCTATTTACATTTGTAGTACCTGAGCCTGATGTGTGTGTGTACTCACACATTCCTTTTCCCTGCTGTCTCTTTTCCCTTACTATGTTCTTAGGGTGGAAAAACTTTATTGCTGTTGCTTTATTATTTTTTTCCTTCCTGGTGAGTCAGGCCAGTCTAGCCTGTCTGTTGCACTGCTCTGACTCTGCAGTCTGCTCTCCACATGCTTTGTGAGTACCTCCAAGGCATGTCATGTTTTTCATGTTAGGAGGATATTCCACCAGATTTCCCCAATGTGTATGCAAACCCACACCATTTTTTGATGTGGAAATAGGATTTTGTTCAGTACTCTTCAGATTTCTCCTGCTGGCTCAATGCACATTGGTCTGCTTAAGGAGCTGTGGACAATCCCAATACTTCACTATCCTGGCTGTGTAAAGTAATGGTGAGAAAATGCCACAACCATCTATTGATAATCATCTGAATTTTTTTTGTTCTTCTTTTTGGCAGGCTGATTTGAATACCAATATTGAAGATGAATCCAGATCTTTCTATGGTGTTTCTAGCCAGTATGAGAGCCCAGAAAACATGGTCATTACCTGTTCCACCAAAGTGTGTTCCTTTGGAAAGCAAGTGGTAGAGAAAGTAGAGGTAAGGAGTTGACACTTGGGTGCAAGATTCTCTCTGGCTGCTGTTTTGTCACTTCGAGTATTTGCATCCTACCTTTGTATCTCAAGGCAAAATATATCTCATGCTTCTTGTCAGGGAGATGGATGCCATAGATGTAAGATCACTCAGCCTGCAAAATGCTTGTCTTAGGATTTCACTGAAGATGTGCTAGTGTTCGCTACTTTCCCCTTAAATCTCAGCTTCTGAGGAGATGTAAATACATATGACTCTTAGCTCTGCCGATGCTCTGGGGCTTTTTGGGAAGCAAAAGAAAGCTAAGGAACACAGATGTGTTTTGTAGTCCAGAAATGTGAAAACATATAAGCAACACCTCACTCTCACCAGTGTTTTCAAACAGATAATTTCTAAACTATAGCTATTAATTTGACTGCAATAATTTACAGACTATAGCCTTACAGCTTTATTAGATCTAGAGCTTATACACTTACAGCTTGAGCAACAGCAAATAACTGGGTTATGCATAGAACTGGCATTGAAGAAATTCTTTTTGATGCCACATTCCGCTGCTAAGAAAGCTGCTTTGACATGCCCCCTGCTGCCCTGTTTCTCAAGGAACCTCAGGATGCAGAAGCATCTATGTGCAGAACACCAGCTATTCTCATGTCAGCAGTCAGTTCAAGGTGCATCCTTCCCCAAAATCCATCTCCAGGCACATGATAGGCATGCCTGAAGTTAAGTATTTGCAAAGGGATAGAGGGGCTAAAGGGAGGTGTCATGGTGCACATGAAAGACGACCAAGCCTCTGGGGTCAGAGAAGGTTACAGGCATTTAAGGGTCTGCTGTGAAATCATAGAATATGGCTTCTCTTCAAAGGCAGATAAAATATATAGGAACCAAGGTGGGAATGTGAGCAAAAAAATCCCTCTGGGTATCATTGGCCAGACCCTTTTTTAAGTGGGGGGCATAAATTCTATGTTCTCTCACACAGATCCCAGAAGGCTTTAGTCTTTTTAACTATAAAGCATCCTGAGCATAGTATATTACTATCATTACTTCCTGACCTTGCTAAAGCAGTAGTTATTAACTTTTTCAGTTTATTCACACTTAGTACTTTTCCAGTAGAGATGCAGATGGGACTGTAGGTGTCAATCGGTCTGTTCCTCTTAGTTACCTTTCACAGTGCCTTGAGGGTTTGCTGCTCAGAAGCTGGAACCCAGCATTCTCAAGAAAACAAGAAATCAAGCTAAAGAACTTGGAGGATTCAAGGGGACTGACCTTGGTGCAAAGTACTGTGGTCACTGTTCATAAAATTATTAAAAAGTGCCACTGTAATTCTTCTGTTCTGAGTGCCTTTTTGTGACAGTGTCACTGGTGTGCCAGCACAGCCCCACGTGCCCCTCTCTGTTTTGCCCTGCAGACAGAGTATGCGCGCTACGAGAACGGACACTACTCCTACCGCATCCACCGCTCCCCTCTCTGCGAATACATGATCAACTTCATCCACAAACTCAAGCACCTTCCCGAGAAGTACATGATGAACAGTGTGCTGGAGAACTTCACTATCTTACAGGTAGGGATTTCAGCTGTTTTCATTGCAACTTGGCAACATGTAAGCACCATGCAGGAGATCACTGTTGAGAGTCAAAGCAGATTTCCTTTTATAGCTCAGCATCTAATTGAACTTAATTTCTTTCATGTGTATTGCACTTCAAGACCATTTATGGAGCTCTAGAGATGGTAACTCATGCAGAGGAGCAGCAAAAGAATTTGAGAGACCTGGGTAAGAGAGAGATAAAAAGAAAAATAAAGGGAGAGCTCATGAGGCAGAGAGACAAAGGAAGGGGAATAATGAAAAAGTCAGTGAAGGAAATGCTCATTCCACTATTTCACAAATATTGAGGTCCTTTCTGTGCCCTGGCCCTTTTTGCAAGGTAAAAAAACCCATAAGGGCATTGTTGAGCGGCTATAAAATTTTTCTTTGGGAAAAGTTCTTCACTGACCGTATTAGGGAGGAAAGAAAATTGGTTCCTCAGGACCACCCGGGACCTGTACAGAATATGGAGACATGCAGAGGAGTTGTGGGGAAACTCTGTGACACCTTCTGAATCACTGCAAATTCTAGCTAGGTCAGGATCATAAGGCTACAGCAATTAGATTTCCATTAGTGTTTTGTTATACTGGGAGCCTTTCCAGGCTCAGATGCAGCAGCCTAAATTTGGGAAGAGGGCAGACAGCTTAAAAAGTGGATTTTTCTAATGGACCGAATTCTGTGTTCACCTCTGTAAGAGGCATCACTGATCTTTGCCCAGAGAACATGAGGCTGGGTAAGTAGAAGAGATGCTGGTGGCTGTATGAAAGACTGAAAATCAAAGTGGTTTTCATTCCATTCTCTGAAGACCTTTGATAACTGCAGGCAACTTGTTTCACTGCTCTGTGGCTCAGACACATCAGCTATAAAATTCAAGGTTAATATACATCATAGGGCATTAACTTTACTCTTTCATGCTTGTATTAAGATCTTAAACATCTGGAGGAAATGAGGAGTAATAATGCTGAGAGTTCTTTTATATGAGCAAAAGCATGAGAGGGGCAGAGACAGAGAGATGGAAGACTTATGTGCTGTAATCCATACAGGGGAACATTGTAGCTGCCTTCTGCATGTTTCATTCCTCAGTCAGGGCAGCATTTCCTATAAATTCTAAGAAAAAACCTGTCACATGGTTATACTTCCTCAGGGGCTTTGTTTTGAGAAATCTCATGTCCTTCCCTATCCCATGTCCTTCCCTTATCTTCCCTTCCCATGGGAAGGCATGTCCCAAGTGGGGGCTGGCACACACTACCTTGCAGTGCTGTGCAAGATGAAAGTGCTGCTCCCTGAGCAGCAGCATGGGCATTTCCCACTCCCCACTGCAGAGATGAAAAATGCATTATGTAAGACATGTTGGTAGCCCTCAGTCCCCACTACCACCTTTGAGACAAGTCTAATTATATTTTTTATAAACCCTTTAATGAGCTTAGAATACCCCTAATCCCATAAGCATCATTTATCTTGCTTGACAATTTTCTCTGGATCTAGAACTCACCAAGATTTCAGAGCCCGTTTTTCAGAAAAGGGCCTGGTGCCTTAGCACATCTGGATGTATATAACTCACCACATCTTGCAGAAGAAAGGACTTCAACTGCAAATCGAATCATGATGTAAGAAAAGAAAACAGACCAAAATCATACTGCTAAAATTAATAGGAAAGTTTGAAAACAGCTATTTTCCTCCTGTTTTCACAAGAATAGTTGGGCTTTGGTACAGTTCAAGCCTCCAGCTGTAATGGTTTTCTTCTGCAGTTGAGCTTGTGCTGCTGCTGCTAAAAATCTGTGTTCTCCAGCAGGAGAGAACTTTAGCTATGGCACAAACTCAGGTGACAAGAATGTGCAAAGCTGTGCAGTGACAGAGAGGGAAGCTGAGCTAGGAGTTGTGAGAGCAATATTTCTCTTGTCTCTGCCACCTAGTGCATGCTGCAGAAACTAGGACAACACTGCTCCTTCACCATGCTGCTGACAGAGTCACGTTGTAGAGACACTAAAGGGTCCTGAGGGGCCATAGAAAAAAAATGGGAAAAAAGGAGCTTCTGTAAGAATGCATGAGTGTAGCAGCCATCCTTCTCCCAACATCTACAGTGTATGGAATGGGAGGTGTTATGGAGTCAAATCTGTAAGTCTCCTGTAATAGGAGTTCTATTCTTTAATCCTTCTGTTCTGTGTCTACCATTGACAAGCAGGAGCAGATGAAGGAAAACAACCGTCTATGGTTGTGATATATCAATATTTGTGTGAACAGAAGTGGGTGTGCCACAGGAGGGGGTCCCTCTATACCAAACAAAACAGAGCAAGAAGAGCTTTTTTTTCCAGAGTGAAACACTTACACTCTGCTGAAATCTGCAACATCAGGGGTGGGAAGTAGAGAACCTGCTTCCACTGATGTGATCACTGCTTGGTCACAGTGAACTTTTTGTCATCTCCCTGTCTCTTCACTGCATTGTAGTTCTGAGGATGCAAAAGTGCTGTGGTTTGTGGACCAACCTTTGTGTATTGATCCTGCACTTCTCTGTTCTTTGTCCATTACTGACTTTCTGCTTTGTGTTAAATGTTTTGGAATACATAAGCAGAGAAATAGCAGTTGCCATTTCAGCTTCTTCTCCTTTTCTGTCTAGGTTGTGACAAACAGGGACACACAGGAGACCTTGCTGTGCATAGCATATGTTTTTGAAGTATCAACTAGTGACCACGGTGCCCAACATCACATCTACCGGCTGGTGAAGGACTAGAGACTCTCTGCCCTGAGTTGTCCACGGAATGCATGTCTAAGGAAAAAGTCTGTGCTTGAACAACCCCTGCCACCCCCCCCAAACCAAACTGAAAAATAAACTGCAGATATTGTGTATTTTCAGAAAAGTACCTCTGAGCTGGTTTGTGATTGATAGAGTGAAGTTTCCATCTCCAGGTTTGTGCAAATGGGCAAAAGATTTGGAGTCAAGGAAACAGGCAAATGACTGCTTTAGGGTCTCACCACAGTCGGCACCCTGTGAAAAGCATTTCCCACAGTGCACACCCAGGGTGTGATTACACACATAAAAGGAGTGTGCGCACCTGAGCATACAGGTGGGGCAGTGGCAATGGCAGCAGCTTCCACAACTCTGATCACATATGAACAGGTTGAAAATGTTCATGCTACACCTGGTCTGAGTGTGTGCACTCATTTACATTCATTTGAAAGCCAACACATGCCCAGACGTGGTTACCATACATTTATATAGGTGTCAGTTACACATACACAGTCATGTGCCTGTGTGTAGAGGTTGCACATAGATCCTGCACAGCTGCCTGGCCACATCAGCAGTTGTGCAGTCACAGGCTCATTCAGCCTTGCTCTGTTAGAGGCTTGTTTCTTCTTCCCTCTCTTCCATGCATGACAGTGAGAGACCAATCTTTCTTTTGCGTTTTAAATAAAATTATGCTTAGAAAATTGGGTATGTTAAATCATGTTGTCTTGCCCAGTAGATTTCCTCTATGTATCAAGTCTGATAACTTGACAGACTAAAATAATTCTTGCTGCTTTTGCTTCTATTCTCCCTGCACAGCTACCAATGCTCAGTGAGCCAGTCAGTGCTTTTGTGCACCAGCAAAATAATTGTTTACAGAGGTCAAATTATTCCACCTGTTAGTTGCAGACAGTGAGATGCACAAATATTGCACAGGATATCATTTGGTGAGCAAACTGGAGGAAAAGAATGAGAGGGAAGAGTGAAAACAGCTTAGCTTTCTGTGTTTCCTAGGCAATCAAGCACAGCCTCTCTGCTCTACTTGTAAACTGAGGTTGTCTATTCAGAGAGGAGTCACTGAGAGGCAATAATCTTGGTCTCCACAATGCTGCTGATGTGGGGGAAAGATGCAGCTATTCATGTTGCTCTGAGGGAAGAGGTGGTTTGCATGATGCTCTGGCAGAGGGTGAACAGGAAATTTATTGGGTGGCCAGGCAGAGTCGTGTGGCCTGAACGATCAATTTAATGTGGAAGGGGGACTAATTGACTTACTTCCTCATTAGGCAACTGCATGCCAGTTGATCTGTTGTAACTGTGAAAGTGTGGGTTTCCATTTGCACGTGGAGGTCCCTGACAGGCATGAGTCTTCACCTGGCAGACCCTGTGCTTTGGAGCACGGGAAGGAAAGGATAAGGGTAAGGAGGATAGCGAAGATAATGCCATGAAGTCAGAGATGGAGAAGGATGGTTTGTTTCCTGTTATGGGAAAAGTGATATTTTTCCCCCCCCAATCTTGTTAGACACTGTATTCTCAGAGGCTTCTTTTAAGGACCTTGCAGGGCTAGTGCTCTTAACCTTCTCTGTGCAGGAGCCAAAAATGGATGGTCAAGAACAGAAAATTTGCTTGCACCTATTGAGCAAAATCTACACCAAGTTCCTGTTGTGCCTGCTCTCTCCAAGACAAAGAAATACCTTCAAGAACAGACTTCGAAACAGTGATACAGACACACAGATGCCAACAGCTTTCCTTAAGATCTGCATGGCTGGTACTCAGAATCAGTCAAGCTTGGAGGAAGATGAGCCAAGTACTTTAAACACCTAGAAGACAAAGCATCTTGAAATACCTGCTGTTCTGTGCTACACATGAAAAATCCATAGAAGCACAGGCTGCCCTCACCCATCCATTGGGTGTTATTGCTAGTCCCAGCCAGGTGACCAAGCCAGCCAGGACTGAATTAACTAAATCTCTGCAAACCAGGCATCCTCTCCAGCTGGCCACATGGGTATGAATGGCACCAACTGTCTACAGACCATTGGTGATGCATGCACCTGCCTGCTTCAGCCCTGTGCAATCTCCTTCCTGATCTCTGAACCATGTGTGGAGCAGGCAACAAATCAAATAAAACCTCGCTAATAAGAAAAAAGACTGACCCTTGGGAAAAGTATTCTTGGCCAATGTTTTGAAATGAAGCCTGCACAGAGAAAGGGCAGAGAAAGTCCCCAGCAATGGAAAATTCCTTATGATGTGTATTAGTTCTCTCCTGCAAGCATGAGCTTGGTACCTTGCATGCTTTCACTGCTGGGTTACACCACAACAACAGACCCTGTGGAAGTCAGTTCCTGAAGAAGATGAGCCCTAGAAGTTCACTTAGTCCATTACTTGATCATTAGTAAAACCACATTAAGCGAAGTTACAGATTTTATCAAGGCAGTAAACATGAACCAACAGGCTGAGGGACAGAGGAAATCTTCGCACAGTTGATTTTGAGACACTTATGCAGGGTTTATTTTCAACTTAATACCAGTGGAAGATTTTCCTCTGGCAGTATTTCTTTCTATGCTTGCTCTTGGAGTTCACAGCACCCTGGTGTCAATAAACAGAGTTAGCAAGAGACATCTACCTGCCTTTGAAACTCAGTGGAGAAAGGAAAAGAAAATTAGTGTGTCTTGGAGAGCTCACAGGTCAAGAGATGAAGAAGATTTAGTAAAGCTAAGAGGCAAAAGAGGTACTGGTAATTTTGATGTGGACTAAAAAGCTTCTGTCTCCTTGCAGAATGGGTGAGATCCATGCAAAAATACTTCAAAGACTGGAAGGACTGTAGCTCTCTGTCCCCAAGACTTCCTTTCTTGGAATTTCACCAGAAGAAACCCAAACAGTGCATCAAACTAAGAGCCAGCTGCAATTTTGCTAAAAATAAAGCAAAGCAAACACAAAATAGCAGCATATGTAAAAAAAGACAGATTCAAGAGGAAAGGCTAACTGAACTCTAAAGAACTGACAACAAATGAGGATATCAGAGTGTCTTACAAGTTTAATTTCTGTTAGGGCAGAAAAACCAGAATTATTAACTTAACCTGTAAGAACTTGCTGTAAAATCAAAGGACGAAACATTAAAAGCTGATTCCCCTGGTCACTTTACAGCCACAACACTAAGACCTTAGAACGTAAATTGACAAAACAGATCTAAATATCCATGTTTTTTTAATAACAAAGCACTTAAAAGCTTTCCATTTAACTGATTCCCTTTTTTTTTTCTAATGTACATGCTTCAGTTTATCAGCCCTAATTTGTGCAGCTACATCTACTTGTGGAATCATGTCAAACTGAATTACTAAAATGATTCCAGTTACTGATAGTCTTCTGAGATAAGACAGACCATGAGTCTGAGCAACACAGAACTAGGCAAGTCAGGAGCCCTCCCTTCATCTGCACTTCAAAGCCAAAAGGAACACTTCAGGTAAGACAAGTTCATTTGAATTCATTCATGTATTTGTGGTGAGGGGGTGGGAACTCCTTAAGCTGACATTGCCAACAAAGACAACATGTAGGTGGGCCTAGAGACAAAGGTAGGGATTGAATTTAAATTTCCTACTTCAATATCTACATCCAAGGATCATTATTTCCTTGACTATAACACACACGCTTTAGCCTTTGGTGCAATGGTTTCCATTTTTGTCTTGCTTCTTTGACATTTGGACCAGATGAAGGAGTTGAGGATCTTGTGTGGTTACAGCAAAGAATAAGAACTAATTCAGACATGTGAGAACACCCCGAAACTTGCTGTAGAGCTGTGGAAGGGGCAGGAGGAACACATGCTGAGCCTTCAAGCAGCTGCCAGGGAGTCATGCTGTTTCACCAATCCTGCAAGCAGAGTCTGCATCAAAACCAAGCAGGAAGGCAGCAGACAACTTGCATGCTTGTACTGAAATGGCAAGATCAGGGCTACTCTCTATGAGGGAAGGCTAGCCAGAAGCTTAGGTTGACCACAGCTCTGTCCACAACCTCACAGACTGTGGTGCAGTCCCAATCCTCTTGGACACCAGATCCAGATCTAGTACTATATTTGCCTGCTGGTTCAGCAATTAGTCAAGACTCCAAATCTTGACTCCTCTCATTTAAGAGGCCATACAATTTTGGCCTCTTACATGAGCCATGAAAGTACTGGTGCTCATTCTGAGGAAAACTAATACAGCATCTTTAGAGAAAAGCACCCCCCTCATCTCCTTGAGGTGCAAAATACAGCAATTGTGATGGAAAGAACATGAATATAAGCAAAGTTTAAAAGTCTAGATGGATGATTTCTATCTGTCAAAAAGAAGCAAAGACTTTGATTTTCAACCTTCTTAATTTCCCCACAGCACTCAGCTCTGTTGCCATATTATGATTTCATCTGAAATTGGTAGCTGGGACCAAAGCCACAGACTTGCTATTACAGAAGAGGGGTTACATCCTGTGAATTACAGTGGAGAGCATCCTTTTCTAGATGCCTCAAATGCAGCTACTCAAAGATATTCTCAGAAGCTGCATGTAGCCTTCAGGTTTGCTGGTCATATGCCATGGATTCAGGTACACAAAATCACAAAATTAAGGCTGAAAAAGAACTTTGAGACTGTCAAGTTCAACCTATGACCTAACACCACCTTATCAACTAAAGCATGGCACTAAGTGCCACATCCATTTTTTTTTTAAACACCTCCAGGGACAGCAACTCCACCACCTCCCTGGGCAGTCCATTGCAATGCTGAACCACTCTTTCTGTGAAAAACATTTTTCTAATGCTTAGCCTAAACTTCCCCTGGTGCAGCTTAAGACTGTGGCCTCTTGTCCTGTTGCTGGTTGCCTGAGAGAAGATGCTCATGAGGTGCAACTCCTGTTCCTCACTGTATGAATAACATCAGAGTGCCCTCACGTTAGATTTCGTTGCATGTGGAAGACGGCTAGTTGAAGCTGGAACACAGGTCCAAAGGACTACTTTCCTACAGTTAATGGCATAATGGAGAAGAGACCTGCAGATAAATGCTGTTTCCTTGGTACAAAGTGTATCTACAGTATCAGCAACTCCAGTCCTCAGTTTCACAGTGATCCTCAAGCTCTTCCCTAAATCATTAGGTTCATATACTAAGCTCCCATATATGTTTGGGTTTTTTTTCCTGTGCACGTTTTACGTTTTTTCCAAAGTAGACACAAAATGATTACTTGATTTCACATATTGATTTTTTACTTAGATTTCAACTATGGAAATCCCATATACCTTGGTATAAAGCTGCTTTGCTTATGCAACAGGTAAAGAACACAACACCATGCTGTCTCTTTTAGAGTGAACAACCAACCAACAATAACACCACCAACAAAAGTGTCAAATGTGTTCTCATTGTCTGCTGACTTCCTTCTCTTCTCTTGTGCCGCTTCTCTTTCAGGAAGTTGTTGTTTATTTCCAGAGTTTAACTTACTAAAGACTGGCATCAATTCTGGAATGAAGATCCTTCAGTCCTCAGGTCTAATGGGATTTACTGCATTAGAGCTACAGCATCCAGGAGATGGACTCTTCTTGGAGCCTGGAACCAAAGAACCAAAAGAAGTGCTCTCCACGATCTCTTGGTGCATTGCAAGATACATTTCCTTCATTGCTTGCTTTAAGGCAAACACACAGCAAAGTTTGTTTACTTCTGCATGTAAATAAATCACAGAAAGCTGTAGGCCGTCCTTCTCTTGGGGAGGGAGAGAAACAAACATGCAGCAAATGACAGCTGTGTTGCTGGCAGCACTGCCACCAGGATGCTTCGAGTCTGTTGAACCAAGCAGTTTATAAAAATCCACTTAGGACATGATGGAAAGTACAAGAGAATATATTTGATGTGGACATCCCCTTGAACTGAGAAGTGTGACAGCAGCAGCAGTACCAGAGAAGGAAATGAGAATACACAGGGGACCTCGGAATGAGAAACAGATCTTCCTTCTGCAAAAACATTTATGGTAAAGCCTTGAGTTGCTCTTCACACACTGTAAAATACAGTTCCTCTCAGGAGGCCCATGTCCATAACTGCGCTGCTCTCCTTCTGTTGGCATCTCTGCCCCAGTTCTACGTTGTTTCCTCAGCACATAACACTTCGCTTAGGGGTCCATGCCAAAACTTTCCCCAGCTCTGTTAAGACAACTCGAGAGTCTTCTGCTGGAGAGAGTGTTTGAAATTGACTTCATTCAGGTTTTGTTGCACTTCCACTGACACCCAGAGGAAGGCAGGTGGGGACTTTCTATACGATGTCAGATCATCTCCCTTCTGGGCCTATCTCATAGCACCACAGATCAGAATCATTAAGATTGGAAAAGATGTCCAAGAGTCCATCCACAAACCCAGGACTGCTGTGTCCACCACTAAAACAAGTCTCTGAGCACCATATACACTCATTTTTGAATACTTCCATAAATGGTGACTCCATCACTTCCCTAAGCAACCTGTTCCGATGTTTGAACACACTTTCAGGGAAGAAATATTTTCTAATACTCAATCTAAACCTCACCTGGCACCGTTTGATGCTGTGTCCTCTCGTCCTATCACTTTTGGGAGAACAGACTGACCCACACCTGTCTACAACTCCTGTTGCGACAGAGGAGCACTCAGACACGTTCTCCCCCTCTGCTGGAAGCCAAAGAAGCAACACACTGGCAGTCATGGTGGGCTTCGGACCATCGAGCGTCTCCGCCCGGTGTTGCCGCTCGCAGCAGCGGTGGGGGCTGCACTCCGGGCCCGGGCACCAGCCCTGCCTGCCTGAGCCCGGAGGGGACTCCCGTCCAGCCGCGGGCCCCTCGGGGCAGGGGCAGCTGAGGTCGGCGGTCGGAGCCCCCCGCCCCGGCAGGAGGGTGCCCCGGGGGATGCTCCTGGCGCCCACCCCAGGGGTTTCCCGGAGGGCACCGCGGGCGGCAGAGGGAGCGGGGCGGGCTCCAGGCAGAGGTCTGCCAAAGGGGCTCCGGCGGGCGCAGGACGGAGCGGGTGGGGTGCGCTGGAGGAGCGGGGCGGCAGCGCTCCCTCCCACCCTCCATCCCTCCCTTCCCTCCTCCGCGGGGCTGGAGCCTCCCCTGGGCAGCGCCCCCAGCTCCTCCCCGCTCGGTAACGCCGGTCCGAGCCCCTCCTCCCGTTTCCGCTGGCAGGAGCTGGGGCCGTGTCCTGCCCTACCTCCGCCGCTCCCCCAGCACTCGGCCCCATCCGGCCCGGCCCAGGGACGCGCGGGTGAGACCCGGCGCCGCGGGGGGCGAGGGGCGGCGGGGACCTGCAGCCATTCCCGGCCCTGGGAGAGGGGAGGTGGCGGGAGCGGGGCGGCCCGGGGCGGGGGTGCCGGGACTGCCCCTCACGGGGGTCGCGGGATGCCGGCCCGGCCGCCGGAGATGCTGGGGAGCGGCGGGGTCCCGGCGGGATGGGGCTGCGGGTGGCTCATGGGGGCGAGGAGTGTTTGCTGGGAACAATAACCCCCCACCCCCTCCTCCGGTGCCTGTGTGATTTTTGCGGAAACAGGAAAGTTAGTTCGGAGGGATGAGTGGAGCCCAGCGGCGTCTGCGTGCGCGGTCCTGCTCTCGGCCGGGGAGCCCGCGGTGCCCATCCCGCACGGCAGCGGATGGCTCTGGCTGGGGATGGATTTGTCCCCGCCGCCGGGGACAGCACCCTGGGACAGCGCTGCTGGCCGGCGGGGGCTGCCTCTGCCGTGGCCTTGCGCACCCCCATGAGGGGCTGGGAGCGCGCAGGGCACCCGTGAGGGGACGGAGGCTGCGCCCGGCCGCGATGGGAGCGAGCCCGCCCGCGGCTGACAGCTCCGCGGACGTGGTGCCAGCGGTTCCTGCCTTCCCCCTTCTTATGTAAAACTTGACTCCAGCGTGGCCTTTTCCTGTTGGAGCTTTTGGAAACTTTTCTTGCTGTATCTCTTGGGATATCCGCCTGTCACCGTGCTCCTGGTGGGTGGTGGGAGCTCTGTGAGGTTTGCCTCTCGGGAGGGCCTTCAGCTCCAGGGATTTCTGATGGGCAGGGGAGGACCTGAGGTGTGGGGATGCTGTGTTAAGGAAAAATCAGACTGCAAGAGCTGCATTTCTCTACTTAATCCTTCTATCAACTCTTTTGCTCTGTGCTTTTACACTGTATAGTTCTGTGGTTTGAACCATGGGAATGGGGCACCTGATTTTCCTACCTGACCACACTGAACTTACTTTAAGACTTGGGCATAAGTCACCTGGGATATGTCTGGGTAGAAGTTAAATATTCTCTAGAACAGCCATGAGAGTCAAATCACAGAGTTTGTTTGGGCTCTTGGCCCATTCCTAGATGGGCCTAAACGTTGCCTATGGAAGGCAAAACTTAACGTGTTCCTGTAGCAAAGTTGTTAGTAACAGGTGCCACAAATTGTTTTAATGGTTTGTTTGTTAAGCTTTGTAGCCAGGGTGTATAATGGCAAAGAATAGCAGCCACTGAAGTGTGCATTCATGTGAGTTGTGTTGGCATGGAATGTGGGGACAAAGTTAGCACTCCATAACTTTTAAAATGTCTAAAGATAAATTATCAATGTGATGTAGAGAACACCAGGGAAAAAAATCTGTCCTTGCAGTTTCATGTCCGTTGCTTCCATTTTACATTTTTCCTGAGCTCCAAGTATGAAAACTGATGGAGCTAATATAGCTTCTGCCTCCAGATCTTTCCCTTTTATATTTTTAGACCTGTGATGATCAAATTGCATATCCTACAGAAAAAGCCTTTTCTATAACAGGGCTATAAGACTTGTGGCACTCTCGGTTTTGGTACCTGCACTTTCTTTAAACCTAATTCTGTTTAATAAAGCTGCATAAAAAGACCTTGGGGTCAGAATATAACAAATGCAGTGTTATTAGCATTAGTTAGGCAAAGCTCTGAGGTTAGAAAGGCCCTGTTCATCTCTGTTGAGCAGGATAGAGGGTTAACTGAGTGTCAGTGTTATCTTAGCTATTTTGGTTATTTTAGCAGAAAGTAGCTATCAGAGATGCATATCCCACAGTCTTTGCTTTCTGTGCTATTTTAAGTTATTTTCTTCCAAAGCATGCCAAACCTCAGCCTGTCCATGAGGGTATTTCCATCACAACTGTGTATATTTAGTGTTTAACCCCTGTCTCCCCAAAGACACAAACTAAAAAACTGCAATAGAAAAGTGAAACACAGGAAGAGCACAGATTAAAATAGCAAACCAGCACTGAGGTGGCAGCACTGGCTGGAGGAGTTACTTTCACATTTGTTTCACAAGTGAAACTAGCGAGTTTTCACTAGAGAATCCAAGACTTTTCTTGGTGTTACTCTGAGAAAGCTGGAGCAAAAGTGGCTGCTTATCTTAAAAGTAGTATGTTAATATTCCCCAGATACTTGGGTTTTACAATTGCAATTTTTTGCCCACCTCAGCTTTTCCCTTTTATCATATTTCAGGATTGTGCTGTTTGCGAGTGACTGATGCCCTGTTAGTTTTCTGTGTTGAATGTCATTAGATTTACTGATGCATGGCAAAAAGAGATGAGAATGCTTTAAAGAGGCAGAGCAGGAGCCAGTGCTGTGCCCTGGAAGTGAAGGCAGCTGACAATACTCAGGACTGTTTTAATAAGACTGCAGCCAGTGCCCAAGGAAGGGATTATCTCAGGTCAGGCTCTGCATGAACGGGGTCCAGGACCAGGATTCCCACACCTGGCTGGAGGCAGGGCACAGCTGCTGCACAGGTTGGGCAGGCACTGAATGCCACAGGCAGAGCTAAAATGGGGTCCCTGGTGCCACGAGCAGAGAGCAGGGGTGGATGTGAGGCTTTTAAAGAGAGCGTTTAAAGGCCTTTCAGTGCTCTCAGAGCCCTGGTACAGCATGAGGATCATATGCTGAGGTAACTAGGCTTGTTCAGCCTGGAGAAGAGAAAATTTGATGGGACCTTTGGAGACCTCCTGGTACTTTCGAGGAGGTTCTCAAGAAGACAGAGCGTCTTCACTTTTTTGTTTGGTGACTGTATGAGGGACAACAAAGGGAAGTTGAAATGAGGTTCAAGATAGATGTAATTTCCAACAAGGAGGGCAGTCAGATGCTGGAACAAGTTGCCCAGAGTGGTTGTGCAAGGTCTGTCCTCACAGGTTTTCAAGGCCAAAGTGGATGAAGTCCTGTTGGGACCTCATAGCTGGTCCTGTGTAAGGTAGAGCATGATGGAACCCCCACAGGCCTGCTCCAACATGAATTCTCTGATCCTGAGATCAAGCAGCCATTTGATCTGAGAAGGAAGGAGGTGTGTGAAACAATGGCAATACTTGTAAATACCCCAGATGAAGAAACGAAGGAAGGTTTTAGGATGCTGATGTGTTGCTAAGATGCTAAAAGAAATTAAATTAAAAACTTTTCTCAGTATGCTCACAGGTTATGCTGGAGAGGTGTGTGTGTGGGTAGGGGAATGATTTGTATTTATAAACTCACTTTCCTTTAGTAATTCTCAAAGCACAAAGTGCCTTTTTGGTGTAACAGCACTTCAAGATGCATTCTGGAATGGATCAAACCACGCTCTTTCAAATTTCATGTAGGAAGTGTGATGACAATAAAGCATGGGGGGAATGACAAGGGAATAGCTCTTATTTGAGGGTTGTCTTCTTTGACTCTCTAGAAAATAGATTAAACATGCCAGGACCAGCAGATCATTTCCACATTTGTGCTGTGGTTGTTAACAGACCTTAGGACTGAGTCAGTCTTGGTGAGGCCACCTTAGCAATACCCAGAGAATGTGAGTGGATCAGAAATAGATATTTGTCTTTCCTCTCTACATGGCAGTGAAACTGTGGAAAAGTGGGCATGTCCTCAGGAAGTGCCATCTCTTTGCTCCGTGCAATGCATGTTGGAATTTAATTTTGAGAAGTACTTGTTGGGAAGATAAAAATTTTGTATATTTTACTTAGCTGGTAACAAGATACTTTATTGGAGACCACAGGTATCACCAGTGCCCTTCTTCTTCATCTTTCCTGATCTCCTAAAGCTGACTTCCAGAGGCTGTTTCTGCTGCTCCTTGTAGCCTCCCTCAATGAAACATGCATTGCTGAATGTCAGTGGTGTGTTTCCTGGGGAAAAACCCATCAAATCTGTCCTATGGGTCACTTCCTGTGGTTCAGTGCCGTGTTTTCTGTGGTGTGGTTGTCATGAGGCTGGACTCTGTTCTCCAGTGAGAGATGTTGGATGCTTTCCTCATGCTGCTTGCACAGGTCTTTCTGGGAAGGTGATGTCTCTGTGATTTAAGTGTTAATACAGCTGGACAGCACTGTTGCTTAAATGTCTTTTAAGCCCAACCTCACCTTTCCCTCTGTTTTCTGATGATATTCCAAACACTTGTATTTATTGCTGTCAAAAAATAAACCTTGAGGGCTTGAGTTTGTAGAATGAGGCATGATCCTTGGGCAAAGCCCAGCTGCTGCAAGGTGTCACTGTCTGCAAGTCTAGTAAGAAAGGAGGCATCTGACTGTGCTTCACATGGAAGAAAGAACAGATAGGAAATGTGGGATCCTGAGTAAGTAGTGAGCTGTGTTTTGATGCCAGTGGGATGTATTAGTCTGTTAGACTGCCTATTGAGGAGAGGTGAAAAAATTCTGTTGTTGAAAAGCTTTTAAAATCAAGAGTATAAAACAGACAGACATTGTAGAGATAGCTCCAGGCATATGGGGCAGATTAAATCATAAACATATGCTCCAATAAGCCTTTAAGTGGACAAAGGTATTAATTAAGCTTAGCATTTCTTTACATTGATGTGAATATGATGTTGTAATAGTATGATAACCATGAAGTAGTAACATACATGTAAAAGACTTGAAGTTTGCATTAATCTTTGTTTCAAAATGTATAACAGGAAAACTTATTAAAGTTTTTTTGAAAGCACTTTTCCCTTTTGCTGTAAGAGTTCTCCTTTCTAATGCAAACGCTGTCATGCTGGTCTAATTCCTGATATTTCTGAAGGTGGAAGTGACTAGTAGCTGGGTGTTTATTTCCATGAGTGCAAAAGGGGAAACAAGCTGCATTAACTAGTAAAATGCTGATGATATTTTGGGGCTGAGTCACTGTATGTCTCTAGAATCAGCTGAACTGTGTTAACTGGGCTTTAGTTTCTACTCTGATATTGCTCAGGCAGAGCTGCCTTTGCCCTGGGCTGTCCTCACTGACTTACAAGTGCTTGGATTGGTCTGTGTAAGCTCACAGTGAGGGTGGGATGGAATATATCAGCACAGGACTGGCACAGGACCACAGGAGCTGCGTTATCCCTGTGTGGTGTGTCTGGGCAGGAGGCAGGGCTGGACTGGGGAAGGAACTCAGGGGGGACTGGGTGGGAAGGCAGGAGCCTTGAGGAGGCACTAGGCTAAGGGAAAGGAAGTCTGCAGCCCTCCCCTGGGAGGAAGGGCTGGAAAGGAAGGATGAGGTGGTACATTGAACAGAGAGCTGAAATGTCACACCCTATCAGCAGGTTTGAAGGACACTTAGCTCAAAATTTTGAGACTGTTCTAGGGAACAGGGATCAATACAAATTTTAGAGAGCATAGGGCTCTGTGAACTCTCCTGTATTTGGTGTTCTTTAATTTCACTCTTAAATTCATTTGACCTGAAAGATTGAGGGAGGCAAAGCTTGAAGTTGGAGGAATCCTGGGTTTAGGTCACTGGTGGGAAGAACCCAAGTGACTTCTCTTGTGCAATTGGGTGGTCAGCGCTGTCTCCTCAAGTGCCTTATGACAGTATGCTGACAATCACATTTATGGTGATTGCAGCTCTACTCCAAACTCATGTTGAGCACAGGCAGGAGACTTTCTGTTTGCAGTTGCACATTTCTAAAGGTTAAATAATTCAAGAATGCTTTCAAAAGCTTACTTTGTTTTCTGTTTCTCTACTGGTGTTTTTTACCTACAACTCTGCATACAGTTCAGTGTAAGGTGGTTCTGCCAGCATGTTCATCCAGCTTTGTTTTAAACTCTTCCTTGATTTTGTAAATACATTCTTATCCCAAAATCAGCTTTTCATTCAATTTTAAGAGTGTAGCCATATGTGAATGAAGATTGTTACCTGACTTTGTTTCAAAAAGGTGCAGCTGAAGTTGTGAAGGATTGAAAGCAATGTTCTGAGAATGTCTGGTATGTTGTTTCCACTGGAGGACAGTCTGCACAGTATTGTTTATATGTATTTATATACATGTGGACAAAATACCATTAGGGGAATGGGATAATGGTTCTGGCAGTATAAGAGACCTGTACTAACATGCAGATGGGAGCATGTCTCCTAGTAAAATAAAAACCTAAATGGCTGGCCTAAAAGCCTGTAAAGGAAACCTTCCAAGTATAAATTAAGTGATTTTCTTTCATACATCAGAGCTTTTGGATCTCTCCAGTGCTGCTGTGCTGTCTCACAAAGTTTTGCCAAGTAACAGTGGCTCTGAGTGTTAGAAAAGCTCTTGCTGATCTGTTTCCCAGCAGTGGAGAAAGCAGCAGGACTGGCAAGATTTTACATTCATAGTACCTGGGACACTGTGGACAGCAGCAGAGGCATCTGTAGGGAGGATATAAATAGCACAGACACCTAATACTGAGCTATTGGGTGCCATCAAAGATGAAGAGCAAGGGGGAAGAACTGCAACTCTGGGAAAATTCCCAATATATTCCCCTCACACCTACTCAGGATGGAAGATCAGCTAAATCCCACACTCTGAGACTGCTGCTGTTTCATGCGGGAGGACTGAGGATGGTATTTCAGGTGAATGTGGTCAGAGATTGTGATATGAAGGCCGTGGTAAAAGTAATTGCTGGGACCAGTGATCCGTAGAGTGATTTGATGATCTGTAGAGGAAGAGACTTCATTGAGAACAGGAGCTTCTTGGATGTGTGCTCTATTCTAGTTATATAGAAGGCAAAGTAAAAAGGACCATGAAGTAGAAAAGGGATTTTCTAGGGAGAACCAGGAGGAGGAAATGAGAACAGTCTTAAGTTTCCACAGCAATGCAAATTCATCTGGATAGCTTTGAGTTTTTCAAGTTCCATGTTGATGTACCATTTTCCTCGTGAATGGTCACCACAAAGTACCTCTCAAGATTTACACAAGAAACTCTTATTTTCATTCTGTTTTTCTTAAAATAATTTCTGAAGACATCTTTCTTAAAGCAGTCAGTTTGCCCTGAAAAATCCATCTTCAGCTGCCTACTCTCCAGGGACACCCAAACAATCTCTATTGCATCTTGCTTTACTTTATGAAAACAAAAAATCCTGCTTGTTTTTCATCATAGCTTGGTTTTCACAGCTATTTAGTCTCTATCTTCAGTTCTTCCTTCTTATTCTGTTCTCCATCAGTTCCTCTTTGAAGGGCTGAGGAAGTTCATACTGTGGTAAGAACAGAACAGTTTTGCTGTCTTTAGTCCATTTCTTCCTTGCTGTTTCTACATTAAACCACACAAAGGAAACAAAGCTGATTCAAGTCATTTAGATATGTTGCTGTTTCTTTCTGAACTGCATTTTAAAGAGCTCTTTAAGGAGAAATGCTGCTTCATTTAGGAATTTGTTTCTTTCTGCCTTAGCAAGTACTATTTAGTTCCTCTGTTTCTAAAATTTGAAAATAATTTATCAAAGTCTTCTCAAGACCCTTGTTTGTTTTGAAGGTGCTAAATCATCTCCCTCCTTTACTTCTAAGAGATACTAAGAGGTGATGTTCATTGCTTCACGTTCTTCTTAAGTCTTTATTAGAAGATCACTACCAGACTGTTTCTGCTTGTATCACTGGACAACCCAGTATCTGTTTCAAAGATCTCTAAGTGGTTAGAGCTGTAGGTTGCAATTTTATTAATAAAATGCACTCATACTTCAGGTAGAAAATATCCCCATGGCAAGCTCGAAACTGTCAAGGACAACCAAAGTTGGTACTTACCTGTGACGGTGGCATTGGTCCACAGCACCTGTTTATAAAAGCAAACAGACTGCTTGCCTTTGGGCCAGGTTTGAGGAACTGGAACACAAGAATGCTTTAGTTTAGAGGTTGAGGTCTGGTGATGTACCTAAAGGCTATCAGGAGATATATGCCTACCAGTCACTGAGATTTCTAGAAGAGAAAAGTACAGCATTTTCTTCTTCTAGGTTTTGTTAGGCCTCAGAAGTTATAGGACTTCTGCTTTGGAAGATGGACTTGTCTCCTTACTTTCTTCTGCTGTGAACTGTGGATTGAACAGGTTGCCTGGCTGCTCAGTACTGTTCCCTACTCTTGGAGAAAACACAGTGAAAGATTTGAGGTTTTGAAGGACTTGCAGAGTGGCTGTTCCTTGCCATCATAGTTTTTGTAGTTTTTGCAACAATCTTGTACCAACCCAAGCCATGTATTGAATCTTTGCTGGTATGGACTGAGCGCTTCGGTTGCATCTGCCCATGAGTTTTTATCTCACCAGTTCTGGTCTGTCAGATGAGTCTTGTTTCTTTGAGTTTATTATTAATGTTTACCTTTGCCAACAACAAGATCTCTTTAACAGTTTTCTTGCAGGCGTTTCATTTTCCATTTTAATTTTATCGTGTAGAGCTGGCTTTTGTCAAGCCAGTCAGTGTACTGCTGACATGGCTAGGACTTACCTGTTTTACAGGATTACATGACTTGAAGGGCTCCTCTCAGACTGTTTCTGCCTTTGCTACAGATTGTGCTGTGTTCATAACTGGTTTATATCAGTGGTAAAGGAAGTTCATCTATGAGTGCAGCTGACAGTATATTGTGTGTGACAGCAGTTTGACTAACTTGTTCACATCTACACAATGGAACTGTGGGGAATCTTGGCTAATTTAATTCTTGGTTAAAAAAAAATTATTATATATTATTTACTGCTTAGCTACCCTTGACTCCAATATGGGTACTTCAGTTGTTGAAATTGTTGTCCCCTGTGTCACTGGGGAGCTGGTTGGGTTGTGTGGATGCCTGAAAGTGCTTGCCATGGAGCATGACATCAGTGATGAGTTCACATAGTATTTAGTTCACTTTCAGGAAGATGGATAGAAGTGGTGTGTATGATCTCTTGAAGTATCCATGTGCTGAAGCACGTCAGTAAACAGACTGTGAAGTCACTGTCAGTGTTTCATTGATCCTTGATACAGTGAAGAAGGCAAAGGGAAAACATTATTTTAGAAATCAGCAACAATGGAATGATGGAAACATTTCCATTGACCAAGTTTGGTGAATGATCACAATTTTTAAAAAATACTTAGTCTGTAATTCTTTTTTTTTGTTGTTTGTTTGTTTACAGCTGCAATAATGTTGATGGTCTTTTAAACAGTGGAGATGGTACTGCTCCACGTCTTTTCTTCATGTGGTTGAAGGAAATCCTAGTCTCACTTTGCTAGCTGTAGCACTCTTCTAACAGTGGAGTGGTGGTGTTACAGGCTTGAAAGCTCCAGTATGAATTGGATAAGGTGGAGTGCTTTCTGTTGTGTGGTTTTGTGTGGTTTTGACTTCGGCAGTTGTCCTAAACGTAAAGGACTCTATGTTGTACTAGAAGCAATGGTGACATCTGTCAGAAAGCAAGGCTACTGGAGGAGAGTTTATCATGAAGGGTCTTGCTTAATTTCTACTTTGGCTGCTGTAAGCAGGTCATCAGGAGTCATGGTGATAATGGGGGACCTAAATGCCAAGGGGTAGAAGCACTGGATTTTTTTTACTAGTATTTCAGATTTAAATTCTGGTCAAACCAGCACAAATAGACACACAACTTTTGCTTTTCCCCATGATCTCTGTTTTCCCTTCAGTTTCTGTTCTAATATTTTGCCTGTTGTCATGATTTAAACTTGAGTCCAGATCAAATCAATATATTATGCCCTGGAAACCAGTGTTAAGACTTACTCCTTTTGTTCAGGAGCAGGTAGAATTTTATATACCTTTTCCTGTTTGTTTTTTTAAATCTCCCTAAATTTCTTCTTTCTGTCCTCCTAAGCTAATTATGTTTGTGGTGGGAAGTGGGTCCAAAAGAGAAATAAATTCATTTTGTTCTTCTTCTTCTTTCCAGGTTTGATCTGTGGCTTTTTCCTTGGTGTACATCCAGTTACCTCAGTAAGTAAGATCTCGGTGAAGGATTTTTGGAGTCATTAAGCTTTGTCATTAATATTCCTCACATTGACATTAAGGGAAGACGAGTTGGTCCAACACTGAGCCCTTACAAAACCTTTTTGTAATCTGTTATTTTCTTGCCACAAATGCTGAGAGAGTCCAGAGTAACATGGTTGTTGTTGGAATTGTCTCCTAGTGCTGCCATAAGTACTGAAGGAAATGTAACAGAGGAAGGAAATAATCCTCTTCCTTACATGCAAAGATTCCTCTTCCTCTGTTTTCTTACCTGTGACATTTGTAGGGAAAGGAAGCAGAGAAGAATGAAACAAGGTTCCAATTGAGAGCAATTTCATTAGTCCACATAAGTTATATAATTTTGTGAAAGGATGGATCTATAAACAGGCTTAGAAAAACAGACTTATTTTAGAGGAACCTGGGGCTACCGTGGGGTTAGGTGTCTTACTACAGCTGCAGGCCCATTGCTTTGTAGTTTTACATTCCCTGTGTTCTTCAGGGATTTAGCCTTGGCTAGGAGCAAGTGGCAGATGTGCCACTGCTTACCTTTCATTAAGTTTCTGACACAGGAGAAGAAACAACTTCTGCTCCTTTAGGGAAAGCAAGGTGATCCACCTTTCTGCTGAATGCCATGTGTTCTGCCAAAGGCTGCAAGGAGTGCAGTTTGATAAATCCAAGCAGTGAGAGCCACAGAGAGCTAATAGTCCACTCTTGTACTTGGCTTGCCAAGAACTGTTTCATACTTCTGTGCTGCTGTGTAAAACTTGTCATGGCAGCTGCAGGCAAAAAACATCTACGGTTGTACATTTTGGGATGAGTGATGAGAGATTATGGTCTGTGAAGGGGAAGAATCCCCTTGCAACTGGGAAAAGCTAAGAACATGTTAGGTGAGGCTATGAAAAAGGAATGCTGGAGCTTTCCTTTACTCTTGTGTGAATCATCATTAGAGGTGATGCTGCTCAATGGCTCAGTCTTGGGGATACTGCAAAGATGCATTGACTTAGGGATACTGTTTATTTAAGAGAGAACTGGGAAATATCCTGAGAGGGTTTTCAATGTCAAGGCAATAGTTCTGTTGTCAGCTGCTTTGGAAAATTTCACTTGTAGGACTTGTGTGTTTCCAAGAGAAAAATCAGTAATAGGAGGTATACAACTAGCTTAAAATCTGTACATTTGATGTTGGACATGGTTGTGGTTTAACCCCAGCCAACAGCCAGGCCCCACACAGCTGCTCACTCACTCCCCCACCAATGGGATTGGGGAGAGAACTTGAAGGGTAAAAGCTGCAAAACTCATGGGTTAAGCCACAAGTACAAGCAAAGCAAGGAATTAAATCACTGCTTCCCATGGGCAGGCAGGTGTTCAGCCATCTCCAGGAGAGCAGGGCCCATCACATATAATGGTGACTTGGGAAGACAAAAGCCATCTCTCCAATCTTCCTCCCTTTCTTCTTCTTCCTTCACTTGATATGCTGAGCATGATGTTATAGGATATGAAATATCCTGTAATATTTCCTTTGGTCAGTTGGGGTCAGCTGTCCCAACTGTGTCTCTTCCCAGTTTCCCACATCTAATTTCCTTGCCGTGGCAATACAAGAAGCTGAAAAGGCCTTGGTTCTGTGTAAGCCCTGCTCACCACCACCACCAAAAACCATCTCTATATTATCAACCCTCAATTTGTGTTCAGCACAAATCTAAACCACAGCCCCATACCAGCCACTGTGAAGAAAACTAACCCAAAACCAGCACAGATGTAAATAGCTTCCTGATTTTTCTGTTGCAAGATGAAGAATGAAAAGATAGATGAGGGATGTTAGGCATCAACACAGGTAACATCTGTATTTGTAGCAGATGAGACACGATGTTACAGTATGTAAGATAAAGAACCTATGAAATTTCATGCTGTAGAATTTAAGATTGTTATAAAGAGTCTTGGCTTGGTCATAAAATGTCTCTCTGTAGGGCTGCTGTGTGTTTGCATCTTGCAGTGATTTTTCTGATTACCTTTTGCATGTGTGCCACGCTCTGAATCACACAGAATGGTGGTTTGTTGATTACTGTGTCCTAGGAGAGCTGGGTGATTGAGTGCACTAGTGAAAAGATAGTTGGGGAAGATTGAAATGGTTGTTATTTGTTCCAGGAGTTTTCTTTCTGTTCATTCCAGTGCCACTTGAAATGATGGCTGTATTGTGAGCTCTTTCATCTTGTTTCCACACCTTTAAAATTTGATACTGCAGAAATTAATGTAACATCATCTGTAATGTTAAAGTTGCCTCATGTTATGAAAGTGAGAATTCCCACAGCAGCCTTAACTCTGCCCCCAGAAGAGAAAGCAAATCAAGTTAGTGTCTTAAGTTACACCATTGTGTATCACTGGGCACTAGGATGTACGTTTTGGCAAATACTTACATTTCAGAACTGGTCCAAGTCCATGGCAGTAATGAAATATCATGTGTTAATTATGCTAAATGATCATATTACACTGGTAAATGGGAATAGGATTGATTCCCAGAATGCTGATCTGTGATTCACATCATCAAGGAGTACAAAAGAATCCACATCCCTTAGAGAGGGAAGATAAATAGGACATTTCAAACATTTTTCTTGCATGCATGGTAATATGCAATTTTCCCCCTTTCCATTATGTTTCTGAAATCTATTTCACAGCAAATTGAAAAATTAGTATCCCATCTCTAATGGAGGTTTAGAAATTACCCTACTTTCTTTACCTTGCTTATCAGTGTTAGCTACTGGATTTCAGATACTCTTTTGTATTAATTCAAGCATTTTCCTTTCAAAGTGGTCTATTTCTTTGAAGAAGATAGGACTTGAACATGCTGAGCAGAATAGGAAACATGCTTTTTGCTTTCTATGAAATGTACTCATGCATATTAAAAAGCTTGACCGACCTGAATTTCTAGAATGAACAATAAATTGTTGTTAAAATAAAGAGATTGAATGCCTTGCTGATGTGTGGTATTGAAGTTGAGTGAAATGCTGCTACTCATCACTCAAAATTAAATAGAGTGTATTACAAAAGCTATTGTAGGAAAGGGCTCAGTGGAGAGCTCAGACCCAGACTGAATAGTGAAGACAATCCTCAGCTATATCTTAAAACCAGCACATACTATGGGGATGTCTGGAAAACACAGTTGTGTAATGAAATTAAAAAGGGTGTATGAGATGCTTTGTGATGACTTGCTTTTGGCAGGCAGCCATTCTAGGTGAGATGGACATTTTAACATATAGGATGTATTGAACTTTGGGTTTTAAATGTTTAAGGTGTTGTATGGGAACAAGTTGTCACTGTGCCTTACCATGTGCTGGACTGTGAGTCCTCCTGGGGTGATCCTGGGTACCTCACTGGGGCAGGGCTGTTCTTTGTTTGTGTGGTTTGTTTTGGACTGTGAGCAGGGTCATTGCTCAAGGTCTTCATACTGTGCCCAGCAGAGTGAGGCACAGAGGGGAGGGCCTGGGACCTACTGAACAAATACAGGCTGTAAAATTTAATCCAAAATGAGATCAGGCAAGCAAGGCGAGAAAGAGAAGTATGAGAAGAGGTTTTGTTAACTTATATTGGCTGTCTTACAATAACTTGATGACCCTGTTGTGCCAAAGGCACATATTTGTAAAATGTGTGAAACGTGCTCAGATGTTCCACAGTTGGGCTAACACATTGTTCATGTCTGATTTGAATGAGTACTTGGCATCAGTCTCTGTTCACAAGAAGAGCTTGTCTAATTACATGGATAATGTTAGACCACATCTTTAGGAGCATTATTAGAAGTTCTGCTCAGGTAGCCTGAGGAAAAGAAAGTTGCTGTGGGCAGTGGCCTTGGGATTGGCATTGGGCCAGGTCAGGGTGATTTAATTTTCAGAGTCTCAGTTTTAAGCTGGATTCTGAGGCCTTGAGGCAAAATTGTAAATGATCCTGTCCTGTAAGTTACTAAGTAATATGATACAGCTAAACTTTAATGTGCCATAAAGTTAAATCTCCATGTATGGAGCACCCCACTGGCAAAAGATAAATTAGTTATGGGGAAAGGAAAATTATTTGTCCCAGAGATACAGTTAGTTAATCGCTGGTTATTCTCAGGTTGCTTGAACCTGAAATATTTGTCCCCATCATTAATTAACATGTTTTATTATTACTTCTACTCCCTTGGAATATCAGATTTGTGGCACTTTCCCATGGGTGGATTTTTATTTAAGTTTTTTAATATGGAGAAAGATTTTCACTTGAGTATTTAGTCACACATACAACCAAATCTCCTTATGAATGATGGGGTGAGGCTGTCTCTTACTTGTTTGTCATGTGAGAGAAGGCATGGAGGAATGTGTTGGAGCACAATTTTCTGCTCTTAGGTTGTCCTTATTGCCTGTCACCAGGCTCCCACAGGGCAGATCCTGGGCATGGCAGCCCCCAAAAGAAACTGCAGGGTCCATCTCTCTGGGCTGAGCCAGTTTATGGTACCTGTTTTGTTGCATGCAGTGTGTTGTCTGTTTCTCTGTGATGGAATAAAAAAGCCTCATTATAAATAGTGCTATGTACATATTCCTGTGGTAGCCTATTGGACAGCTGTGAACTAAACTAAATTTCTTAAAGCAGTAGTTTTCATTTTTACTGTTATCAGCCCTTAAGCATTTTCTGGAGAGTCTCTGTATATTCAATTCTAATCTGTCTTGAATTCTGATTTATTGTCTGCTGTATTTAAATTGTTGACCCAGCTATTCATTTCTGGTGTATATCACACTCATGCAGCTGAGCTTCAGAGAGGCTGTGAATGGTTAGGTTTTTTTGTCTTTAGAAAGCTCAAGGAACTGATCTTACCAGAGTACCAAAGCTTTGATTGTCAATGGATTCTTTCTTGCTTTTTCTTCTCTTCCATAAAATTATTGCTCTTGTAATCCCTGTGCAGTTTCTTTCAGTGTAGGAGAGAAATCTGTGTCTTCATGTGGGCACAGGTGGGAATTTCAGGAGCTGCATTACTTTCCTTGCTAGTAGCCCTGGAATCCTCCCCATCATTTACAAAGGGGTACTGCTGTCACTTTTGTAGTATCACAGAGGTTAGAGATGCCAGTTAGGAAAAAGCACTGCACTTTTCAGCCAGCCCTCTGCAGAGCCAATATCAAATTTCTCCCTACTAATGTGTTTCTTGGCACTTTGGTTCAGTTGCTGTAGATTTTCCAGCAGCTGAATGCTCCTTAGGCAGGTAGGTTTCCCCCTAGCAGAGGCACAGAAGTGTATTCCTAATACACTTGATACTTTTTTTGCACTGTATCATTATCGATTGTAGAAGTCATTGCCCAGTTTTTTTCCAAGCCCATTTTCCAAGCCAAGTGCAGTGTTTATGAAAAAAAGTTGGGGATACATGTAGGTGTCAACAATAGGTGTTAATGCTGTTTTCATTCCCTTTTGTCAAGCTAATTGATCACTGTCCTGCTTTGCGTTCTGCCGTGGCAGTACGGGGGTCTGTCAGCTCTGGCTCAGCCCTGTGCTGTTCCTGACTGAGCTGTGCTACTCACTGCTCTGTCTTTGCCATCCTGCCAGTTCCTTCCCTGCCTGCCTCTGCATTGCCCTCAGGCTGACATGGAGGTTAATTGACTTAGTATCACAGGATGTTGCCTCTTTTGAAGTCCTCTCTCCAGCAATGTTTAAGAAGGAAAAAGGGAGAGTTTGAAAACAACTAGTCGGCTAGCTAGGATTTGGTGTGCAACATCTGAGGACAGCTAACACAAAGCAGCATTATTAATAGAAAAACTATGGCATAAATGCACTATTGCTATAGAGATGGAAAGCCTATTGTATTTCCTCAGTTTGCCCTCAGTAGTGGATTTCAGACTGTCATGCACAGATCTCATTGTTTTAAATACATATTATAATATCAGCTTTTTGCAAATATGAAAATGGATGCTATACGTATAATATTAAGGTAATTGCTATAAAGGTAGAGTGTTTTATTTCTGCTATTAACTAAACTTAGACACCGTAGTGAAATAGCTGATACAGTTGCACTTGTGCTAATTGAGCTGCTGATACAGTTGCACTTGTGCTAATTGAGCTGCCTGCTTGGTTGGATAATACCCAATGAATGTATGATGGGAACCCCTGCTACTGATATGCCAACTATCAGCACCTACACTCTGTAGAAAGTATGGACCAAAGCCCAAGCTGGAGGTGATAATAAAAATGGAATAAAACCACAGCCAAGGGATGTGCATGCTCTAAAAAGGCAGATCCAAGGAGGAACCATGCTAAACAGTTCTTGGAACATGTAAACTAGTTCAGGGAAAAGTTTAAATATGCACAATTGTTTATGAATATGCAATAGAAAAGGTGTGTAAAAGGTGTCTCTGAAATAGCAGGTGTGCTCCTGACTGAATGCCAAGCACCCGGCCGTTAACTTTGCTTTATTTTTGTATCCTGTTCCATTTATTAAACTTCTAAATTTTACCGGGAGAGTGAACCTCGTTTTTCACATCCTGAAATAACTCATCAGGAAACTACTTCTTCTAAATATTCTGCATCAAGCAAATTGCAGAACCTTACCTGATTCAATTATTTGATTGAATTGAGAGTGGATAAAACCTATTTGGGGCTTGATAAGGTATTCAGTAACAAAGCCAGGCAACAAAGTCAGATGGAAATTGAAAGACACACAAACCGACAAGAGCCTGTCACATGGACTGGGAGGAGGTGAAGCTGCAAACATTTTGAAGCGGCCTATTTGATGCTCTGCAAGATGGGTAAAATTTGAACTCAGGGTTGCTAGCATTTGTCCCATCTTTGTGTGTTTATTTTTGCCTTCTGTTCCAGGGAAGCACATTAGGTCAGGCTTGACTGTACATTGCTAGCAGTGCTGAGAGTGACGGGAGATGCTGTAGGCATGGAGAGTGAGCCATGCATGACTAAGAACAGAAATGGAATTCAGTGCCTGTGACTCTGAGCAGGACAGATAACACAGATATGTGTGGAACAGTTGCAAATGCACAGACTCTTCTTTACAGAAAAATTATTAGAAAAATTAGTTTGAATTTAGGAAGAAAGTAAGCTTAAAGCACAATCAGGCTTTGCAAAGGGCTCTTGTCTCTGAAATGAATGTTCACCCACAGAGTGTTGATACTGTAGTTATTTTTGATTGTTCTCAACCTAAAAAAGCTGAAAGGAGATGGTTGTGTCACATAAAACTGCTGAAAATGGGTATGTTAATACCAATTATTCAGCAGAACTCATATCATGATGAGTATATTTTTGTCAAAATCATTTTTGTGACCTTTTGAAAGCGTTGATGCAATTTAAGGTGACAACAGAAAGATAGATAGTTTTAGATGTCATAGTTTGATTTTAAAATGTGTTTTCTCTTTTAAAAGCATATTTTAAAAAGCTAATGACTACAGTTAGTTTGTCTTGTCTTGAGGGATTTACTTTTGGCATAAATAGTGTTTATGTGTCTAATTTATGTTTAAGTGTTGTATGCTGCTTTGACAGCATTGCCTGCTTGTTTCTTACATGCTTTGTGCATATCAAAAAGAATATAGGAACAGTCAGGAAGAACTTAGTGAAAGCTGCGTGTTGTGACGTGTCTATTTTGTTCACTATGTCAGGAAAATCCACAAGTGCCAGAGGTTTATGCCCAACAAGGAGACAGGGGAGTCCTTCAGCTTTGTTTGAATTCAGGGGGGAATCCGCTGGGGCGCGCACCCGCAGGGTTTTCTCTCAGGGTTTCGGAGGGCGCAGCCTCCCTTGATCCTGAACTCCAGGCTGCACAATTCCCTCTTCCTTTCCCCATTGCTGAGGCATTGGGAAGGTACAGCCTTCCCGAACCGCCTACCACACACTGTCCCCTTGAACCTGCTGTGTTACCCCAAAGCTCAGAAGTTCAGGCTTGTGCAGCCCTTGTCTGCTTCAGGGGCCAAGGTGCCAGGGCTCTGCAACAAACCTGCTGCCTAGGTCAGTAGAGACATTAACTCCCATTGCAAAGGAGTTAACATCTACACTTTCATACATCAAACTCTTTGTAAACATGAGCTTTTCTCTTGACTTGTTTTGGTGTTAAAATTTGTAATGGTTGCTATGCAATTTCAGCTTAAGGCCTTGTGAACAGTGTTACTTGAAATATGGATCTTTAAGCCTATTTGTTTTTCTGTTGTGCCTTGTGATTTTAAGTTCTGTTCATCTACTGGAAAGTAGGGAATTGCCAAGAGCTGATTTTTTTCTGAGAGCCTCACACAGAAGTGTCAGGTATGGTCTTTGTCCAGCCACACCTTGGTGCTTTTTGGGTCATTACAGGGGCATGCAAGATGGGAGGAGGACTCCAGGAGTGAACTGAAAATGAGTAGTTTTGTGTAAGTAAATGCAGTTTTTTGTAAGTAAATCAACATACTATTAAAACTGGTATTCTTCCTTGTGATTTATTATTATTACCTTGGTACATAATTAAACAAAAAAAAAGAGAGAGAGACTCTCTGGAAAGCCAGTGAGTATGTCTGTATAACAGTAATGATTTTTACCTTTTGCATTTATTGACATTTATATATATCTGGCTTTCAAAGCTGACAGCTGAAATAAAAATGTTGTCTCCGGGACAGCATTGACCTTTGTTCATGTTTTTTTCTTGTCGCAATTGTTTAGTGCTTTGGTCTTCAGTCTGCTCGGGCGTTTTTCCTTTTTTTTTTTTTTTTTTTTTTTTCCTTGAGTAGTGGGTGGCTGTTTATTTGGTTTGGGTTTTGTTTTGGTTTTTTGTCATTTGTTTTTGCTTCAAAGCTGCTTACAGTGCACCTTTTATATATTGGTGTGATACAGTACACAGTGAAGGCTGAAACTGGCAAAGAGCTAGTGCCATGAAATGTACTTTTTTACTGTTTCCTGCTTTTGTGTTTTCATGCGAGTGCTTCCTTTGATAGTAGCCCAGAACAATACATAGCCTAAACTCTAATTTTTTTATTTTAACAATTGTTACTTGTTCAGGAACAGTGCTTTACAGTTGGCTAGTACCAGTCATCCACAACTGGTGGATGAGGGTGCAGTTGAGGGAATCCAGCCAAGCTCAGACAAATTCCTGTTTGTTAAAGCATCCTGAGCTACCCAACTTGAAATGTATTAGATGAGGCTGATGAGCCTTTGATGAATGAGAAGATGTAACAGAATCTGGAAAGAAATAAAGTAGTTTGGGCATGGAAATTTTCTCTTTTAAGGGAAGGAGTGTAAAAAGAGAGAAAAAGACTAATCTTCCACATTTGTATAGGTTAAAATAATGTAGTGACTTTGCTTTTTGTTCTTTGCACTCAGATTAAATGAAGCTGCAGATCTGTTTGTGTACCCTTGTTTCAAAATAACATCTGCTAATTCGCCTTAGGCTCTTCTATTTACATTATCATAATTCCATGGATACCTAACTGAAACCAATGTATGAAATACTTAAAATTGGAAATACGTGGTATTATTATTCATGCCGTCCTATCTTTTAATTTAGTAGTCTCCCAAGATTCTTGAAAGAAGGGGAGGTTCACTGAAATGCAAAGATGGTAAAACAAGAAAATAGGGTGGTTCTTTTCATATATCCTTATTATAGGTTGTAGAAGTCATCATCAGGATTGATGGTGGGGCTGTGAGTTTAAAACAGTTTGAGGTTATAGTTAGGTAGTGAATACAAAATATAACACACAAGAATTTGTAATTGGTTTGGGATATTAAAACTTGGTTTCAGCTCTTAAGTCTATTTCCCACCTATTAAGTTCAGTTGGGGATTTTCAAGCACGAACCATTTTTCTTTTTACTGACCGCTGTGAGGTTCCTGTTTGAGGACAGCACTGGCTGTTTCAAGGCTGCACATGTTGTAATCTTTTCTTCAGTGCAGCACCCTCAGACTGTGTGTCGTGGTGCATCTGCTCTTATCTGACCACAGCGCCCACGAACAGGAAATTTGTGGGCACCGGTGAACTTGTGGTGCTGTAGGAGCACAGCTCATGGCTGTGTCACCATGTCATGGGAAGGTGGTCACATCTGATCAGAGGCATGCTTATTAGTCAGCAAGAATGGGGGCATTTTCCTCCTGTTTCAGTGCCTTCTGTCGTGAAACCAGAGTGTATTTTATGTGAGTGCCAGGAAAGAGAGGGAAAAGAAACAGACTGTAGGCCCCTGGGGAATTTTTCTGCCCACAGCTGTAGGACAGTTAACAAAGATGATGGGAAATTGGGTTAGATGAGTTGGTTTGTGAAAGTGGATGGATGCCAGACTAGATGCTGTATTAACTCAGAGAGTCCCAAAGGATGGCACATGTGCTAGTTGTGGTATCTGAGCATGCCTAGGCAGCAGAATTGTATTACCATGCTGAGAATGTTCATAGAGCAACAGCACTGCCATGAAAGTATGTAGCTGACCAAAGTGTTTTTCAAACTTCTGCTTGATGAGCTCTGGTCAGCTTTAGAGACCTTGACATTCCTATCAAATATTTATAAACATCATTCTGTGTTTTAAAACTGTATTTGTCTTTGTCTTCCTAAAGATCTCACTGGGCTTCAGAGATCCAGTGTGCTTACTGTGATGTAATGCCTTCTGCTGATACTGGTGGGAACAGCATTGAATTTTTTGACAGATTTCACAAAACTGCTCAACAAAAGTAGCTGTGTAATGTGGGTGACTGTATCTGTATGTGTAACTGAGAGTCATGGGAGCAACTTGAAGCCAAGTATTACATCAGACTCTACATTCCAGGCAGTGATTTGGTTTGGCCCTGCTGGATTATTGCTGCTCTCAGAGTTTGTGTCAGCAAGTTTGCTCATGATTGACATGGATTTTTAGTCCAGATTAATGGCATTAAGTGTAGGCCCCATTGTTGACTATCGTGATCAGATACTTGACACTACTCCACAACTGGCAGCCTTCGTGCCAGTGGTGCTTCTTGTGGAGCAGACATGGTAAGGACAATGCCACTACAGATGTGATAGCCAGGCCAGGGTCACCATCTGTGTCATGGAAGCTTTCCAAGGGCTTCCAGCCTGATTAAAAGCCTGTGTCTATATGACCTTGTGCATCTTGGTGCCCATATCAATATGTTTGTACTGAGGGTGTGGGGACACTATTTTAAATTTTCTTGAAACAAATGCTGCTAACTAAGGAGATAAGCTCTGGGTGGAGCAGCTCAAGCATTTGTCTAGGCTGCAAACATATGCCAGCACTCCTTGTGCCTTGTATGGTGCAGGAAGCCTTGGGATAGGCATATGGCAGATATTAAAGCCATTTCAAAAGCCATTTTATAATGGTTTGTAAGATGATGTTACTTGCAGACTCATTCAGGTTGGAAGGGACCTCCAGGGGTCATCCAGCCCAGCTCCTACTCAAATCAAGATCAGTGCTGCCTTCAGACTAAGTTGCACGGATGTGTTCAGATGGTTCTTGAAAATCTACATGGACATAGATTCTACAATCTCTCAGATACTTGTTTCAATACTTCAGAGCAGTGATTTTTTTTTTAATGTCCTGTGGCAACTTCAGTTGCCTATTTTCTCCTACCACATACTTTCCTAAAAAGCCTGGCCCATGTTCTTGGTGACTTTCTCTTGGGAATTGAAAGTCTGCTATTGTGTTCCTCCAAAGCCGTCATAAGTGAAGCAAGACCGTTTTTATCAGCCTTTCCTCACAGGCCCAGAGCTCTAATTCCGTGAGAAACTCGGTGATCTTTGGCAGGACTTGCTCAGGTTTCTTACGGAATAGTTTGGGTTGGAAGGGACCTTTTAAAGGGTGTCTAATCCAGCCCCCTGCAATGAGCAGGTACATCTTCAACCAGACCAGGTTCCTCAACCCCACCTGACATGGCTTGAATGTTTCCATGGATGGGGCATCTATCACTTCTCTGGGCAACCTGTGCCAGTGTTTTATCACCCTCATTGTAAATCTAAGTCACCATCATTGTAATCTAAGCCAGTTCTCCTTCAGTTTGAAATCTTCCCTCTTTGTCCTGTCGGTGCATGGCCTTGTAAAATGTCTCTCTCCAGCTTTCAGGTCCCCTTTAGGTATTGGAATGTGCTATAAGGTCTCCCTGGAGCCTTTTCCAGGCAGAACCACCCCAACTTCCAGCAGGTCTTCATCAGAGAGATGCTCGAGCCCTCTGTTCATCTTCATGTGCCTCCTCTGGCCTCACTCCAACAGTTCCACAGTCTTGATCAACATGTTCTTTTACTGGAGGCTCAGAACTGGATTTAGTACAGTGTTGAGTAAAGGAAAACAATCACTTTTGTTATCTACTGTGCATTGTCTTGTGGATACAGTACAGTAAGCTTTTAGCCTTCATTGCAATTCTGAGTCCCATTTAGCTCCATCTCCACTGGTACCCACAAATCCTTTTCAGCGCAGGTCCTTTCCTGGCAGCCTGTTTCTCTGGCCTGTCTGGGTTCCTCAAAATGGTAGCTCTGCCCTGGAGCTTCTTGCCTGCATCCCCTAGTTTGCTGTCATCTGCAAGCCTGATGAGAGTGGGCTGTGTCACCTTCTCCAGGTCACTGGTAAAGGTGTGAAACAGGACAAGCCTCCAGACAGACCCATGCTGTACTCTCCTCATTGCTGGCCCCAGCATAGATCATGACTCTTCAACCACTGTTCTTCCTGCCCAACCTTCCAAGCAGTTTTTTACCTCCCTAGTTGCCCACCAGTCCAGACTGTCAAAAGGCTTGCTGAGGTAAATCACATCCTCTATTCATTGTCCACAAATCCAGTTGGTCAGGCGTTATTTGTCACTGGCTGACCTGTCCTCACTGGTCCCATTCATCCACAGCATGTGCATGTGCACAGGAATGTGTTCAAGAATACCTGGTGCATACTCCAGTTCATGCTGACCCTCTGCAAAACAGATCTGTCTGGTTGATACCGAGCTGACCGTGAGCCAGCAGTACACACAACTTAAAACTTAGTTTATCTATTAGAACATTTCTCCTTCTATCAGTTCTTAATATTTTTAAGAGTTTATGTTATATGAACTTCATTTTGTCATTGGTGCTCAAGATTTTATTGAATTTGCTGATAAAGAACCCTCCAGAGAAGGTTCCCCTCTGAGCTTTCCTTTTTCTGCATGCTAATTAAACTCAAGTTGAAATTTATATGTGGAGCCTGAGGAGGAAAAGGAAAATTTTTCAGCCATGCTTATATATAAACAGTTTGTTTTAAGTAGAGTGAATTACATACCCATTATTCCTTTAATTTTAATATTTGCTTATCTTACAACTTGGGTTATGAAAATAGATGATTGATTCTTTTTTTTTTTTTTAATTCTAATAATTTAGGTTTTTTAGCATCAAGCAGAACTTTTCCTTAGGCTGTAGCTGAGTAAAAGATCTCCCATAATTTCCTATAGTTCATTGCTGTGGGGCAGAATTGCATGTTGCAGGAAAAGTTTGAATACCTTAATTTTAAAGGAAAAATTAGCCCCATGGTATTTTAAAATTTACTCTTTAATTTTTAGTTTCAGAGTGGTTAAAAATAAACCATAGTGAGTAATTTCTTAACTCAAGCATCTTTTTAGCCTCGCTCTTGACTTACCCATGCATTCATTTTAACACTAGAGGGCAGCTGAAACACTTCAGTTCTCTCAGAAAACCAGCTTTAGGAGAACAGTTTGCATTCTTCCTTACCCAAAAAAGGAGTTTTGTTAGCTGCCAATCATATGACGTTTATTTTAGGAATTAATTTGCTTTGATTCTTTCAGGGTTTTTTTGAAAACTTTAAAATCGAGTGTTTAGCTTTCTAGCTTTCTTTGTGCCTCTGTAGCTATATCATGCAGTTAAAATTGATCGGCAGTTGAAGAGGGAGAATAATTTCACATTTTTGTGGCTGTGAAGACATATTGCTTGTGCTTCCTGTGTGGTGGGTATTTTGAACCACCTTGCTTCAGAAACAAAGAGAGATGCCAGAGATGGGAAAGTGTTAAAGACACCTTCTCTTAAATTTTACCAAGAAAGTAGACGTTTGACTTATAGCACTTACAGTTTATTTCATAGTTTTTGTTGGTATATAATTTTAAATTTGTTTCCAAAATACTTGAGTTGATCTTTTCTTACTCTCTACTTTGCTTTAAAGCCATCTTTTTTATTGTAGCAGAGCTTCAAAATGGCAACTTCTGTCCCTCCAGATGTTGTTCTATCCTCTCAGCAATCAGGAAACAACCCAATATGAAGGTTTTGGAAAGGAAAGGTCAAACCAATTAAAAATTACTATTTTCACAGCTCATGTGAAAATCGCCTAAGAAGTTCTTGACTTAAACCTGAAATTGGAAACATTTCTATTAAAAAAGTAGGGTGAAATACATGGTGAAACATGTAAGTTGTTTTAAGGGTGTATTGTCAGAGATTGGATCTGTTCTGGCTCTTAAGTAAGAATATATTCTGTTTTGTGAGTTGGTTGTTTTTGTATCTTATTGGGTTTAATTTCCTCTCTTCCTGTTTTGAATCTTACTGCTTACTGCAAGTACTGAACAACATTTTTCAGCAGCTGAGCGATTGAATGTTTATTTGCACTAAAACTTTGAATGGTGTCTGGAACAGTAATAAAATAGTATCATTAAGCTTTTAAGAAAGGAACTCTGTCTCTTAAGAGTTTAATCTCTTACACTTAAGAGTGTTAGAGATTAAAGCTGATTTTTCTGACTTGGGATCAGATATTTTTTTCCATATTTACAGATTATGTGATCTGAAAATTCACCTGTGTCTCTCTTAAGGAAATTTTCCACTTTTGCAATTTTGCAGTGACTATAAGAGAGTGTTTTCTCTTCCAAGCTAAGCTTCTGGAACTGTGTAGTTACAAAGAAATCCTATCTGTTTTTGTCAAAAGCTTTTCTTTTGCTCCAGAGGTGGAGAGATAAAATACTAAAGCAGTAGGCTCAAGCAATAAAATTCTAAAAACGTATAATTTATTATTTTGAAGAAAAAAAAATAGATTGATTTCAGACAGTGGGCTGTGTGGTTTGGCTTGTGATGCTAACTCTGGTGCCGAACTATGGATTGCACTTTTCCAAGGCTTGAGGATAAAAAGGCCTGAGCTGGGAACAGAATGGCTTTATCTCTTTTTCTTGTGATATCCTGAAAGTGCTGCAGGTTTTGTGACTTCGGTTGGTTTCTGCCATGATTTCTTTCTTATGTTGCAGAGTGTATCTGTTATCTTTGACACTTCTTTGGCAATTTTGGACAGAACACAAACATTCTCACCTGTGCTGACTGATAGGGCAGATTTTGAAAAAGATTGATGCTTGCTTAGGTTTTTCATACAAAGTTCTGCAAAGTGTAGGGCTGCTCGGCTTATGGACAGTGCCAGACAACTGCTGTAGTAAATGCTGGATTTCCGTAGAAGGGATTAAAACAAATGCAGTAGTAAAACATTTTTCTTTCTGTTGTTGGTTCAGGATCACAAGAAGGAGCCAAACTGTAGCATTTTTATTTTGTCCCTAGCTGCCACTCCTGCAAGTTGAGAGATTATAAGTAGGCTTCACTTATAAAAAAACCTGAAGGGAAGTTGCTAAGGGCCAAATTTTCTCTCTGTGAGGCATAGTTGTGGGGTTGTGTGTGGTTATGCCCCAATCTGTCACTGTGCAATCTCATTGTTGGAGGTGTGGAGAAATTAAGCCAGCCGTAAATTGTTTTGGTGATTTACAATCAAAGGTAAATGTTTGCTCCCTCTCTCTGAACTGCATTGCCTTCACAAGGCAAAAAGGAGGAATAAACCTTCATGGGCTATTTTTATCATTATGTTTAATAGATGAAACTGTGGCTGCATTTTAGGGAATAGACCTGGTAGAAAGATGCTGCTCTTCTGATGACATTTGAGAGCAGATTCTGTTTGAGCTTGACTGCTAAATAGGCCATCCTTCTTTGGATGTGGCTCTCATAAAAGAAATTGCTTTGTAGTAGGTACTCTATATTTTAATATGAAGGTTTCATATTTGAAGGTCCTGCTAGATAACTAAGCTTTGCTTTGGTATTTTCCCCTTTCTGCTTTCCTATTTTAGATATGAGTGATTGGGAGACTAGCCTTTTTCAGTAGCTTGCTTCATTTTATGCCTGGTTATGCAATGCCCTGGCAGCAGTTACTTTATGCTCTCAGAAGAAAATTTCTTACAGAAGTTCACATTTTGCTAGTCCATTACAGCTTCCTTTAGTGTGTGAGAATTTAAAGGAAACAGTCTTTTTACAAAAATATAAAGCTTTGATGTTTTTGAGATAAAATTATGCTACCATTCATTGCCATTTACCTCTCCTACACCATCAGCTTTCATTTTGATATTGTCTGAGCTGATCAGCCTGTCTGTGCTGATCAGCCCACTGCAGATGGAGTAAAACAAATCAAGGTGGTGAAAAAATCATGTGGTAGGACATAAGTCTTGTCTTCTTCCACCTCAGATCTCTTCTCTGTGCAGTGTGGGGAGGATGTTGGGTATCTTCCTATTCTCCACTGCAATCTGTCTGGGTGGGATGAGTACAGTGGAGTGATTTTTCCTGTTTTATGCAGTGTGGTGTTGCTGTGTATGAGGAAGTCATAGAAGGAAAGCAGAACTACTTTCCTGCATAATCCCACTGCCTTTGAAAGATTAGTTGAGAAATACTCTCCCAGTGGAAGAGCTGCGGCAGACAGTAGGTATTGCTTATTTTCCTGTGCTTCTTTCAGTATGAAATTAATTGGACTGCTCTCTGCAACAGCATCACTGCATTGGTTTGGCTGGTGGTCTAAATATCTTAAATTCTCCTTGTAAGTTAGTTAAGTCTGTGAGGCACTAATGTAATGGTCCCTTCCTCCCTGAGGGTGGAAAGCTCCTGAGAACAAACATGGAAGCATTTGCAATAACAAAGCCTCTTCTGTCTTGCTCCAGTTTCTCTTCAGTTTGCTGATGAAGAAGCATCTGGTACAGCCTTTAGCTGTCCCTTTATAGGCCATAAGTCCTGATACATTGCCAAGTGGCATAATATTATGTTTCAATTTTATAGAGGATTTTGCAGGGCAGAGGGAACAGTGCACAAAAAGTTTATTTGTTGCAGGATAAGGTCATTCTTTAAGAATGAGGCAAAACTACAAGTGTTTTAGTTTTGATCAGCTTTGACTTGTGATTAGTTACAGCTTCCCACAACCAATGCTGTCATAGCAGTTTTTATTCTGGGTCATAAACAGTGATTGTAAACCGTAAAAATAAAAACAACAACCAAAAAAATCTAAGAAGGAATATGTTAGCAAGATTTATTTCTGACATGAGTCATACAGTTCATGAACTTCTCACAGATGAGCTCATCATAATCATAAGGGAAATCTTTAGTAGGAATCCTGGTATCGAAGTCACTCAGATATTACCTGCTTCTCAGTGACATTGGGTGCTGTGGATCAGCACATCTGCACTATGCAGCTGTGTTCCTAAAGTAATCCTCTAGCTTCTTCCATCTATTTGAAGCTAAACCTGCTTGAAATGTAGTTTTTCAGTTGCCTAAATTCTGACTCGCATGTCTTCTTAGTTGTAGGAGGTACCTTAGACTCCAAGAAATATCTGGGATAGTTTTAATTCAATTTTTTTAATAATGGAAATGGTTTTGAGTGGTTCTGAAAAAGATAGTACTAGAAACTTTGAGTATAGAAACATTTAAAGATTTATCAAGAGGTAGGTTATTGCATTTTGGCAATACACATAAAATGCATGTTTTTAGAGGAACAGAACAGGATTGGCAGTGGCACTTCTGTTTTTTTCTGGATATGTAAATTACATTTTGTGTTGAAAGAGGCCACAGTGTTCTTATATATAAACCAAGAGACATATGTGACAAGGATGGGCAGTGTGTGATTCATGTCCTAATGATTCCTTTAGTGATTTAGTGAATTTCTGGTGACTGCATTGGTTCAAAATGAATTTGAACATTCTTAACTGGAAGTGCTTAAAGCAAAATTGGCAAGACTTTGCAAAGCACATCTCCAAGAAAAAGGAACTACAAATGATGACTCTCTGACAATGATGTCAGAGAGAAACTAAGTGAAATCCTGTGCTCTCAGTTACTTCAGTGGTCAAGTGAGATGTCCAGAATATCTGCACAGTAAAGGATTTGTTTAAAAAGTTTTGCTTGATAGGCATCTTTTATTTTTTGGTTTTTTGGGGTTCTTTTGGTTGGTTAGTTGGTTGGTTGATGTTGTTATTAACAGCAATGTGTTTACAGAAAGCCTGCAAGAGCATCTTTTATGGTACAGTTCTTTATTTGCAAATGAAATGCAGATAAAAGGACTGTTTATAAGTCAGTCACCCCTATCTCCAACCCTCCCTTTTACTAGAGTTTGGGAAAGGTTGGAATGAATAAGAAAGCATGCTAAAATGAATTTGAACTATGCTGGACTCTTAGTGGACATGGACAAACCAAATCTAGAACCTTTCTTTGAGACTCCCCTCTTTGGTGCTTTAGTTTATCTCCAATGCCAGATTGTTACAACAGCAGTTGCCAGAAGAGCTCAGTGTCTTCGATAATTCTCATGTAGTTTGGCTGTAGTTATTAAAATCAGAACCTTGAATTTTTAAACTTTACAAGTACAGAGCCCTGAAACATGAGCCCAGTTTGCTGAAGTGGTGCCGTGTCTCCTCATAAACGAGCCTCAGCATTCTGTGCCAGCTGCAGGCCCTGCACAGCATCACTCCATGTAGGTCGCAGCAGTTCCAGTTTTGAGGTGACAAGTTCATGCATCACTGTGCCAAGATGTGACTGGGGCCAGCAATGACAGGCAGTGCAGTACAATGAGATGAAAATGAAAAATAGTTCTGCTTGCTCTAGCCTCTAGTTGACACATGTTCCTGACAAATTCGTACTTTGGTTTTGCTTAAGTACCTAATATATTGTTCTAATAGCATTCTTACAGAACTGGTTGATCTGAAAATTACTCTGGAGCTAACAGCTTATAAGGAGTTCTAGCTAATGGTGTGGCAAGAATCTAAAATGGGGATAGTACAGCTTTATGCTGTATTAATTATAACTGGACAGGGATGTAGGATTTCAGGAGCCTTGGAAGAAACTTAAAAAACAAAATTAAAAAAGAAACAGAATAGAATGGAGTATTTCAGTTGGAAAGGACCTAGAACTATGACCTAGCCTAACTGTCTAGCAGCTTGAGGGCTGACCAAAAGTGAAAGCATGTTAATAAGGGCATTTCCCAAATGCTTCTTAAACAGGGATGGAACACCGATCACTTACCCTGGAAATCTGGCTACTCCAGTGTCAGGAGCACAGTAAAGATGTGCTTCCCATTGTCAAGTCTGAGCCTTTCCTTGTGCAGCTTTGAACCATCCCCAGTTTTGTTGCCCTGCTCTGGATTACATTCTCCCTCCTTCCCATCCCACTTACATTGCAGTGCCCAGAGCAGCTCCCAGCACTGCGGGTGAGGCCGCAGCAGCGCTGAGCACAGCGGGTGATGGATGATCCCCCTGTGCCCGGCTGTGCTCTGTGTCTGATGCCCCCAGGACACGGTTCCTGCCCTCTGGGCTATGCCCTGCTGCCTCTCACTGAGCTGCTGCTGCCCCAGCACCCCCAGGGCCCTCCCTGCCAGACACTCCTGTCACAGTTTGTACTTGTGCCTGCACTTACTCCATCCCAGGTGCAGGATCTGGCACTTGTTAAATTTCATGCCAGGCATGATTGCCCAGTGCTCTATGCAGATTCCTCTTCAAGGCCTCTGTCCCTCCAGAGAATCACCAGGACTTCCTGGTTTAGCATCAACAGCAAACTTGCTGATGGTGCATTCAGCTCCTGCATCCAGATCACCTATGAACACATTGCACAGAACCGTCCCTAGAATCGAGCCCTGCAAACACCACTGGTGACCAGCCAGATGTAGCCCCCTTGATTCACTGCACCCCTTGGAGCCCTGCCCTTCAGCCAGTTCTTCACCCAGCACAGTCTGACCCTGCTCAAGTCGCAGCTGGGACAACTTGTCCAGGAGGATGCTGTGAGGGACAGTATCCAAAGCCTTATGAAAATCCTGAGAAACCTAACACACTAAAAATTGGATTAATGCCCTACAGTGCTCACGTAGAAGCTATTGAAACTAAACTGTGCTGAGATCTAGACAGAGTCTCTCACAAGCTGTCCATACTTTTTTTTCTGTCTTTGTGGGCAGATTATAGATTCTCTGAGCCTCTCAGCTGTGTGGCCATTGGATAGGAAGGGAAAATAAATGAGAGTGGAAAAAAAAAGAAAAAACACAAAAGAAAAAGGTAGCTTTTTATAAGTACAGTTAGCTTTTAAAGTATAATAGATGCTGTTTTGTGTGGATTTTCCCTCCTCCCTTTCTGTAAAATTGACCACCTACTTCAAAATTAAGATGTAGGTCATGCCAGACTGATGGGCATTTAATCAAATTGATATAATCTCCTATTAGTCTAAATATCTGAGGCTATGATAAAGAAATGAAAACAGCTTAATTTCAACAATTTTAAAATTTTTGTTTTTTAAATTTATTTTAACTAGAAATTAGGCTGATGAATGATTGACTCAACAATCAGTAAATACTTAAGTATTCAAACTGTCTTCAGGGTCATGTATAACTCAGCCATAGCTAGGAAAACTGACAGTATTTGTAAAATTTTGAGATTGATCGTGCCTTTTTCTTCTCTTGTTTAATTGTTTTAGTCCCATTCATTTATCCCTGAAGCGCTCTGTGACTGCTGCCTTTCTGTAAACATCCATAGGTCAGAAGTATTCAATTTGGCTTAAGCAGCATTCTCATGGGCAGTTTGCCAGGAACTCATAGACTTCACCTAAATTGCACATTGCTGGGAATAATCTCACTCTCAGCTGCTCTTATCTTTTGTTTGTTTCTTGCTTAGACCTCCGTCTGGCTTTTTACTGGGTCAAGACAAGTAGCAGTAATTGGTGGTATCTATAATTCCAGTAGTTTGAAGCTTCACAGCAGATTTGGAGGCAGGTACAGAACAGAGATACTGGAGCTAGTAGAAGAAATTTCCACCCAGTTCCCATTTTTTTATAGTCCCTACTGAAAGAAAGTGTGTACTGGCAGTCAGAACATAATAGAGCATCCCCAGCTTCAGCCATAATTTGTAAACAGTCTGATTTCAGCTCATTAGGAAATCCAGTGCACCCTTCCAGCCACAGTAATTGTGATGTCCTGGGACATACAGTCTCATCAGTGTACTCCCTGAACATCCTATGAGGATGCATGTATTTGAGATATAGGTTGGAAGAGTTGGTCAGGAAATAGGTTTTGTCTGGATAACAGTTCAGACTCACTTTATATTACTTATCATCTAGAGAATAGATTTTCTCACGTAAAACATGTCTTTGCTTGGAAGATAAAAATGGTTTTTATTACTCTCTGCTACTTTTTTTTTTTTAAAGCATAAGTCATCCCTCCCTGATGTGATGGAACAACTTAAAATTAGTGTTTCTTTTTGTTTCTGTGGTGAAATCACTGGGGGTTATTTTCTGTTGAAGTTTGAGCTCACAGAGAGGGCTTTGAAACAATAATGTCTTGATTCTGAAACACTTGAAAAAACATATCTGAACCTCTGCCACTGCAGGACTGCCTGAGCTGAGCCTTGAGGAGAAATTTTGGTATTTCAGTGCCGTCATGAAGACTGGCAATATAGAAATTCCTCAAATTCCAAATAGTTACTCTCTATTCACAGATAAATTTCTTGAAAATTAAACTTGTGTCTTAACAAAAAGGTGTGTTCTTGGCAGCAGGATGATTTTGACTTTCGATGAGAAAGAGACTGATTATCCAAGTGGGATTTTGCAAAATTTTTTTGTGACTGATTATCCAGAATGAAAAGCATGCAGAGGAATAGCTGATTCAGTGTAGACACTTTCCCCTCTGCTTTCCAGTGATCTCAATGTTATTCACCTTGGGTGGATGCAAACTGAACCTGAAGCATACCTTGCTTTGTCCCTCTTCTTCCCTCTCTCTGACTGCTGGGAATCTTTTTCTTAAACTGTGTACATATGCATAGTATGTGGTGTGACAGTGGTCATAGGGGTTTTCAGGTGAAGGGAGAGACGAGAAATTTGACTCCATGATCAGAAGGCTTGATTTATTATTTTATTATATATGTATTACATTATAACTATACTAAAAAGAATAGAAGGAAAGGTTTTTTCGGAAGACTTGTTAAGAATAGAAAAGAATGAATAACAAAGATCTGTGGCTCAGGCAGAGAGTCTAAGCTATCTGGTCTGTGGTTGGCCATTAATTGTAATCATTCAAGATGGCCCAATCACAGACAAACCTGATGCATTCCACAGCAGCAGATAACCATTGTTTACATTCTGTCTTTGAGGCCTCAGCTTCTCAGAAGGGAAAATCCTAAAGAAAAGGAGTTTCACAAAAGCATGTCTGCAACAATGTGGCACCCTGATTTGTATAGATTTAAACCCTTTTCCACCCCAAAAACAGAAGGAGAGTGTCCAGAAGTCTTGTGCTTCAAATCAGATTGGTAGCTCATCTGGAATTCTTGTACCCAGTTAGGCAACAATTGCTTGAGAACAATTATAGAGAGAAGATAAGCTTCAAGGTAAAATGCCACAGCTTTGTGGAAGTCTTGAGTTTCAGGATGAAAAGCTGGTGGTAGCAGCTTAAGGAAAATTCTGTTATTTGTTTTCCTTTGTTAGAGGTTTAAGATGGATGTGTTCTCTGTTTTAAAGCCCTGCATTTAGTGACTCAGGGCCAACAGTAACACAGGCATCTGCATGAGAAATGTTAAACCTGCAGCCACTGTATTTTGTGAGCTGCCCAAATGATAAGAAGTTGCCTGCCTTTACTACTCATATTTGATTGATGTCTTGACATTTCCTGGAGCAAGCCCATAAATTGATTTGTGTCCTTTTATTTTCTTCCTGTTGATCTATCAGGATCCTTTCTAATTGCATCATAGTGCACTATGCAAGGAAAGGGTTTATTTGTCAATAGTTAGGGCTGCAGTAGCTTGGCTAAGATAGGAAGGCTGTGAAAGCTTGCAGGCTTTTAGGTGTAACAGAAGAGTGAAGGAAGTGCTCAGCAGATAGAAGCACCTCTGAGTCACAGAATACAAGCTCAGTGGGTTTTGAGAGCAAGCACAAGAACCAGAACCAGTTTGTGGGAAGAAGAGACCTCAGGAAAAAATAATTTAAATAACGAGCAAGTAGTGTAGGAGTTGCTGCTTCACTTCTGCCTACACAGTATTAATGGCAATTAGTGTTATTAATATAAAACAAATAAAGTTACCCCATGAACAACCAGGTGGATTTGAAGGTGGACCAGTGAGCTGCAGCTGATGCTTCTAAATTCCATCAGACACATGGGAAAAGCAGAATGCCTGGGGACATGTTTAACCCGTTTAACAGGGACATGTAAAGTCCTCCCTTCTGCTGGAAAGGTTCGATTTTGAAGCCCACTGGCCCTGCTGAGGGCAAGCTGTCATACTGAGTGCTGGTTTATTTTGCCAGTGGTTTTATTTAGAGTGGCTCTGCACTGACTGAACATCAGCTCTTTTAGTATCAAATTGAAAGCCATTAACTAAGCTTCTTAATACTGCCATGTCTAGGTAGAGAAAAGGAGAGGCTGAGTGTAAGATTTTTTTTTGTGGAGGGCTCAGATCTTGTTACGGATGTTACATGTCACTAGCAGTAGTTTCCTTGGATTTTCTTCACAATTACATTGCAGTCTTGGCATTCTTTACCATTTGCTTTCTTGAATGTTCAAAGTTCATGTTTTTAAAGTTCTCAAGGTAGATAAAGTAACTTTAAAGCAGATAGGTAACACTCAAGGTTATGCAGATGACAAAAGAAGATGGGGGATACTAATGGTTCAACTCTGTAAGGCAGCCTGGGACAAAATTCAAAGTTGGATCTTCTCAGGAGAGATGAGATTGTAAAAAAAGAAATTTCTTTGTGGTAGAACAACTTGATATTTCCACAGGTAAACATGAAAAACAGGAGGCTTGTGCAGACTGTCAAACAAGTAATTTGTTGAATGTCACTAAGCTACTTCAGTGTAACTGTGTCAACCCAGTGAATTACATTTCAGGAGCTGCTTTGAAAAAAGCAAGCTCGGGAATAGGAGCCGTTCAGTATCGTGGAAAACAAATTGGAACTGTAAGAGTTGGGGGGAAAAAAAAGCATAATGTAAGTGCACTGTGGATATGCAGTAATAGCCATACAGAAGCTCAGTTTTGCAGCTTATTTATTATACTGTAAGCCTTTTTATTTGTAGAGGTCTATCAGTAAGTTTGCTGTTGGATCTGTAGTTTAAATCAGTTCTTTAAGTGGAAAGATATACAGTGCCAAGCTGAATTTTGCTGATGTGATGATACAGCATGATTTTCCAATCTGTGCCAATTTAAGTGTGGGATTGAGGCAGACAGCATGTCTGCATAGGCAAAACCGAGGTGTAGACAAATGACCCCAAGTCTTCACTGGCCTACTGATGGCAGTACTTGCCTAAGTAGTGCTTTGTGGTCAGTGTGCTCTGCCCATGCAGTCACTAGTGCTCATTAGAGCTCCAGCCTTGCTTTTAGCTTCTTGGATTTCTTTCTGTAAGCATTGTTGAAGGGCATTGCAGGCAAAGGCTGTGGCTTGGAAACTGTTGGTACGTGTGAGACTGGATCTGTGCTGCAGAATACAGCTCTAAGTGGAGATCCTTGAGGCAGTAATAGAGACTGCAGCTTCAGAATATGTGATGTGGTGTGGCTCAGTGCAGTCAGGTGCTCTGATGTGTGTCAGCTACAGTCCAGCATTCCAGTCCTGCCAAAATGCAGAGCTTCAGGAGATATCCTTACACCCTTGTGAGACTTTCATCATTAAAAAAAAGGCAAAAAAAAATTAAATTGTTGACACTAAGGTCTTCAAGGTGCATATCATAAATGAATTTTCTTTTGTATTGTAACCAGAACTGAACTCAGGCTCATTTGAGATGAAATAACTTAAGGGGTAGCTGCAGAAATGGAAAAAGCCTTTAATTAGAAGAGTATCCAGCATTCAACTGGGGAAGCTGTTGAGCTTTTGATTGAAACTGTAGTGTTTCTCTTCCTTATGTAAATCCTGCCTCTGGCCAAAGGGATCATTTCCATAGTGTGTGGCTTTTTCTCTAACATGCAGTGTACATGGGCATTGCTGTTTTCATCAGCTCAAAGCTTCCCAATGTTTGTCCACAACAAAGATGCTGCATCAGCTTCTTGCTCACTACAGCTGAGCAGGGAACTGCCAAAACATTATTGCAAATAAAAACCAAAAGGCCAGTGCAAATGTGGTGGTCAAACAGCTAAGAATGAAAAAACCACTTAAACCTTTATTTCCTCTTCACACCCCATTTTCTTCTTTCTTTTCTCACTTTTTCCTGTAGACTACCTGAGCTTTAATTCATAAATGCAGCAAGAATAGAAGCTTTACTGGTGTGCAGAGCTGAAGTGTGTCATAAAGAAAGGTGTTTATTACCATTCCCTGCCTAGATATGGGATCACAAAGCAATAGTAGCCCTGAGTTGTCGCAGTCGAGGCGGTCACGACATAAAGCAGAGACCACAAGTAGTCTCAGTTGGTAACACTTGGCAACAGTTTATTAATGAAAATGGCTGATCTTTTATACACTTTCCAGTTGTTTACCCTTCTTCTACCTTAGCTATTGGCCACAATAATTCAATATCATGCCATTGGTGAAAAGTTACTCTGACTCCACCTAACTTTCTAAAATCGCTTCGTCCAGCTGCAGAATGCTCTTATCTTCCTTCTCTCGATCTCCTTGGTTACGGCCTTGGAGAAAGCTCCTTATCAGCTTCTTCTTCTTCTTACTTCTTGCTCCTTTAGCTAACAGGCCCGCTGCTAGCCCCTTCCACACTGAGTGACCTGATGTAGGTACCTCTGAAGTCCCTGTTGCAAAAATTTCCTGCAGCCAACATGCCATGATTTTGGACTTGACCTGTGAAACCACAAACCTTTGTTTGAAGGTGTAACTTCTAATTAAAAACTTACTTGCTATTCACCCTGCTACTCTTGTCTTCCTGGAGTTTTTTGTAGTCTTGTTTTTAATTACCTGGCTTATTGCAGCTTCCCATAAGACTTTTACTAACAGATAAATGCTAAACACCTCCTTGATTTGAATGATGAGGCAGCAAGGAATTATAGTTTAGGGGTGTTTCTTTATAGTGAACATGCTGCACTACATTTATATGCCTGCTGTGGAATGTCATCACATATTCCATAACTCAGTGTCAGAGAGCTACAAGTGCAGGCTGGGTTGTGTTTTATCTGTTGGCTACATCTCTGTAAGACTACAGACTCATGCTCCATCTCCATTTGAGGTAGGAGGGCAGTGGGAGCAAGATGAAGTGTCGCAGCAGTCCTCACGCTTAATCCAGTTCCCAGAAATGACAAAAGGAAATATGCCATCTGATACATTTCATGCACAGTGGTCCCAACCACCAAGGCCTGGCTGCTTGCCAGTGAGGACCTGAGCAGGGCAGAGTTTCAGAATGTGCTTGGGGTGGTCATGAATGTCAAGTTTCTGATGCCTCTCTGAAATGAGATGTAGTAACAGCTGTGCATTCCTATCCCGCTGCAGAACAGGAGTGGGACTCATATTCTGATTCATATGCATTTGCTAGAGGGAGCTTCTGATTGCCTTCCAGATGGTGGTCAACTGAGTCTTGCTTGGGTGTCTTGAGGAGTGGCTGTTACAGCAGGAAAATTCAGGAACTGGGAATGAAGAAAGAGGGAGAGCAATAGTCAGCAGTCTTCAAAGAGCATTTTACCATGACGTGCTGGCTGTGTAAGGCAGCAGTTAATAGAAAAGGTTATATTCAGGGATGGAGCAGTCTGCTCCTAGTTCTTGGAACTGCTTGGTGATAATGGTACAGTAGTTACGTCAGCCACTGCTTTAGTATTTCCATCTGCTAGATGGGATGCTGTTTGTGAGACATAGCTTGACAAAATGAAGTTCCTCTCATCCAGTCAGCTACTAGGGATTGTATTTTTTAATTATAACTTTGTGTAGCCTGTATGCAAAAAAAGGGTGTTGGCATGAAAAAAGGAGTAAAATATAGTGACATCAAATTTTGTGCTTTTGTTTCACATAATACATTATCACCACTACTTGTTTAAAAGTTTTTGAACAAGTTTTTGTCTCTACAAGTAAGATGCAGTCATTCTTGTGGGAATTACTCTATTTCTCTCACCTTTAAAATGTGTAACAACCTGCTGATTCAGAAATGAGTGTGTCCCTTGGCATTGTGTTCCTTCATGGCTCTATCCTTTCCCTTCCTCAGGTCCTCAATCTAATTACTGTCAGTGCAACAGCTGCTGCCTCTGCCCTGCTGAAATCTGTGTCTGTTCATTCCAGCAAGTTTCCTTCTCATTTCCAGGCTCAGCTGAGAGGTACCCTCTGCCTGTGCCTCCTGCTTTTGTCTCCTCCTAACTAATGACATAAAGCATTTTGGAGTACAATTTGCATTAATAAGATGAAAACAAAAATTGCCCCACAAAAACACGAGCAAGCACTGAAAAAAACTGTGTTGTGGGAGACAGTGGCTCCTTTGGAGCCTTGTTTTCATAACCTTAGATGGGGGAAAAAATCCTACTGTGCATCTTCATGTCTCACTGAACGCTTTCTTCCGTGAGTTAAGATCAGCTCCCTTTCCCGCCAGCTCATTGTTTGATCAGGAGCGTGCAAGTGCCCAAGATGTAGGGCAACACAAAGAGCTGTTGTGTCTGTTCATGTAGCATAATTGTATATATATATATAGGACAGGGCAGCATAGTCTGAAAATGTAATTAAAGGTAATAAAAAAAAAAGGAGTGGCGGTGAATAACATGCATGCATTATTCTAATCCTGCTCCCTTCAGAACAAAGAACAAATGTGGCTGCTGCTACTCTAGTTGCAGCCTGTTCTTCTTAGCCTATCTGCATGCATGAGAAGAATCAATTCAATAGAAAGTAAATGTAAAATCACAAAATAATTACCAGGAATGTGTTTAAGGATGGCCTCCTCTGAGCTTGCTTTTTTTGCTCTTTCTTTGTCCGCTCCACAGCTTACGTAAAAAGTATGTGTGAAAATAAGGGATAGAGGAAAAAACCCAAGCCAGTCTCTCTTTTGCTTTTGAGCCATGTGAAGAATGCCTTCAGAGGATTTTTAAAAAATATAAATATGTTGTTTACTTAGATTATTTGTTCCTCTGTGCTAGAAATTTAGATGCACCAGCAGTATGGTAGAAGAAAGATTGATGTTTGTTTGGAATGAGGGAAAGAGAGATAGGAAATAGGGGGATAAAGGGTAAAGCCTTGTCCTTTCTGCCACTCATCCTTTTTGATTTTAAAGCTATTTTGCCTTTGTTTTATTTCCCATTAAAGCTCCTCTTTCAAGCTTATTTTCCACAGCCAGAATCAGAATCTCCATTCCCTTCCCACCCCTCTTAAGTTTACTAGTACAAACTAGAATTAAAAAAACCCACAACCCTGCAATTTCAGAATGTACAGCCAAACTGAAGTGGCCAACACTGAGCATGTGCATTGGTGCATCTGAGGAATAAAGGTCATTTCAGTGATGCTACCTAGTACTGAATATTTGATTGTGTCGAAGTAGCCATGGAGTTAACTCCTCGAGTTAACTCCTCCATCTTCTACCTATTTCTACCCTCCCATCAGTAGATGATGGTTTCCTCTGTTCGTACTTAAATAGGTTGTCAAACTGACATAGTAGGAGCATGCTGGAATTTTTAGGTGACATGAGCATTTAAATTGTCTCCTTGTCAAAGTGAGAGCTGGTTTTTTGTTTTCATTTTCCTGAGGCAGAAAAAGGGAAAATTGCCATTTGCCTGGGATTTCTCAATGACCTGAATGTACAAATGCCCGGGGCTGCAGCTCCCCTCCTGTTTCTGGTGGAGACCCCATCACTCCCAGACAAGCATGGAAAACCCCCCACTCCTGCATCCCCTGCATTGTGAATCCTCCACTTGTTAGCCTTGGATGTAGAGTCCATCCATTAGCAGGTCTTCAGGTGACTTCCAGATTTGAGTCTCTCCAAAAGGTGGCCAGGGCCACCCTGGTATCTCCAGAGTCCAATTCCACTAGTAGCCTGACTCCCAGAGGCACATGCATACCTGTCTGCCAAGCCACCTAGCGTAGCTACCTGTTCAGCAAGCAAGCAGCTGCTGTCTTTATAGTTCCTAGCAATTGCACACCCACTGCAGTCACTGACACCACACATACATGGACTTTAAAACCTGTAGTCCCACTCCAAAATCATCACCTTCTACAGAAAGGTGCATAAGTAGGCTCAACGACTTTGGATACCAATCATTCCTACACAGAATGGATTTTTTTCCCCGCCCTCATTTATCTTCTTTTAGTGATTCTTATTCAAGAATTTTAAACTATTAGGTAGCTGCAAAACCTCTTTGTGTAGGTTATGACAGTGGTGGATGCTTGGCTTTCTGGTCATCTTTGCATTTATTTTTCTGTTAAGGTGCTTTCTGTAGTGCTTACCATCAGCATTTTTGTGTGCTTATATAAGGAAGATCCATGATGTGATGAATGATGACCTCACAGGGTTGATGATAACAATTCTGATTAGTTTATTTATGAGCTACTACTTTTTTTGCTGTAACTGGTAAAATATAAGAGGGATGAAAAGGATGTGGGAACTCCAAAAATACCTCTCTCTTAGGCTGTTTTCTGTTTTTACCCAGCTGTTAGTTTGAATCCAGTCCTTCAGTTTACCCCCATCTCTATCCGCTTTCTTTCTTTTTTCTTTCCCCCCTCCACCCTTCAGTCTGCTGCAGCTGTTAGAATTTCATCATTGTCTCCAAATACCACGTTTCCCATTAGCAGCACAGCCCCTTCTGTGCTAAGGGGAATGTCATTTGTGTGCTTTGCATGTGTATTATTGTTAGATGGTCTGCAGACAGAGCAGCACTTATACCTTTGATTGCAGCAAGGGTCAGTTCCTCAGTAAGAGGCACACATAAGATGCATAAATATTGAAGGATGAGGTTTGCAGACTTGCTGGCAGAAAGTGGTTAAGGCTTTTTGTTCTCATGCTTTGCTTTTCAGCTGCTATTGCACTGTAGTTAACCTTATCAGCATTTGATTTAACACTGGATGCTGGAGTATTTATTCCTTTTGGCAGTTTTAGTGCCATGTCACTCACTGACTGTCACAGTTGTATCATATATTAGATGGCTTATCCTAAAAAACTATTTCAGGTATGAAACCACTGCTCATTCTAATATACTTTATCTGTATATCTGTTGGGGGGGTGGGAGGATTTCAGCTGATTTGTAGGTTTGTGTGCATTTTGAATCAATGGCTTTTGTGAATTTTTTTCTGCTCACTGTCTTAATTTCAGCCTGATACCCATTTTAAATTTACTTTGGCTTTGCAAAAAAATCTGGTAGTGCCCTTGCTCTTTCATTACAGTTCTCCATGATTGGAGTCTCTGATGGACTCCTGCAGAGCATGGCAGGGCATCTTAATTTGGATTTGGGGGTCAGCGTGGAGTTCTAAGTGACTCACAGCATAGTTCTATCTTGCTCCCACAAAATGGCCTAAAATAGATGTTAATTACAGTTTTCTTTGCTACCCTCTGGTTCTCTTTAATAGAGATTTTAACTCTCCTCAGGCTACAATGCCTGCAGATTCAATTTACTGGACCACTGGGAGGAGAAATTTATTCCAGGGAGCAGAATAGGCCTTCAAGTCCAAACTGGTTTTTACCTGCACATGTAGTTCTCATGTGTGTATCTATGTGCCAAAATAAACCATGTGACCTTGGATGTATAGGATGAAGTCATGGGAGGGACATCTGTGCTCACTGATGCAAAGCTTCTGTTTGCACAACAGCACTGAAAGCATCATGCCATTGTGTATTGCCTCATTTCTACATTGGATGCATATTGTGAATTCTGTTGTGCAAATGCAACCTTATTTTGTGCAGGCTAAGACAGTTTAAAGCAAAGTACTTCTGACTGGACTTGTCATCTTCTATTCTTCCCTCTCAAAAAATGTCAAGGGCATTTGCACAACACTTTGACAATTCTAGATATTTTTGGTATTTTTCTGTCATGCTTGTTTCATTAAATCCTTTGTAAAGAGATAGTAGATGCAATTCCTTTTGCAGGGTCAGTTGTCTGTATATTATGTGGGCTTAGGACACCTCCCAGTTTGTCTGCCCCCAGCATATCCTGGTGCATGGGGTTATTCCTCTTCACGTGCAAAACTTTGCATTTCCTTTTGTCACTTTTCATGAGGTTCCTGTGAGCCCGTATCTCCAGCCTGTTCAGGTCCCTGTGAATGGTGGCATAATCATCTGGTATATCAGCCAATCTTCTTGGTTTTGCACCGTCTGCAAATTTGTCAAGGGGAAACAGTGACAATGGTAAATATAGTTTCACAAAATTCTCATTTACTTTGGTAGCTCAGGGTGAAAGCAGGATCTTGCCAAGTGGCCTAGGGAGAAAGAGTGTTTGCTGGATGCAGTTTAACTCCATGGTGTAAAGCTCAAAAAAGTTTTCCTCCACCTTGGGGCTCTTGGATTTCTCTGCTGATGGGGACTGTGTGTGACCTTTCTATGTTTTAATTATTCAGGAAGGATGTCCTATGCTGAAGAGTGCCTGCTAATAAAAACTCTGAAACAAATGCTTCAAATGACTACTTTTGATGCGTTCTTTAGATCCTGTAAGTCAAGGAGATCCTAGCTGGAAATCCTTATGAAACTTTAGGAAGCCCTGAGGGGCTGCAGGTGTTATGTCCCAGTACTTAAGTAATGCTCAGCACATTTTGAGTTAAAGGAAATGTGATTTTTTTGGTAAATAAATACAGATTCATGACTATTTTGGATGGACCTTTCTGTTTCTTACTTTTACTAGTCAGGAGGGACCTGCTCTCTTCAGCAGTCTGCGACTTGTTGGCCGCGTGGCTTTGATATGCTCCATGCAGGACAGAATGCCCAGCTCTCCTCCACCTGGTGCTGAATGCTGCTGGTTGAAACTCGCATCTGCTATGGCTAATGCTCACAGTAAGCAGTCCTGAAAGTGCCTTTCTACCTTGTGTTTATTGACCTAGAGGTTCTGGGGAAATCACTTTAAATAACGTGTTTAAACTCTGCAAGCCCTGGTCTGAAAACAGGTGTTAGAAACTGATTGCCAACTTGCTTTGGGGATGTGGACTTAATTGGTTCATTCTGCTAACAATGTTTTTAATAGACTTATCTCTTACAAGTCTCATCAAGTCCTCTTTGCTTTCTCCTGCCAAATAAATAATCCCCAAATCTCTTCCTTCATCTTCATTATTTATTTGCTTGTTTAATAAATATTTTTTTTCTCCCAGAAGCCTAAACTGACTTACATGTGAGCTGCTCCTTGGCTGAACCACACTGCAGTGACTGTATGGTGTGATGTGTTTATCAGTGTTCTCTGAAAAACTGCTGGTACTCCAGAAAATCAGGACTACACAGTGATGTTCCTGAGGCATGTGGAAATGCCTTGGAAGAATAATAATGAAACAGGTCTTGTGTTTCTCTGCTGCACCAAAGCAACCGGGAAGCTGTTAGTTCTGGGTTTCCTGTGTTGTACTGAGCTTCTCTTCTTCCATCCTTAAACATTCTCAATGAATGCAGAAAATGCTTGAATCACATTAAGAAAAACCACAAAGATAGGGATCTTCTTGAGTATTTGCAGGACTATGGGGTGGATCTCCTTTAGAACCTCACTCTGCAAGTGCCTTCCTGCTTGAGAGTAAGACATTAGGAACTAATAACTGATTTCATTTAAACTGTTACCTAAGTACAGTGTGTAATTGCTTCATAAACAATCTGAATAGGCATTTTGAATGATGTTTTAAAATTCATTTGATCCAATTTATTTTCCATGAGAGTATCTTTAGAATAGAATAGATTATTTCAGTTGGAAATTTATTTCAGATAAACTTCTGCTCCGTCAGCGTCCTAATGGAGGAATTGCACACACAATCTGCAGCACCTTTCTCAAGGAAAGAAAAGGAAGGAAATGCAGATTAGCAGATTTTGTTCATGTCACTCACTTACAAATAGGTCCCTGCAGAATAATAAAGAGGTTCAGTATCGTTGACTTTTTTTTTTTTTTGCTGGCTAAATAGTCACAGGCTTCACAAAGTCTAAGGTCCCTCTAGCTGGTTACCATTTTAGGAGAGCTCTATATTATATTACATGTTTCTAGCTACTGGTTCAAATTTCTAAAGTAGGATTTTTCTGATTACAAGCTAAAGTTTGAATTTCCAGCCCCACTGAATCCCCCTCCAAATCTGCTGACTCTGCCAGGCAGACTGATGTTTTAGTGGATTTGTTAATGTTCAAGCTACATTCTTACCATTCTTTTCTCACAGGAAAATATCTGTAAATAACTCTGTCTAAAATTTCTTACTCTGCTGGGTTTCCTGTCACTCTCAGGAACTTTAGTGCCTTCTTTATTTTGAGTGTTAGTATATCTCCAGGAATAACCAACTGAGGGTATGATGATGGATCAGTGCCATTTGGGTAAAGAAGCATATGGTGAAATGTGCTTTTCCTACCTTGTTTTAAAGGTACATAGTATCACTTTATCCTTGCATGTATTAAGGGAGATTTTTATTTCTCGGTTTTAATCTCAAAGTAGGATTATTGTAACACTAGTTTCTTCCTTTGTTTCTTGTATGAGTCATTGGTTCTATTAAGGTTTAGTGATTGAATCTCATCCAAAAGCCTTCCCTTTCCTCCTCTGTTCTAAAGTTTTCAATCTCAGGAGTCAGTATCAAAAATTACATTTATTGTATCAAGAACAAGGAGTGCAGTTTTAACTAGGAAAAAAATTGCAGAGCTGTTGCTGAGTATAAAAGCTGGTTGTAACCTTGAAATTGAATTTAAAGTTTTCTTCCCCTTCAAGACAATTGCACAAATTTATTTAGTCTCATTTCTAGTCTTTTTTCTCATCCCCCAAACCACTCTTTGTAGTTTCTTTGGATTCAGCATAGTTGCACTAATGAACTCTATCAATAGAGCTATGTTTAGGGCAACATTTTTGAGCTTTAGCACTCGCAAAGTAAAGACTTGAATATATTTCCCTTTTTTACATTAAAAGATTTTGTAATGAGATTGTGGATAGTTGACAGCTTTACAAATCAACCCTAAGTGTGAATTTCAGAACTTTAAAGCAGTCGAATTTCTAAAGTTAGTCAGTATCCTCTGTTTGGACCACTGCCAATCCTTGTTGCACTTGGGAGGTGAGGTTGCTGTGTTTTTCTGAAGCGTTCTTTTGACACTTTCTCTCTAAAAGCCCCAAATCATCTATTTGTTATCCAGTTTCAAGAACTTGATAGACCATCTGAGAAGTGCTAGGTAGTTCACGTTCATGAGGGTCATTATTTTGAATACCTGCTGTCTTTTGTGTGACTTCTCAATCCTTCTAAGGACTGCTGTGTGGGAGTCAGTCAGCAAACTGGTGAGGACCTTCCACAGCACTGTGCTGGGGTGAGGACAAAATGACTTAAACAGGGTCAAACAATGTCTTGGTTTGAGTGTGTTCTGATGCTCCAGGTTTTAGCTGCAGTGTGGCAGGGTTGTGGCTTGTGTCGGGAGTGTGGTTGGAGCAGGAGTGTAGGAAGCTGTGCATTATCTGTGTGTAGGAAGCTGTGCATTATCCATGCTCGGAGCATGTGAGGAGTTTCCTCTTTGCCCACAGCTGGGTGCCTGAGCTGGATGAAAGCTTTTCCCCATTCCTCAGCTCTTACGAGTGGAACTTTCTGCGTGGAAAGTGTGGGGCACCTGTAGCTGATAGAAGCCCCAAGCATGGAAAGGCATGGTCACCTTGCAAACACCACCTCGGGAATTGCAGGATCTTTGGGTTTTCTGCTCTCGGTAGAGAAGCCTGAAGGTTAGTCAGCTCTATCTGGGGGGGAATGTGTTGTAATTGTACACTCTCCTGTAGCTTGCAATTATGTGCAAGAATGACACAGTAATAAGAACTACAAGCACGAACTGTTTTAAGGTAGGATCTTTTTGCTCTGGTTGGCTGGCAGTTTGGACTTAATTGGAACTTATTTTATTATTCTGATAATTTATATTGAATTTAAAGGCATTGTGCTGGCTGATAGGAGTATATTAAATGTAGCAAATCTTCTCCTGGGTAGTCTATAGTACAAGGCATTTTCAAGAGCTGGCAGGCTTTGTACAGGCCAAATTATCATGCAAAATGTCTGAGAGCATATGATTTATGCCAAAGGTGCTGTAAGATTGCATAAATTTAAGACTTTTATTCTCAACTATTGCATTCATACACTAAAATAATTATAGGGTGCTGACGATGCAGCACCATTTAAGAAAATGAATGACTTAATTTTACTTAAGTCTATTGTTAAAGATAAAACTATGCAACTGTGTTAGAAAAGAAAAGAAAAACCCTGCACAAGATGATGAAGTGCTGTCAAGTCATAGATCATAACACTGCAACTGGGAGTAGCTCTCTGTGGAGGAATTGTATTGGTTTTACATCCTTTATTTTAAAGTGTCCTTACATGATCAAACAGTCTGTTAAAATCAAACAAATGTTAAAATTTGGTGAGACCTCTGTTGCTGTTAACCTTTCATATTGACTGTCTAAGAGCATGGACAGCAGTTGGATCTGAACTGACTCACTGCTAAATCTGCTATAATTATTTATAATCATTGTCTATGAGTGGGGGTGGGGATATCATTATTTCTGGCACAAAGATACTCAGAAGTAGAAAATTACTAGGTCTTGTGTGTACACATAGTACCACAGTGGTATCTACCACCTGATGGCACTTGGGTGTGAGCGCCTACGGCATCAGGCTGAACCCAAGGCTGTCTGCTTGACCATGTCCTATTTGGAAACCAGGTTCTTGTGTGTGTGTGTGTGGGCATTGTTTGTGCTGTAGGAATCCAGAATCTCTTCTGGTTGATGTAGGAGAGCTTGTCTGTCCACTGAGGCATGGGGTTTGTGAGGCCTGCAGGGAAGGAAAGAACTTGACAGGCGGTTGGCACAGAAGCAGTCACTTCTCTTGTCCTCACCCTTACAAACAGGTTGGCTTTTTCAGAAGAGTACTTGGCTTTCCTTGTGTGACAGTCCAGATGAAAAATAGGAGTAAACTATGAAAAAGACTTAAAAAGATAAAAAATTCCTCACCAAGTTAAGATTGATTCCCCACCATCTGCTGTTAAGAACAGGCTGAAGAGGTAACTGAGCCAAAGAGCTTGGACAGACAGTGACAGGACAAAGAAATGATGCTGAGAGATGGCCCATGTCAAGCCCAAATGGGACAAACTGAGAAGTAGCAGCCATCACTCAGCAGTTCTTCCCTGCACAGTGCTGTGGCTCGTTAGGTCCTAATCCTCATTAGTTACCTATTAGTAGCCTACAGCTGTGTGGCACTTTGATATGAGGCTGGGTTTGGGGTCCCACGTGGAAGCAATGGAGCTGGAGAAGAGGAAGAGTAGGGAAGGATGGATGGTACAGATGTTTTGTTGTACCATTTCTTGACCCCCTCTATAACGTCCTTACATAAGGACCCTGAGAGCAAAATCATTGTTGACAACTCAAGTCGCAAGCAGTTGCCCCTTCAGCTGCTTCTCAATCACCATCAACAGTAAAATGGGAAATCGGTAAAAGTGCAGTAGGAGAGTAATTATAGATAAATAGCTGATGCTATTTGCTAGCTGGTCTTTCCAGGCCAACATGACACTGACAATCCATATCCCAGTTGTGCTAAAATTTTTTGATAAGAGTTCAGACATTTAATATTTGAGGTCACCTTTGTAGTAAGATGTGATAGGTGTATCTCAACAATTTTTTTTTGCTTCACATCAATCCTCTGGTTTTATTTATCATATTTCCTATTCTAAGTACTCTATATTTTCTTCTTTTATTTTTTTTTAAAGTAAACCTAAAGTATTTATCTACCAGAACAGAGTGGTATTGATATAAACTGATACACTGATGCTCTGTTTTCCCAGCCTTCCAGAAAATTGCTGGTCACCAATACCTACCATGAAATACATAGTCTTCAGGTAATATAAGCGAGATGTGTGGACTTACAGGCTTTTGTGGAACTGTGCTGGATTTTTCTAAGATAAATTTAATTTAAGCAACTCTGATAAAACAAGGGAAAGAACTGCAAAAAGCTTGGCAGTTGCAAGAGAGTGACCTATAGTAGAGTGACCTCTAAAGAAGGAAGAATGAGCAGCTTCACTTTTTTTTCTCTCATTTGTGCTGCTTGAAGAAAAGCTTTCTTCTTCCAAGCGGAAGATTACATCCATGTTTTTACCACTTATAACAATAAAAAACTTAGATCTGGCTAAGAATCAAATTATGTATTCAGTAATTGGAGAGCAGTGGACGTCACAGCTTTCAGATTAATTTTGAAATAAATTATTACTTGAAGATCTATAGATTTTTTTTTTTAAATGTAATTCAAGCACTTTCTGAATTCATTGAGAATTTTTAAGGATGGAAGAACTACAAGTCCACAGTAGAATTGCCTATTTTCAGAATACACTGAAAAGCAAACTTTATCATTCTGCTATATTAAGCATATCTAGAAGTCCAAAACCTATTGAGAAAAGTGCCTTTTTTTTTTTTGTAGCGTGGTTTTAAATTCTCAATTTTATGATAAGTTAAATAACGTGGAACTTATCCGGATTAATCTTTTTCCCCCCATCATTAATTTAGTTGTTATTCTCTGAGGAAAAATAGATTTGGTGTTAGCTTTGGTGTTAGTTTTGGATGGGAGAGTGGGAAATAGGAAAATGGTTTTACTGCTTCTCATCTTATAATGAATGGTCCACTGATTTAGAATTTCAATTTCCATGTGTTTTGCATTATGTTAAAACCTCGAAAACTACTTATTAGCTGGTGTAATATTTAATTTAGGATTATGTAAAATCAGACGTGGTTTGAAATCTGGAAATGAGTTAAAACTGTAAAAATTTGTTATATGGTTATATAAGGCTACATTAATTGTGCTGGAGGCTTAAAGAATAATGTTTCTAAAAACATGCTTTGCATTTAAAATTAGCATTAGGCAAAGAATCTATTATATATTGAAGTTTATTTGTTAGTTGCTATGTTGAAGTATAAAAATGGAACTTATCACTGTGTTTCAAAGTTTGGGGTATTTATAGTTAGGAAGAAACCAAGCTAGTTTTTCTTCTTTTTCTTTTTCTTTTTTTTTCTTTTTTCTTTTTTTTTTTTTTTTTTTTGTTAGTCTACAACTTCCTGTGAGGTTGTGTTGGGGTTTAGCCCCAACCATCAACTACGTCCCACGCAGCAGCTTCCTCCCCGTGGGATGGTGAAGCGAATGGGAAGTGTAAAAGACAGAAAATCATGGGTTGAGTTAGAGACACTTTAATAGGGAAAGCAAAATCTGAGCACTCAAGCAAAGCAAAATAAGGAATCATTCAGCATTCCCATGGGCAGGCAGGTCTTCAGCTATTCCCAGGATAGGGAGGCCCCATCACAGAGAACAGTGACCTGGGAAGACAAGTGCCATCACTCTGAATGTTCCCCTCTTCTTTCTTCTTCCCCAAGCTCTACATACTCTACGTACTCTACCATATGGTCTGGGAGATTCCTTGGGTCAGTTGGGGTCAGCTCTCCTGGCTGTGACCCCCCCAACTTCTTGTGCTCCCAGAGCCTCCTTGCCGGTGGAATGGGATGAGGAGCAGAGGGAGCTTTAATGCTGTGCAAGCACTGCTTAGCAATCAAAAAAAACCAACAAAAAACTCTGTGTTATCAGCACTGTTTCCAGCACAAATCCCACACCAGCCCCACACCGGCTACTGTGAAGAAAATTAACTGTACCCCAGCCAAAACTAGCACAGGTGGTGATGAAACTGAACTCGTTGTTTAAGCTGCAGTGAGAACAGTAGCTTCTCAGAAAATCCTGCTGCTGTCAAAGGTGATATCACCCACTTCTATTCTACACTTTATTTAACAGCAAGCCTGGAATACTTGAATATGTCTATCTAATTAATAATATTTTAATAGCATGTCAAGTTTTAGTTCTTAGAAGTTGTCATACCTTGGAATTTTTAGTAATTTCACTTGAGGTGAAAATATACCTTGAACTTGCAGATATATCTGATTGTCTAATTTTCCTAAAGCATTGAGAAAAAAGGCAGTCATTGTTCCTAACCAGCATGGGTTCGCATGGGGAAAGTCCTGCTTAACCAACTTGACTTCCTTTTATGACAAGGTCACTCACCTAGTTGACCAAAGGAACCTTTTTTTTTTTTGTAGTTTTATCAAAGCTTTAGGTTCTGTCTCTCACAGTGTCTTTGTGCATAAGCTGTTCATCACACATCTAGACAAGTTCACAGGACATGGAGTGAGCAAAGGGCGGTTGGGTGGGGCTCAAGGGGGTATAGTAAATGGGGCAGCATCAGCCTGGCAGTCAGTCACCAGTACAGATCCCCATGACTCAGTTTTAGGGCCAGTGCTCTTTAATGTCTTCATAAATTATCTGGACACTGGAATCAAATGTACCTTGAGAAAGTTTGCTGGCAAGGAGGACCTGTGGGCACCTTCAAGGGCAGAGAAGCCTACAGAGACATCTGGAGACCTGGACAGTCAGCGACCATATGAAATTTAGCAAGGGAAAGTGCCACATTGTCCACCTGGGATGGGACAATCCTGGTTGTGTTTCTGGTCATCAGTGACAGGACACTATAAAATGAAATGTGGTGCAATGAAATGAAATGAAGTGAAATTAGATTAAATTAAGCTACATCAGGGGAAGTTCACCTTGGATGTTAGGACCATGTTCTTCACTGAGAAGGTGGTCAGTCACAGGAACAGGCTCCCCAGGGAAATGGTCACAGCCTCAGACCTGTCAGAATTAAGGAGCATCTGGCCAAAGCTCTTAGTCATAGGGTCTAGTTTTATGCAGTCCTGTGAGGAGCAGTGTGTTGGACTTACTGATCCTTATGGATCCCTTCCATCTTGCGATATTCTGTGATTCTATGATTCATTTTTTTACCTACTATGTGGAAAATTACATGGCTGTTACTTAAAATGCCGCAACCACCTGCCAAGTTGTTCACAGAATTTTAAAGAATTCATTTGCCTTTCGTTACTGTGCACACTTTTGCTTTTTTCAGGTTTTGATTTTAAAATGTGGCTGTCTGTATTCAGCTTTTGCATTTGAAAGATGAACAAAGATTCAGGATAATGTTAATTCCTGCAAGGTCTGGTGTAAAAGTGCTGAAATATACTTTTTAGCTGCTCTATGAGGCTTTTAGAGAGGCTGGTTTCCCATTAGGGTTTCAGTTTCAGAATGGAAAAGACACGTGTAGCAAGCAGTCTCTGCATTGCTGTGCTGCAGCAGAATCCCATAACATGAGGTATCTGCCTGTAATTCAAAACTTCAAGAGGGATCCAGCTGAAGCAACAAAGGTCCTACTTTTGGCATTTGTGCAGCAGCTGCCTGGGCATTGTGCCATTCATCAGAGGCAATACACATTCCCTCTCAATCCTGCTGTGATTCCCTTCCTCCCTTCTGTTTCAAATGCTTTCATAGAGCTGAGCAGTGTGAACTTTTATCAGAGGAGGTGAAAGTGGTGTTACTCATTCTGAACATGCTGGGATTGTTTTCCCAAGTTCAAGTCCTACTGAAGGTTTATTCCTGTTTTTCTCCTCATGTTTTCTCCCTTTTAGCCCTAGAGTTGACTTGCTCTTTGGTGTAATTACATGAAAAATGCTAAGAGCCTTTTCCAGGCAAAGAAAATTAATGTCCTTCTACACTGAGCTGTACTACAATCCCCGTAATCTGGTTATGTTCGGTCTTTTGCAAATGAAGACCATAAAAGACAAGCAGCTTTGATGCATCTCAGTTACAATTGCCATGATATCCCATCCTTGGAGTCAACGTGTTTTTTTTTTTTTTTCAGTTGGAGCAGTTTCTGTATGTGGAACTTAATTTTCATTGTTACATGGTATAAATGATGGTTGGGGAAATTTTTATTACATCATTTTGTAAGAAGCTGTAGCTCAAAACACCAATATCATCCATCTGTCTTCTGTAAAAAAAAAAAAAAAATTGAAGTAAACCCAAAACTTTGTCATTGTGAAATAAACCTAAGGAACCTCTGCACGAGAGCAGCTGTGAAAGGGAATAGTGAATGGGTGGTCTCTCCATCAAGGAATCTCTCTCTCAGTCTCTCCCACCCCTTGCTCATGCAAGCCGTCTGGTGAGCATTTAGATGAGGTCCTACGGGATACACTAACTTTCTCTTTTAATATATTTTGTGGTAAGATTGTTGTGTTTAAAGCTTGCTTCAGCTGTATCCCATGTGATCTTGTTGGCCGTGTCCTGAAGTAGGAGACTGCTGTGATAAAATAGATGTGCAAGTAATGCTGATTATGAGCAATGCTAAATTAATGGTGGTTGAAAGAGCCTCTTTGAGTCATCCCTGCCCAAGGGAAGACTGCGCACACAGAACCTTACAGACAGTGCTCTGAATTGCTCTTAAACCCTTCAAGTTGTAGAGCTGTTCAGCTTGCCTTTTGACCTTCGCCTTAAACCCATACTTCCACGGTGTTCAAGGGAAAAACACCAGGAGGACAGATGACATGGACGTAATAATCTATAACAATTTCTCCATGTCCATACCATTGTTTGTACCCAGCCCAGGTGTTAAGGTCTGAAAGCTGTTGCCAGCTGATAACTTTTTGGTGGGCTGTGAGAAATGAGCTCCCAACTAGGACTTAGAGAGTAGGGACTCACTGTGGAGGAGAAATGCAGTTTTGCTGCCTGGTACCTATTTGCAGTGTCAGCAGAGGTGCTGATGCAAAAAGAGACCCAGGAGACTGAATTGCTTTGGACTTATGTGGCCCAAAAATAACTCTGTGTGTTTCAGAGAGGACTGTAATGGATTACAAATAGACTTTGTACAAACACTACAATTTTATTTTCACATAACAAGGTGTTCAAAGCAAATACAGTAGCAAGAATAAACTATACTGGGTTTACATATTAAGTAGGAAAGAAAGAGTAATGCTGAGGCTGCCACATTTTAGCACTGACAAGAAGCTAAAAGCAAAGGGAGCTTGCCATGGCCGCTGTGACACCAGGGATTAGACAGCCTTGGCACAGCCTGCCTGAGAAAGGTGCAGAGCCTCCAGCCATGGAGCCTCCACACATGTATTGTGCAAACTCCTTTTAGAGAGAGAGCACAGCCCTGGACAGTGAGTAGGTATTTCTGCAATTACTGGGAGGTCTGGCAGACATGAAATGTTTCCCACAGAACTGTGAGAGTTACTTTTCTTTTTTTGCCTCTGCTGGTCTCTTGGGAAGCAGTTGCAGGCCATCTCTTCTGTTTCCCAGTTGTGGCTGTGGCATGAAGCATCTGGCAGAGCTGGAACTGGGATACAGCTTCCTGCTGAGCAGATGTCTGTATATGTTGATACTGCTTCTGGAGGGATGGGTGTACTAAATGAGTGAGCTTTGCTTAGCTGTGAGTCTGATTCCTTGAAAGTTAAGGGAACAATGGGATTAGGGCACATGACTGGTTTGTCATGTACTTTAATCCCATTGGTGGGATTGCCTTATGTGTATTTGGTGTGAAGCCACTTTTCCGGTTTCCTAACATGCCATCCCATTGTCTTCAAGGGTAGTGTGCTGCACTGTACAGCCAAGAAGCACCTATTTTGCTTTTTCCTCATTGTTCAATTGTAATTAATACGTTCTGTTCAAACACTGCTCTGAAGGCAGCCTGCAATGACATTACTGTGATAATACTGGAGTGCTTAATAGAATTTTACTACTTAATTTTTCAGACCACCCGGTTACAGGAAAGTGAAGGGTCGCAGTTTCTCAATTATAATGCATGGGAACTGGACACAGTGAAGTTCAGAAAGCTTTTCATTTCTGGCTGCCCAGTTTTAGACTCTATGTTTTTTCAGGACACTTTGTGTTAAATAATAGCCTGTGTTCATGGTGCAGGTCCAACTGTAATTTTAAGTGCATGGCCATTCTGCCTGCAGAGCAACCTTGGTCTGAAGGAAAACAACTAAAATCCAAGGAATGTGATTAGTAGGAACATGACTATGTGAAGAATTTTGCTAGGCATTGCAAAAAACCTCTGTGGTAAATGCAAGGATCATGTTGGATTTCAAGGAGACAGGAGTTGACTGGTTTGTCATTTGGAGTATTGTTCCTTCTCCCTTGCAGGACCTGTATCCTCAAGTGTTACATGATTAGGTCCTTCCATAAAGGAAGCAACCTCTAACTGTTTCCTTAAATATTTCCCATTTTTTATGGTGGTGTTTTCATGGCGTTCCTGCAAACACATATGAGCAAGAGTATATGAAGAAAGTGAAAGTTATTAATTCATGTTCTAACATCCTGTTCTGATCAGAGCTGAGCTCTCTAGGCTTCAAATGTGAAAGATCATATCAAACGATGAGAACAACAGGTCTTTGCATGGGCAGCATGATTCCCATTTTCTGCACATGGAAATGGAAAGCTGCAATTGTGTTTTCTGTAGAGTGGGAGAACTGGGTTGAAGACAGATCAGTGTTCCTGTGAGCATGTACAGCCTGAATGTTCATAACTCATTCAAGGATGTGACCTTCAAAACACTTTTGCACTTGACTATGCAAGTTTTGGTTTGCTTCATTTTAGTTTTGCAGGAGGGCTACATATAGGAATAGGTTTTTAAAAATGTGATCACCTCAAAATCTCTAATTCCTGTCAATTTGTATTGAGAGAAGTTCTCTTTGTGGAAGAGCTGTAAAGTGCTGATTGCCTTTGCATGCTGAAAGGAAGGCTGTTCTGCTCTGAGATCTCTTAAAAATCTGAGGCTAAACCAGGAGCTTTAGTGCTATTTGCTCTTCTATCTTGAAGAATTAATGGACATTCACTCTAGCTATTTTTTTAATTAGTTTTCTCTGTGACCTTTTTTTCTGATATTTTATATGCTATGTCTTTCAGTGTAAGGCTGTGAGGTGCCTTCACGATTCCCTTATAAAATTTCAGGACCTGACTTAATGTTTCCTTTCCTCTTTTAGACTAAAGTGCTTGTTCATTCTGTCCCCTTCCTCCCCGCCCCCACTGCCCCGGTTTCCCACTGCTATCTCAGGATGCAGTGCTCCTGGTGCTTTGATATGCTTGGGCTTACACTTTCTATTTGAGCTGAGCTCCCTGTCATGGGATAGTTACAGGCAGCATTCCTGTGCTGGAAATAGATACTTTTTGCATAACCTGCTTCCTTATACCCTTTAGCATCTAAGGCCTCTGGTGAAGCACTGTCTCCACTACCATAGATGGAGCAGCACGGGAATCATCAGAAGCTCAGAAAGGTGACGGGGAGAATGGAAAAGCTGTCAGAGTTCTAAGAGGTGGAAGTTCAGAGAGTCTGTTGGCTGTGAGTTAAGTTCACTGTATTATTTTTTTTATTATTTAAACTAAATAACAGAACTCATCTTTTTCCTGTTAGAAAAGACATACAGATATAGAAAAACCCCAAATACCTTATGAGAGTGACTTAATGCACAAGCACTTAGAGTCACTTTATTCTCCTCTGTGCCCTTAATAGGAAATTTTTCAACAAGTTCTGCTTCTGATTTTGCCAAAAGATGTCTTCTCAAGGCCTGAGCAGCAAAACTGAAATATTGCTCAGAATATGTTCTAATAATCATCAGTTGACTGTTGAACTATTGTTTTCTTTCTCATAAAAAAAAGAAAAGAAACTTAAAGGGTTAATTTTTTTTTTGTTAAAAGATTGCTCTTAATTTCAGGAGTCTGTATATTAGGCAAGGACTACCTTGTAAACACAAATTTCTGTAGTTCTGAATTAATTTTTGCCTGTGGTTCTGTCAGTGACTTTAGGAAAGTCACTTATCTCATATGGGTATCTTATTCCAAATTTTAAAATAGCACTTCCTTTGTCTCTTAGCATTCCAGCTTTTTGCTGCAGGGACAGCCTCAAGTGACAGGGTCCAGTTGTTGGATAAGGCTTTCCTTGAATCATGACAAACCTAAATTCAGCTTCCTGCTCCTGCCAAAGTTTCCTGTGAGAGCTCTGGCAATTTACTTGACATCTCTGCTACCCATGAAATGGGAGGCCTAATAGGTAGTGCTGTGCTGCACAAAAATATCCACAAGGTGCATATTCCAGAATGGACGTGTTTAGGTTGTGGTTCCACAGTTTTTGAAACTGACCTCAAATTGGGATTGCTGTGATCCAGCCCTTTTCCCCTGAGCATGCTTTCCTCTATGTGCTAGTACCTTCTGGAGCTGCCCTGGTGCTTTTTTTTCACAGGGATAGTTTGTGGTCAGCTCAGTTTCTTGAAGAGTCCCATTGAATAAATATGAATACCAACACCTGGGAAGGATAGGATGCTGCAGAGAATGAGGAGACCAGAGGAACTCAGGACTTTGGATTTACAATGGCTTAAAGTTGCCAAAACATTGCAAACTAGAAAAAGACTACAGACATAAGATGTTGAATAAATAGCTATGTACAGGACAGCACAGAGACACCTTGTTCTCCATATGCTTGGTATGTGGGTCCTCTTTGCTTGAAAGCTGGTACAGAGTGCTATCTTAAAATAAGATTCTAGAGTTTTCTCCAGTCTACCCTGATTATGTTGAGAAATGCTCATCCTCCACCCACAATCTACTTCACTCAGTCCCAGTGTTTCTTGCTCTTGAATGTACCTCCCTGTGCTAAGTCTCCCCCAGTTGCTCTGCTCTGCAGTTCATAGTGTTTGTTGCTGATCTTCAGAGTGGTTCTTCCTTTGCCTTAGGCCTTTTCTCTTGCAGGGCAAATCCAATTCTCTTTCATGTTGTTCTTAATATGTAGGAGATCAGTTCCCCCTCTTTCTTTCTTTTCGAAGGTGCTACAGAGGGGGTAGGTTTGGATTAGATATTCTTTACTGTGAGGATGATGAGGCACTGGAGCAGGTTGGCCAGAGAAGCCATGGATGCCCCATCCCTGGAATTGTTCAAGGCCAGGTTGGATGGGCCTCTGAGCAACCTGGTCTAGTGCAAGGTGTCCCTGCCCATGACATGGGGGAGAAGCTAGATGGTCTTTAATGTCCCTTCCAACCCAAACCATTTTGTGATAATATGAAGTGCAACCCCCATCACCAAACAAAAAAGCCCAACAGTAAGGGAGGAATTGAAAATACTTCATTTGACTTGGTCTTTGAAACTTTGTAGCAAGTCCTTCTAAAAGCATAGGAAAAAGTGTGTTGATAAGGCAGTGCCTCACTGAAGAGTACAAGTTCCAAAATATATCTCATAAGGAACAAATCACTGGAAAAAATAACTCTGGGGTTGTACATTTATTTCTTTAGTGTCCCTGCTGGCAGCAGACAGCAAAATACTTTCATTCATATCTAACGTTATTCATTTATATATAATATATGTGTGTATATATACACACACACCATAATTTCAGTGTAGGACAGGATATGAATTTTTACAAGCAAGTTCTAAATTTTAAAGTCTGTGTTTAACAAAAGACTTAGGTTGTTTTTATTAAGTTGCAAGGTGTTCATAATAACCTGTATACCCTACCCCTGTTTCCCTTTATTGATTCTGTGGGAGAAATAAGTGCAGTAGTTAAGTAGTTAATAAGTGCAGCCTTGGATTTATTCATGCCAAATTTCAGAGGATACTGTGAAGTTATGTGATAAAAGGGTCATAAACATAAAGGTGCAGAAGGTAAGAGAACCCAGCCAACCCAAAGTACTGCAAAGGGAACACCCTGACCTGACTTCTCCCTGGACTGTCACAGGAGAGGGGTCAGCCAATGGTGTGGGTGTAAAACCTGTCAAGATGAGTCAACATGAGAGGCTGATCAGTTCATTTGCAATCATCTCTGGCATGAATTTTAACAAGTGCCAGATCCTGCACCTGGGATGGAGTAAGTGCAGGCACAAGTACAAACTGTGACAGGAGTGTCTGGCAGGGAGGGCCCTGGGGGTGCTGGGGCAGCAGCAGCTCAGTGAGAGGCAGCAGGGCATAGCCCAGAGGGCAGGAACCGTGTCCTGGGGGCATCAGACACAGAGCACAGCCGGGCACAGGGGGATCATCCATCACCCGCTGTGCTCAGCGCTGCTGCGGCCTCACCCGCAGTGCTGGGAGCTGCTCTGGGCACTGCCACTCCAGAGGGGTGGGAAAGTCTCTGAATGTGTGCAGAGGGGGGAAACAAAGCTGGAGAAGGGGCGGGAAGGTGTGTCCTGGGAGGAGTGGCTGAGGGCTCTGGGTTTGTCCAGTGTGGAGAAAAGAGAGGCTGAGGGGTGACCCCCTTGCTCTGCAGCTCCCTGAGGAGGGGAGGTGGAGAGGGAAGTGCTGATCCCTTCTCCCTGGCATACTGGGATAGTACAAGGGGGAATGTTTCAAAGCTGCATTAGAGGAAGTTTAGACTTGACATCAGGAAGCATTTCTTCCCCAAGAGGGTGGTCAGACACTGGAACAGGCTTCCTAGAGAGGGGGTTGATGTCCTAAGCCTCTCAGTGTTTAAAGGGTATTTGGACCATGAGTAATAACATGCTTCAACTTTCAGTCACCCCTGAAGAGGTAAGGCGGTTGGATTAGGTGATTGCCAAGGGTCCCTTTTGACTGAAATATTCTATTCTGTTCTATTCCATTCTATTCCATTCTATTCTATTCTATTCTGTTCTGTTCTGTTCTGTTCCGTTCCGTTCCGTTCCGTTCCACTCAATTCTGTGTCTAATCACTGCAGTTGATGAATGATCACTGCCATGCCCTGTGTCTAATCATTGCAGTTCTTCTTATATTCTTATTCCATTTCTGACTGTTCCTGTGGGTGAGGTGCTTCCTTTTCCCTGTGATGCATTTAGGCTAAGTGCCAGCAAGTAGAGCCAAGGCCAGGGATCACAGCACAAACCACAGGAGGGATTTTGCAGGCCTTGTGAGTATCACCTGTGTCAGCAACAGTGGAGACCAGAGCATTGGTACTGGACTGACCAAGCATCTGAGGCGAGCAATAGGAGGGATCCATCTTATGTATGTGTGCAAACAGTACAAATTTCACTCTGATGAGCTTTCTTCCTGATCAGCCAGTGAGTAGCACAGGATCAAGCCTACTGTCTATATCTATGTTAAGTTGTGCCTGTGGAGGGTTTAGATTGGTTGAATTTTAGGAAAAATTTCTTCATTTAAAGGGTTGTCCAGTATGGGAACAGGCTGCCCAGGAAAGTGATTGAGTCACCATCCCTGGAGATAATTAAAAGATATGTAGGTGTGGCACTTAGGAACATGGTTTAGTGGTGGACTTGGCAGTGACAGGTTAATGGTTGGACTCAATCATCTTCAGGGTCATTTTCAACCTCAACATTTCTGTGATTCCATGATATTCTGTATAAGTGTGTGTGTGCATTTGAAACATGTGCATGGCCTTGCTACTGGCTGGATATGGGGACATGAACCTGTATTGCCTTGCTTAGTGGGGCTATCAGATTTGGTAGTCTTAGCAAGTTCTTGTTACTCTTTCTAGCTTTACAGCTGGAAATTTGAAATTTAAATATTGTTGATAGGAGGAGGGGTTGATTTGGTGTGTATGGGTTTTTTTGGTGGACATTTGAGAGCAAAGAAGTTCACAAATAATTTGATGTCTTTTACACAAATGAGTATTAACACTATATTCTTAGAGGTTTGCCAGTGCTAGCAACTGGGACTAGGCTTGCACTTACATGTCTTAGTCTTCTTTTGGCACTTCTCATTGGCCTTTCTCCATCTTGCTGTTGAATAAGAGCTTTGGTCTGTCTCCACTAAACTTTTCCAGGACACAGGATGCCTGAATTCTAGGATGGATGCCTGAACTCCATCCTTATAAAATGGCTTGGCTAATCTAATTATGAATGCAGGCTGCAGAGAAGCACACAGCTGGTTCTGCTGAGCATGCAGAATGCCGTTACAAATGCTGAAAAGTGATAAAAGTGTCTTTATCTAAAAATAACTTCTAGTGATTTTGTATCATCCACTTACATTATGATTCACCTGGTGATCCTGAACTGTGAAGCTGGAATGTAAAACAATGGATGGCACACCGTGAAGTTTGGCACAGAAACCCTCCTTGCACAGTTTTTCCAAAATAAAGACTCAGTGTGTCGCTGGCCACTGAAGTGCACTTCTTGTATTGTGTAACCGTGCTGGAAATGTTTTTGAAGTATTTGCAGGTGTCCCGTAGCGCCTGAGCCCTTTTCCAAGAGCTTTGATAGTTCCGGAAGTGAAGAAAATCAAAACTATATTAGGTTATACTTTTTTTTGATGAAATAGTCACAGGGCTAGATACCACCTTCTTTGGTTCTTGGTCTCAAAGAACACCTCTCTCATCTGTCAGACTCTATATTTCTGTTTCTCCTGGAGCCAGAACCAGTATTCTGCTCAGCTTTCCAAGACACTGCTCCAACCAGCTGACCTCTTGCAAGAGAGGAACTTCTTTAACTTGTAATGTGTGTAGCATATAGACCTTTGTTTCATAATAGCTCTCAGATGTTTGCAAAGAGACATTGTTTTAAGCCATCCTATTTTCTTACTGTTTGTTTTTTCAGCCTCTCTATTAAGCCACTAGATGAATGCAATAAATATCCTGAGAGTGAAATTGGTCCCTGTTACTCCCAAACTATAACAGAACTATTCTGTGTTCATCAGGACATCACTATTAAAGCAGAATGGAAAGCAGAGGCTGCCATATATGTCTTAAGACAAATCCTTGAACTGAAATTGAAAAGCAGAAAATCTGTACAATGCATATGTCCCTTTTGGTCTCCTGTCCAGCACTGCCCCTTTATTTATTATTTTTCGTTGCCACTGGAGCCATTGGTCTGTGCTGTGTACCAGGAGAACATTAACTTTGTTTTTTCTTGGTTTGTGAAAGAGCATAAAAAACCAAAAAACACAGACCATCTTCACTCATTTGTCTTCGCTCCCTTCCCTGGTCCTTGTGATATGGCCAGTATTGAGAAATCTCTTTCCCAATCTAATATGAACAGCAGCACAGAAAATGTTTAAAAGTTCAGCCAAGGTAAAGCTTGATCTTGCTGGGCTTTAAGGATACATATGGGAATATCTTCCAGTTTTGTGTGTTTTTACCACTTCCTGGCTTAGTAAAATGTGAACCTTCTGAACTGCTACAGCTGCGTGCTGCTGTCTGCCCTGCCCTTTTCTCCCTCTTGTGCTGCTTTCCCTGAGGTATAACAACCCTGTTTGCACCTTACACTATTGGTTTTTGTCCTGTTGCAGGTATTTGCATTCCTAGGAAATTCCAGGTCTGAATTCCTATCTATCTTTCCTTACCTGGCCTGTTTGTTGCAGCCCTTCTCTCTGTCACTCTCCTTGGCAGCTGTTTCCACCGCTGAGACTTGCAAGTCAGCTTATCTTCACTGGGTGCTGATGATCCTCTCTGCAACTGCCCTGTCTTTGCTCCTCTAGCACTGGGGTACAAATACATGGCTTTGGTCAAATGTCTTCCCCTCCATGTATTACCCACTTTTTCAAGCTGCTTTTCACTCTGCTCAGTTGTTGCTTGGTTGATGGTAGAAAACTGGTTAAAAGCATACGCAGGCATGTAGAGATCAAGTGCAAATTCTGTAATTTTGGTGTATTAAAGACCAGCTTCACTGAATGCATAAATTCAAAGGTTGGATTTTCAATGTGATTAGAAATCCTCTGCATAGAGTGCAAGGACAGTCAATATTAAAAGTTACCACTGTGAGAAAACCTGGAAGACTGAGATTGAGAAAATGCAGTCAGATGCCTTACAATAGCAATGGGGAGGAGAACATCTCTGTTTCCTGATGCTCAGTGCTCATGAGGCCACACCAGGCTGTACCCAGGGTTGGTCTTCCCAGTACCAGCTTGATGCTGACAAGCAAATGCAGTGAAGGGCCACAAGGAGATTCCAAAGGGTCTGGAGCACATGCTGTTGAGAAGATGTAGGTAGCTGGTCTGATTTAGCTGGAAGAACAGGCTGATTTTCATTATCTTACTTTACTTAGGTAGTAGAGAAGACAGTCAGGTTCTTCTCAGAAATCCTCAGGGAGGGCAAGAGCCAGTGGTCATGGTTGGTGCCTCTGTAGGTCCCAAATGGAGATAAGGAAAAAAGTTTTTCCTGGGGGTGCTGCTGTGGGAAGAGGTTGCTCTAGGAAGCTGTGGAATCACCAGCCTTGGAAGTTCTCCAAATTCTGCTGGACAAGGTCTTAAGTAATATGATACAGCTTTGAAGCTTGCTCTGCTTTGACCATGGGGTTGGACTAGGTGATCTCAAGGGGTCCCTTTTACCCTGCATCATTCTGCAAGTCCAAACAGTATCCCTCAATGTTATATTGTAGCAGAATTTTATTGTTAAGATTTCATTTCATGTTAAAGAGTGATGAAGGGTGTATGTGAAAAAAAAGGTTGAATTTTCCCTCTTTCTTACTCCTCAGTTTAAATAGTTTTTGTTTGGTGAGCTTTCTTGCTGTGCCACTATTGTGTGATTACTGTTTTTGTGAGATGGTAGCTAAAATGAAATGTCAGTATGAGTGAGGACTGAAAACTATAATGTTGACCTTCAAAAGAAAGTCAAGGTTTTTCTTAGCAATTACTGTCCTGAAAGTATAACCACTGGTAAAATAATGGGCCTGATATTAAAAGAGGATGCAAACTCAGAGTCTGCAGGGTGACAGAATTGTAAGCAATAACAACATGAGTTCATAAAGAATAAATCTTGCCAGACAATGTAATTGCTTTTTTTGATAGAATTGCGAAATTAATGATTTTAGGGAATCAGGAGGGAAGTAGGTATATGTTTACTTTCTAACATGAAGATTAATTGAAATTCGCTTGGGTAGGAAGAAAAAAGTTGGGTGAAATATAAACAGGAGCTGATTATCAGCAGTAGTGCAATGGTTATGTAGGTTGGGAGTTCGACTGGAGTTTTGTAACATTTCTGTTAATGATATGACAGAGGGAGAGAGAAAATTCTCTTAATGAGCTTTGAAAACAAACTGGGAATTGTGAGCCTCAGAGCAGAAAAATAAGGGGGCGATGGGTTTAGACACATAAAGAGAAAATAAAATTATATTAAACTTGGAGAACTGTTAAATCAGGAGAGTATGTGGAGCACATATCCTAAAGCAAAGTGGGGAGAGAAGTATTGAAAAGAGAGGCCAGTCTGTGATGCTGAAAATGGCAGCTGTGGTCCTAGAACCTCTTTTGAGCAGGGCACTCAGCCTTGCTCCTTCATCTGTGTGGGGCCACTTTAAAGCCCTTCTCCAGGTCATGGGGCTTGAAGGGCAGAGTACACTGAGCAGAAATTCACTTTCTGCTGCTGTTGTGATGTGTGCTTGAGACTACTCCACACACCAAAGATGTGACTGCCCAGCTCCAGTTCTGTCTGTTACTGTTTAAAATTCTGCCAAGAGCAGAATGAATGAGTTCTGATTTTCTTCTGGATGGTTGAGCTCATTACAGACCTCTCCCTTCCTCCCCTTGTGCCCTGCCCAGACTGCAGTATCCCCCCTGTGCCCCTGTGAGAGGGCTGTGCAGGGTGAGAGGCTGTGCAGAATGTGAACCCAGAATGTGTGTGTGCCCATCCTTCCAAGCTCCAGGTCAGGCTCGCACACTGCTCTGCCTTGCTGCTATTGATACTCCAAACACATGCTGCTGAGCGTTGGCTTGGGTTTCCAGGCCTTGTACAGCACCCTGCCTGCTCCCTTCCCTCAGGTTTCACTGGAGACAGTCTGGATGCATAAATCTTACTTCCTTAGAAATCCAGAGTGAGAATAAGTTACATGATTTGGGGCAGGATCTGTTACTGTTGCCATGTTGCAACTTCATTTATTGCTAAGAGGGAAATTTTTTTTATTAAGTGTGGAGACAGAGGCTGCCAGGATAAGCTAGAATTACCACTAAATGACTTAAGTTTATCAGTGTCCCTATTTCGTTTGGAGCTTAAAGAAAACTTGATCTAATTTTCTGTATGTTCATCGCCTTTAACTCTTGTAGTAGTCTTATGTGTCTACTTAACTGCCCTGACATGTTGAAATAACACTTTTGAAAATCTCAAGGATATCTGATCCTATTAGGAGCAGTAGAATTGCTTATTACTTTTTAAATCTGTAGGAATGGTATCCTGGGTATTTCAGATGTAGCAAGTTTTTTCCTTGGAGTTAACAGCAGACAATGCTACTTTAACATAGAATATGGTCACTTGATATGGGAAGAAATCCTGTTGACAACCTGCATGGCTACCCAGATGAGTCTCAAAAAGATAAATCATGTCAGGGTATAAAAATCCTTTAGATTCTGTAAGAATGAAAGGAATGTACAACACTTTGAAAGTATGTGCCTAGGATTCTCTAACTTCATCATCAAAATTAATTGTATTTTATAGTTGCATGAGTACTGGAAGTAGGGAAGTTAAAAATATTTTAGCTCTTTCAGCAGTTCCATCAAAATAGCTCTTTAGCATTATTAGCACCTGAGGATCAAAACCATATTTGTCTGCCTTCTTCATATATTATGCTCCTTGTGATATGGCACAGCAAAGGAAGCAAAACACTGTGAGGAAATGTTTTCATATGCTAATATTTGCCCTTAGAACAGTTCATGTCAAAAAGGTTAGAGACAATATGACTAATAATCCTTCAAAATCCCAAGGAAAATAATGCACCATGTATGTCTGATGTAGAATGAAACATCTAGGGGGGGTCACCTCCATGGCAAGACTGTCCACAACTGTTAAAAGCTCCAACAATGAAGTAGTTATTGGGGTAGATGGCCAGATGTAGCACCATTTTGCCTTTTTTTTTTTTTTAATGGATGCATCTAAAACTTTATCAGCTTGTCAGGTCAGTGTCTTTAAATACCTTTCCACTCCCATGACATAGTGGCAACACCAAAAGAAACTGCACCATCTCTGTGCTCAAGGATCAAGCTTTTTTCTCCCATGTAAATAGTTTAATTTGGGATCTTACAGAAATTTACTCTTGAAGAGATTAAACCAGCCCTTCATCTGTGTGGCCGGTATATCTCTAGGGGCAGATGGATTGCCTTTAAATAATTACTAATCCATGCTTTTTGGAAATGAATTACATTCCTTTCCTTGGGGAAGGTCCTTCATTCTGATAAATGCACTCTTGTATGGAATTCACACGCCAGTAGGAAAAAAAACAGGGCATGGTGATGGAAAAGACTGGAATTTGTTGTGTCATTTCTTCTGCTAAAGAAGAAATTTCTGCTGTTAAAAGAAGACAGTAGTTAACAGATTTGAAGGGATAACTACCACATTAAGTCACACAGTTCAGACAGGCTTTATGATCTGCAGATACCCAATTGATAGGATGAGGATGTTCCTAATTTGTAAAACTAGCTACTGAGAAGCATCTCTTTTTCCCCCACCTCATCAGTGGGATTGCAGTTTCAATTTGCCAGTTTTTCACAGTGTGCAAGTGTAGTTCAAGTCACTGCTACTCCAAGAAGTTCAGTGTCAGTGTTTCAAAGTCTGAGTTTTGGATCTTAGAACAAAATGTTAGAATCTCAGCAAAGTCTAGGATGAAAGGAGATGCTGGAGAGCACGTGGTGCAACCTTCTATTGAAAGCAGAGCCCCAGTTCAGGTTATTCAGGCCCCTGTCAAGCTGAGTCTTGAATATTTCCAGTAAGGGAGATTCTAACATCTCTCTAAGCAGTCTGTTCCAGTGTTTAATTGCTCTCCCACTGAATTTTTTTTTTACTTATATCCAGGTCAACTTCTCTCCTGAGCAACCTCTTTCTATTGCTTGACTTGCCAACGTGCATACTTGTGAACAAAGTACCACCATCTTCTGTAACTGCTTTTTAGTTACTGAAAGGCATTTATTGGCCTTCTGGAAAGTGAGAGTGTTGTACATGTTAGGCAGCACATCTGTCCTGACCTTAATGTCTGCCTAAAGCCCTAATATTAACATTTTATGAGGTGGAAGTTTTATTTCAGAACAGCATATAGCATCTCTTGAGGGTATCTTAATTTGGAATTCTGTCTCTAAGCATGTACTTTTTCTCTTCTATAATAGAAGTCAATGTTTTAAGTTTTCACAGTATTGAGAGATGTGTGTCAAAAATGTGTATCTGTTTTTTTCATTTTGAAGGGTTCCCAGCTTTAAAAATGTGGTTTACAGATTATGCATAAGAGTACTGGTGACTAGCCTGTGAAATCTGAGAGGGAATCTGTTTGACAGAACTTTGTAGCAGTCTGCCATGTCAGGCCTTCAGTGGTCTGAGGGTTTTCTTTTCAGTGCTTGAGAGTGCAGGACACTGTAGAAATATGTTTCAGAATATTTGGCTTCTGAGCATTTGTTCTTTATATTAAAATAAAAATAACTGGATCCTTAATATGACTGATGCTTAAAATGCATGAAGATAGCTCTGTGATAGACACTTTGAAGGCTCTGGTGCCTGGGAACAATTTGTTAGGGAACACTTTTTAGGGAAGAATTCATTATTCCCCACTCCCCGCTTCCTGCCTACAGCTTGGTATTGATGCAGTCTTTCAGATTCAGATATCATTGATATTTGATAGAGACAAACACAGCAGATGGAGTAGGTAGGGACAAAAGTGAGATACCTTTTGTATAAATGGAGCTAAAAGTGCTATAGAGCAGCTATAAGCACTCTTTGGGGGGCACTGAACTTTGAAAAGATCAAGACACTTTCTTAGTCTTTTTTTTCTTTCATAAGCCTGGCATCTAATTACACGACAGGTGCAAAGCATCATTCTGCTTGGAAAAATATTACCTGTAAAGAGAAACTGCACCTTGCAACTAATCAGCTCTGTTCCCTTTGTATGTTCAGAGATCCATAAGTCTTGATTCTGTTGATTAAGGCTTTGTTGCTTTTTGTTTCCTTTCACCCTCATTTCCAGTGGTGTACCTCTCAGGGAGTGAGAGGAAATTTTTTTCTTCTCTTTTCTTTTAACTTACCATATTACAGTTTCCAGAACTTTTCAGTGTACAGGGCAGAAAGCTATTCGAATTGATTTAAAAGTAAAAAACACAGGGAACTGAGATGACTTAATTTAGCAATCCTTGGAATACTGGAAACATGGGATTTCAGAGTGCAGTTCATGCAGTCAGGTTGGGTTGGAATCTTGTGTGTTTCAAGTACTGTGTTTCTTCTGGAAGTCACAAACCTACAGAATCTTTTCATGAGTGTATCTACCAAATTTCTTTGCTTCAGCTTGTAGAAGGGAGGAACCCTAATACTGATAAACGTTTAATATAACAGCTTCCGTGCTGTTGGAATAGAAACATAAAGTATTGTACACGACAGGCCTGTAATAAAACCATTGGCACAGAAGTGGGGGAGGAGAGGAGTGAGATATGCTCAATTTATAAAAGTTGTGTTTTAGGTATGGGATGAGATTGAGTTCATAAAGCTCTTCTGAAAAGTGTCTGGGTGGCTTGAGAGAATTTCTCCTACTTCTGAGCAAATGTTTGGCTGGAAAGGGACAAGTGCAACGTAAGAAAGAAGTATATGAGAAAAATAATACAGGAGAAGAACCCATCAGCTGGATAAAATCCAGGGAATTTTTCAGTTTGGGGGCACTCATGTCCACACCTGCATGTAGCTGTTTTATAGACATGGTGATTGTAGAGTTAAAGCAACAACAAAAGCAAACAAAACATCACCAATGGATTATATTATTGCAGATTTACTTTTAGCTTGCACTCCTGAAGGGAAGAAGTCTGGAAAGTCTTTTCAGTAAATTTGTTTAGATTTTAGATGACTCTAGGCTTGGACATTCAGGAGAGAAGAGAGAAAGTTCAAAGACATATTGTTGCTATGGGCATCAAAGTTGACTCCTGCAAAGCATATTTGGACCCAAACTAAAGCTGTCTGCCCTAACATGATACTGCATTTTGCAAGCCTTTAGTTTCATTCATGTTGTTTAAAACCCCATCTGGATGCACACCATTTGCTAAGCATTTATGGCCGTGTATTTTTGATAGATTCCCCTGAACCAGTCTGCAGAGCAGAGTGTGAAACATCATGTTGGTTGCTTCTGAAATAAAATGCCAGCATCCCAATTAATTTGTAAATGGAAAATATCTGCCTGTGATGAATTTATGAAGTGCAGATTCTAAAGGCCAATTGATATTTCATACAATAGCTACTGCATACTTGTGGCGCACCTAAGTAGATCAGAGCAGACTGAATGACACAAATAGTTTTCAGCCTACAAAAGGCTTTTTTTTTTTTTTGCCTTTCAGATGCCTCTATGAGGAATTTTTGGAACATTCTTAGTTTCTGACTGCTGGTCAAGGGTATCTATCTTGGTTTTCTCATCTCTGAGAGACACTGATGGTACAATTAACTTTATCAAAATGAAGTGAATGTGGGCTTGGCTTTTGGGAAAGAGTCAAACATGCTTGCATCCATTCTTTACACCCCATATTAGGCTCTGAATGCCTGGTATTGCAGCTAGCACACAGCATTCTCTCCAAGTGTAAATGAGTCCTCCATAATGCAGATAAGGTCATAAAAATGATGTTTTCCCATTATATGTCTGCCTTTACAAAAGCTTGTTAATGAAAATACTGTAAAAAGTTAAGTAGCTCCTACTGTAAGTCAGGGAATTGAACTGCTGGATAGCTTTTTGTGACTTGACAGGCAGGGTCATGTCAAACGGGCTCTCCCCCCCTATTTCTTTCTTTTCCTCCTTTGTCATTTTAAATCTCTCACACCCTTATAACAAGAGCTGACACGAATCACAAAGCTCCTGAGCAGCAGCAGCGTTACATAAACCTGCTGGATTTTAGTAAGAGGGTTACCTTGTTTTCATTATTACACCCTTTCTTGTATCTCATGCAGAATAGATGAGAACCATTTAGCCTCGTTCTTCTGAGATGAGTAGGGTGGCTAAAATATCTGCCTCCTCTTGGGATTTAAATCTGACTCTGTTGTTGGCAAAGCAAAAAGCATTAATTGCATGACTGCTACGTTACAGGCACATCCTATTTTAAATGTTGAAGTTGACCACATCCTACAGCGTTGCCATACAACGTGCTAGAAACTTCATTGTGAAGATATATAAGCTTTCTGCAAGGGCAGATGCAGATGGTCAAATGCAACTATTTTTATAAATTTAAAGAGCTTTGAGACAGGAAGGAGACCGTGAACTTTTCTCAGGCTAGGTGTTTTAGAAGTTTGTTGAAAGGCATAGAAATGAACCCAGCCCAAATCAGCAGGATGGAATGTGGCTGTTCTGCAGTGCTTTGATCAGAACTTGAGAAGTGCTGTTAATGGCAGTGAAGGTATGATCCAGTTACATCAAATTACTCAAAATCTGTTTCTTATGAATTCAGAAACATCTGCCTTTAAAGAAAAAAGGAGCTATGTGATAGGAATTGTTAGGCCATGTAGCTTGGTGTCACAGTTGATAGACTGTGGTCAGGGAGGGCCAGGAGTAGACTGAGGACTGAATGGCTGTAGAGACTAGACCCCACCCTTGTTTCCAGACATTTCTGCCCAGAGTCACACTGGGGGCCCAGCACAGGGGAGCCTGGTGCTGTGACATGAAGTCAGCCCTCTCCGATGCCAGCTTCATCTGTGAGGCCACTGGCTCTGGGCAGGTACTTAATTAATTCATTTGGTGGTGTGACTCCTCTCTGAAAGCTGACCCTCTTTGACCTGAAGGTGGGACTTGGGGTTAGGTTTTGGTTGGAAATGCTGCTGGAAGACAGGCTTTTGATAACTCATAGACATGAGGTGATGGTGCTGCAGTAAGGCATTCAGTCTGCCACTTCCAGTGAGTCTGAGGTTGGAGGCTGGGGCTGGTGATGAGTAGCTGCCCATTGAACACATCTGGGTCCCTGCCAGCCCTGACACAGTGGTTTTAAATGTCCCCATTCATGGAATGACACCTGTTTGTGTTTAAGTGCCAAAAAATGAATATTTTAGCAATGAAGGAATTCATTCAATTGTGAAAAGAATGTGCTTAGAAATGTTCCTTCATGGCATAACTGAGCAGGTTTCAGAGATGTGTGCTGCCTTTCAAAAAGGAATGCTTACATCATTCTCTTGGTTCTTTCTTCACATGGAGCCATTTGTATGAGGGTTTTTTCAATTTGTTGGTTTTTAAGTTTAATAGTTCTGCTAATACATAGACACCAGCTGTCAGTTAATTCAAAACAGCAGACTGCTAGTGAAAGATAGCCTCTTTGGAACAGATGTTAGAGAAAATCCACCTGATTTTGTTCAAGAGACTTGTACACGTTGGACGCAGTTACAGGAGTTACTGTATTAATGAAATCCCGCTGCACCATCCAAGAGAAATAAGGGATGTCATCTCTCATGATAGGCAAAACCCTATCTAGCTAGCTTTCTTTAATCTTTGGTCAATATAGGAAATGTAAAAACTTAAAACTGTCATTTAAAGTGGGAGTGGAAGAGAAGCACTCAGATCATGTACTCTACCTCTGCAGAAATAGGTGTTCAATAAGAAGAATCCTTTTCAGTTCCTCGCCCCTGCTTTCTTTTTTTGTTCTTTATTTTTAAACATGGTTTTGGAGATCTGTTTTGTGATGTTTCCTCACACAGTAGTGTGGGGGATGTGATGCTGCTGCCTTCCTGCCTCTGGCGGGCAGCTTTCTGGTCTCTCGATCTTATTTTCTCTGTGTGCAAAGTGAAGAACATTTCCCTGCATACATTTTTTTTTTTTTTTTAATGTGTGTACTGGATGGAGGCAGCAGCTTGTACCACACATTAATGGATGGCCAAGAGTTGTTTTGGATTATGTCAGCATCTTTACAAGGACTCCCTCTCTTGAGGGTGGTCTTCCTGGTGACTTTACAATGAATCAGTATTAGACTCATATCACTGTAGTGAGAAATCTCCCTTTCTTCTACAGGTAAGATACAAATTTAAACTACAAGGGTTTTCCTGTTAAACTTGAAAATGTTCAACATTTTCAGAGCCAAATTTTGAATTTTCAGAGCCAAAATTTGAATCTGAAATAGAAAAGCAGAATGGAGATGATGGAAGAATGTCTATTGAATCTGAGTAACTTCACTTTCATAAAGAAAAGGTGTTGATAGAAACAGAATTGATTAAATTTATTTTGAATCTGAACATTGACTCTTGCCCTTTAAAAAGGTGATCTTTTCATCAGCAGATTGGGAAAGATTATGGTAGAAACGTAGCTCAATTAGAAAGAAGCCCTAGGATGGTTAACTGAAATTATTAGGGAGTCAGAGAATTTTCAATAACATGACATGCTGGAAAGTGCTTAGTTTAATGAAGGACAATAACATAGGATGTAATAGAGGATTACAAACTAATGAATTATGGGATGAGGATGAATATCCAGACAGAGGATAGAGCTGGAAAGCTTAATTATGATAGTGAATAAGAGGAAAATGCTGGGTTTTTTTAACATGATGCATATCTGTGGAACTCACTGCCCTAAAATATTGAGGTTAAGTTCTCGGCAGAATTAAGGATTGACTCTTGATGGAGATGAAAAAATGTATTCATTGTTATGGAAGATGAGATACACACCCTGTAATTAAAAGGGATACAGATTCTTAAGCTAAAAGTCATAAACAGACTGTTCCAAAGCATCTGTTAAGATCTGCTGCCTGGTAGGACAGGCCTATCTGCATGGGCACATGCTGTTCTTTTTGCCCTCATATTTCCTATTTTCTCTCACCTGTTAGAGGGAGAATTGGTAAGGTAGTTCTGGGAGTTCAGGAAAAAAAACCCAGTTTGTGGGGTTTTTTCCCCCCAGAACCAGCTGTTAATGTCTATTTTTCTGTTTGGAGATTAGGCTGTGTACGGATTGACTTTCTCTATGTATGTACACTGCCAAGCCCAAGGAGACTCTGATTTCCACATTTCTTAGAAACAAACAATAAATAGACTCTCTGGATTTTAGTTCTTAAAGGTGAAACTAACAATGGTGAATTGTATTCTAACATAATATTTACAGTGCTTCTTTCAGATCTAACATATTTCATTATGTTTGTGAAGTGAAAACCAAACCCCAAAAGATCCCTGTATATATTGCAAATGTTTTGATTTAAAAGCTTAAACGTTGGTAGCAGGATTTCTATTTTCTCTTCTGTTTTTCTGTTGTTTTGGAAACTCAGACATTCTTTTTGCTCAGTCTGAGGGCCCTGAGGATCAACTGGGACAACACACTGAAGGTGTGACATAATCAAAATTTCTTAGCTTTTGGACCTCATATTGCATTTTAATCTGCGTGCCCCACATCTCCTGTGCATTAGCATATCACCTCATCATCTGTAATTGACCACAGTGGGTTAAGGTTCCTGACATGATTTACAGCTAATTCCTCTATACAATTTGGAGACAGAATCTCATTCTGTCCCTGGTGTGAAATCCTAAATGAGAAGTCTCAGCCACATGCACATTATTACCAGTAAACGATTTTTAGTGGAAATCCCAGGGACCAAACGGAGTGTTTGGAACAGTGGAAAGTCTTACAGCAGGATCTTGTTTTCTTGGTCATCCAGGCAGTGAGGACCCCATATTAGAAGGATAAACTTGTCTCACTGGGATATATTAATATAAACTAGTAAGTATTAATTTAGGCCATTCAAAGAGATTTTACCTTTTTTTACCTCTCTACCCTGGGGAGGCAAGGAGTGTTACTCATCAGAGGCAACCAGGAGCTGCTGTGCTCTTGTTTTTGTCATAGAAACAGATTAATTCGTTTCCTTTCCAGTAACAATGTCAAGAAGTATAATTTCTCTTGCTGAATTCAGGACTAATGGAGGTGGGTGTTGGATTGAGGTGCCTAGACACTCGATTCCTGTATCTGTAAGAAAAGATTCTTTACCCACAGATCTCAAACTCAGTGCCTCCTCAGTGGTGCTCCTTCGCACCGTTCCTGCATCCAGGAGTGCTGTCTCACTCCTCTCTCTCTGCAAGGCCTCTTTTTCTTCAGCCATGCTAAAACTAGGTGGAGTCTCAGAACATCGAGTTCAGCCTCCAAAAATCCATCTGATCATCCTGATTTTCCTTCCAGCTTATGTTGTATGCATATCTACCTATCCCAGATCCTTTTACCTGGCCTCTGGAGCTGGCTTTCTTCTGCAGGAGGAATTGAGGATCAGGTGATGCCTGTTGGATGCTTTTAGTTGTGCTAGAGTGTGAAGAGAGAGGGGCATGAGGTTATTGCCTCTCACAAAACATTGGGATTGTTTGCTGGTCAGGTCACAGGCACCAGCTGTGGGTAAGCCAGTTTCTTAATGAATCCAATCTCCCCCTCCATCAGCTGTCTGTCCACCAAGTGCCAAAGGAAATGGTGGTTTTCTGACCATAAGAGAAATGGCTGCTCACCATGCTAGTAGGGAAACTAAGTGTCCATTCCACTCTTCTCTGAACACTTGGTAGTGATTCTTTTTTAGCATTTGTATCAAACAAGCTGTTCATATGGGCTCTAAATAATGTGTGAAGCTATGATCAGTGATTGGAGACTCCAAAGCTGAAGTTACAGTAGTTCTTTTTCTAATGGAATACTTCTCTTAGTGGAAAATGAAAGTGTGTCAAATATTGAATATGGTTTGGGCTATTTGATTCTAAGAAATATAGGCAGATTTCAAAACTTGTCTACCACACAAAGTTGCCCTTGAAATCTACCTTGTTTTTGACCAATCCCATGGTCGGCAGAATACTTTGGATTTACAACGTCCAAGCTGGAGCTTGACAGGCCCCAGAATGTGCATTACAACTGTCAGAGCATCCAGGCTTGTGGTTATAAATTCTGCAGCATTGGAAGAACTCAGAACTCCAGGCATTTTAACTTGCTGGTGTCCGTAAACTTTTTGGCATTAAACCAAGAGCATGGAAGACCTGAGAACCCTGTGGTTTTGCCTCTCATGTGATCCTAATTTCAGTTCTATTCTTTGGACATCCTTTTCCCTTTAAGCTTATTCCGTCATCAGTGTTGGTTTGCTGTTTATTTTAATTTGAGCTTTCAGCTGTATGCAACTTTATGTCAGTTGTAAGCTATTATTTTCAGCTTTTGTTCCTTATCTCCTTCTCATGGACTTCCAGGATACAGAGCAGTGACTGGAAAGATGTAGTAACTGAGTTTATACTCAACAATCTCTGTTCTTTGCCTATCTAATGTACCCTGAGGATGGCTTGTAAAATATAATTTTAGAAGCCTGGTCAATATAATTCGAAAGAAAAGACTGAATTTGAGAACCATATCCTTTCAACACTTGGTAGCATATGCATTTGTACATCTCTCTGCAGAGCTCAGTATTGTTCTGAAGTCATAGGGCAGTGTTACTAAAACTTGTGATTTGAAAAATAATTAATTTGAGAATGGTGCAGTGGTTAGTGAGCTAGCTGAGGACGTGTGAGACGGATTTGGTTTGCTTCTCTGCCAGCAGTTCCCTATTCATCCTCAGCAAACATCTTGGTCCTCGAGTTCTCCATATTTAAAATAGTGACAGTAGCATTATCCTACCTAATAGAAATTGCAAGATAAAATATATAATAAGGTCTAAAATGGCTTGTGTACCATGGTGACTGGAGTTTTTCCTTTTTTAAAAACCCATAGAGTTTCATATTTCATTTTCAGGAATCATGGGAGACATAAAAAAGCCTAAGATATTTTCGCTCAGCCTTCAGTATTTTTTCCTGTTCTTTCCTGTTGTAATCCCTCTCCCTCTCACTGGATCAGCAATCTCACTGAAGGGGAATGTCAAGTGAAATTGACTTGAGACTTTTAAAAGGGGGAAAAAAGTTCATTTTTTTCTGTATTGCTGGGGTACCTTTTATAACTGTATTAGGTATTTTAAAATCTGTGTTTATAAATATGTTTATAAATTGGTCAGCTTTTGCTGTTTTGCAGCACGATTCCTCAAGCCAGTTGTGCAAGAACAGCTGAGGAGGGCAGAAACAAACAGAGGGGTCCGGGAGCACTGCAGCTGGGTGTAGTTGGCACTGAGGTTCTGGTGAGATTAAACTACAGAATGAGAAAAGAGATTAAATAATTTGTGAAAATCAGAAAGAAATGAAGATGCTGGGATGTGTGCTTTGGGGGCTGTGGGGGACTGTTCCCAGGAGGGAACCAAATAAAACAGTTTCAGTAGGAGAGCCAGCCTATGCTTTTTGACCATATTAATAGTACTCTTTCTTTCCATTTTTTGACCCATTAATTGAATCATGACATCGATTTTCATACCTGCTATCTAAAAGTGGCCTAAATTTTTACCCTTAATATTTGGAAGAGCCATTTAAATGCAAAGGATTGTTTATTGCCTTGTCCCAGGCATATACACGTGGGACTGAAATTATTTTCTTGATGTGAAGGCGTCACTCAGCAACAAAATTCTGTGATTCAGTAATCAAACATTAATGAAGTACAGAGTGAGCTTTTGAATGCTTTCATGCCCTGATTACTAAACAGAGGTAAGATCTGTAGTGAAGGAAAATGTGTTTGTCCTCACGCTGAGGTTGTGCTGTTGAGTGGGACCCTGAAAGGTGCTGTTGCCACGCAGCAACACCTTCTGCTGAAGTCTCAGTCAGAGGCAGAGTTGAGTGCAATGGCTGGTCAAAACACAGCTGGATGGACTGCTTACAGCTTTTTCACCATTTACTTTTTCAGCAAGCGAGCAGCCCTGTGTGGTTTATTAACTGAGTACCTGAGCACTGAGTTGGAGTTGCAGCAGCAGGAAGTGGCTTCTAATCTGTAAAGACACACCGTGGCTGCAAATTCGAGTGGCTGAAGGTTACTCAGGCTTGTAAAGTCTCCCTGGTGGCCACAGCATAACCATGAGAGAGTCATATGTTTTCTTGCTGCACAGCAGGAGGAGAGGCTGATCTGGAGCCGTGATTTCCCCACTGCTCGTTGCTCAGGTCTGGATTTTTAAGCTGTCTGTTGACTTTATGTGTGTCTTTGCTTGGGACTGTTCTGAAGTACAAACTGTGCTGTAGACCAGTGATGGAGATCTCTTAATGGAAGGTACATTAGAGGTAATGGTGCAGTAAACCAGTATTTTGCAGTATTTGGAGGTAAAAATAGAAAACTGGAAAACTTAATTAAGTTCTAATGAAACTTGGAAAAAAAAGGTTGGAGGTATAGTTGGTTTGCTTTATTTTCCCTAACCACCAGTAGAAAGTTTCCACTGTTTACAAATTATGAGAGAATTTGTGAAAATTTTTTGCTTATTACAGAATATTCTTTGAATTTTTTTAACCTTGAGGAGAGTGGATTAATTATTTTTGTCATGTACTTTCAATGGAAAGGCAAATATTTATATTGCGCTAATTTTCACAAGTGCACAGCAATTTATTTTTTTCTGTAGCTAGTCTAAGTCAGTGTAAATTTTATGGCAAACCAAAGGGTGGAAAAACTAAAAAGCTAAAAATGCTTTAAAGTACTTGTGTGTTCTCACAATTTTTTGGCTGAGAGCTCAGTTTTGTATGACAAGTGAAAACCGCTGAAAATATCTAGCTGCAGCATTGGTTTGCAGTGGTACAACTTTACACTTCCAGTAAGTGAATTTCAAACAGAAGAAGAGTCTTCTAAATTCATACTCAGACATTTGGCTTGTGTTCCAGTGTGAGTTATCCTGCAGGCTCTGGTGTCTGAGGCAGGTACCTGGCTGTGACCTGAAGGTTGCTTCCCTGTGTTTTGCTGAGAAGGTTGCTTCTTGATAACTGCTTATGGTGAAGTTTGTATGTGCACTGTAGACATGTGTAGAAATGCCCCTTCTACTTTGGTCAAGGTTAATTTATCTTTTTTTACTTGGGAGTTTTGTGTGTAGCTTATTCTGTTGTCACACACAGTGCTGAGCAGTCATCCTGCTGTCCTCTTTCTGATGGACATGTCTGATGCAGGGAGCTTTGAAATTACTTTTGAAAAGCAAAGTGAACAAACATTGTTGATATGGGCTTGTACCTGCCTGTTGTTAAAATCTTACTTCAGAGCAGAAAAGGTGAGAGAGATATTACACATTCAAATACGGTGTATTTAATATCCTTTATTGATGGAGGGATCTTTTAGCAGAAAAAGGCTGTCAAGAAAGGTACCGCACTGCTTTAGGGTGTTGATTCTGATGTTGTTACATAAAAGTTACAGAATCCTTAGAGGCTTTTGGCCATAGATATGCAAGATTGAATGAATAGTTACCTTGTCTTTTTTTAAAGACACTAGAGATAACCATGAACGGTGCATTTTAATGAGCGTGTGGAGGTCAGTTGAAAATTGCATAGAATTTTGCTTTTCCTGGTAGCCGTATTTCCTTCACAGGGGCCTCCTACTGTGGTTTCTTTCTTTACTGAAAGAAAAGAATAACCTGCATTTTAAGTCTGCTATAGCACTTTGCACCATTGGTGTGCTGCTTTTGTGCTTATGACAAAATGACGAATTTGGGAGTATGGGGAGTAGTGACCGAAGTGCTTCTCTTCCTCCCCTCCAGGCACTTGCATGCATATGCGCAGGCACACGTGCACAGTCGTGCCCTCCCTGTTTCAGAGTCCTAGCAGGCATGTTGCACTCCTCTGTGGAAAAGAATTGTGGCATTTGGGTCAGTGTTTCTAGTTCACAGACAACCTGTGATGTAAGATGGCTTATTGCTGTGCACAACAAGAATCTCTGATGTACTTGTTAAATAGCGTGTAAAGAGCTGCGGGCTCAGATCCCCTCACATTTTGGGAGTTTTAAGAATTGAATTGTGACCTCGTGAGAGGCAGCAGCTCTGTCTGGTTAATTATATCACAGGTGATGGTGCTGCGTTATGTGCACGTACAGCTGTGATGTGTGCCTAAGCAGTGTATGCTGGGTGCTAGCCTATTCTCATTGCTTGTCCCGTGGGATTTGTTTAAGCCAGAAAAAAATGTGACTGTTAATGAGCAGACAGAGGTTAGCACCTGTCTATCTAATCCATACTTTTTCTGTATTTTATTGCATCGAAGGAGTATCACTGCCTAACGGTTCTAGCGCATAAACAGCTAAACAGTACTTGACATTTAAAGAGATTTTCTGTTGTGCACTTGTATAGTCAAGAGTAATTCTAATCCTATTAAAGATATTATGTCATGGAGGCGTGTCCTGGAGGAGAAGGCTTCTGCTGACTGGCCCGATGGAAAGCAGAGGGGAGGGGCGAGCAGGAGGGCGGATTTATTACTCGATAGTTAGGTCAGGGATTTCTGTGGGAAATGCCCAGTGGTTGCAGTTGCTGATGATTTCACGGCAACAGCAGTGAAACACAGAGTGCGCTCCGGTAGCGGGTTTCTGAATGAGACACTGCAAATGGGTGGAAAGAAAAAAGACAGCGTGTGAGAGAGAGTCAGAGAGACACAGAGAGGGAAGCTGAGAGCAAGGAAAGTGCTCCGGCTCGAGGAGAGTCTCCCAGGTGTACTGCAGAAGCTTTTTGGAAATGGATGCAAGGACCATCTGCTGCCTATAGATTAGAGGACTGTAGACTAGGAGTGCAGAGAAAGAGCTTATGGCTCTTTTTAATAAAAATCAAAGTTCTGCATAACTGATTCATCAAGATAAATCATGAGTATGCTCTTGCATGGGATATTAATGTATAAATCCATGCTTCAGACAGACAGAGTTCAGCTGTCATTGCTATAAAAAATAAACCCAGCAACAATGCAGTGAATAAATTCTGCAGTGATTATCTGATTTATGTACGAAGAAAAAGAGAAGCAAAGCACAGACAGCTCTTAGCGCACTGTGGCATTTGCGAGGCACTGCATTTAATGCTGAGAGATGCTATACATTAAATCTGACAACTGTGAAAAGAGAGATCATGGAGAAGTCAAGTAGTGAGGATTCTTCAATTCACCGGAGTCCATCTTTGGATAGCAAAGACTCAGATTTTGCTAAACCTTCTACCTCAGGGAGGCAATTTGGTCGAGGTTTTACTGCAGGAGCTTTCTATGGTACAACTGGATCACGCACACAGAGCCACACTGGGGTCGGAACCGGGACCGGCGCTGGGACTGGAACTGGCGTAAAAAGTGAAAAATACAGTGCACCCAAAGGCAGCAAATACGTGGTCTTTTACCTGGATCTATCCTTTGTTTTCCTTTTAGAATTTAAGAAGTGCAACATGGCAAGAGGCTGCCTGTGTTGTTTGAAATACATGATGTTCCTTTTCAATTTAATATTTTGGGTGAGTACTGCCTTTTCAGTTGCCTTCATCTGTTAGTGTATCCTGTACTGCTGCATTATGTGTATAGTGCATCTCTGAAGCAGTACTGTAAGTTCTCTCCTCCCCTCCCTCTCTCTCATACCTGCTTGGAATATTTTCACTGTTAAACTTGTGTCTGTTGGGAAATACACATGCTTTCTATATCTTTATTGCTACCTGATTGCTGTAGTTTGGCTTCTGATTGCTCAGACTTGCTATTCTAATGTGCTTTCAACCGGGTTATCTAAGAAAGGGCAGAATTGTTGCCCTTTAAGGAAGACCAGAATTATTGTAGCATTAAAATCCTGCAGTGGCTGGATTGTTGCATTCTGTTGTAATACTTGTTTTGAAAAAAGCTTAAGGTTAATTTTTAAAGTATATTTTCATTGTCACTATAAATCTCATTTGCTTTGTGTAAACTTCATTTGACAAAGTGCTTTTTTCATTTGAAGGAAGTTGTGCCCCATTTCTCCAATTAAAAACAGTAAATCATGTATGTTCTAACCTCTTAAGGTCTCAGCATAAATGTAAAATGTCTGGAATGGTGATTTAATATGGGTTCAGTTTCAGCTGCAATTGTACACATTGGTGTATGAAGTTGGAGACTTGCACTTGCTTCTCAGGGATCAAAATTGATTTTCCTCCATCAGCCAAGAGGCGTGAGGAGTTGCAACAATGAATGTTTCAGCCAGCAAGTTAAAAGCGTAATGGCTACTTAGAGCAAAGTATTGTCACAACAGGGAAGGGAGAAAAAGTTAAGTCTTCTGCCAGCTAAGCATCCTTCAGTACCGTATTTTTAAGGAAATCACAGGCTCATTGAAGTACTGAGTATTCATGAATATAACCCAATATGAAAGGGTTTTCCTAGTTTGAAAGCAAAGGTCACTTTTTTCCTGGTGGTTACAAAGCTTGGGCATGTGAACAAAACCATTCATGGTTGTGATCCAGAAACATACAGTAAGCTTCATAAATAAATGAAAACACCATCCTGGGATTTATTTTGGAAAAAGGGGCATTAGCAGTCTAGTTGAAATAGCTACCTCTGGTGTACAGATATCGTTGTTCAAATTAGAAGCCTTACTAGCTGGTTGTCTGTTTATCTTGACCCACTTACTGAAATAACCTCTAAGAGCAAGAGTTAATGGGAGATTTGGTACAGTGTTGAACCGCTCACGCAACAGTGAGCTTTTATCAGTAATAGACTGAAATGCTAGACTGAAATTACTCAACTTGTGGGCATCTTACTGAAATAGAAAGATAGAACTGATCACTGAAGAACATCTGATCAAAGTTCACTTATGATTTTAATTTTTTTTTCTTTTTCTGTACACATACCCTACTAGACAGTTGCCATATATATTTTTGGAATAAATAATTTTAAACACACCATATGAATATCAAACTGGCTATTTGACTCAGTGCTGCATTACTTTGACACCTTGAACTATTTTTTTTCATATATTTATGTGGCGACTAGTTTTAGAAAAGCTTTTATCTGGTCTCATTACTCATGTCCACTGTGATCTGTTATGTAGGTGTCTCTTACGCCTCCCCTCCTTAGATGCAATATCTTTCTTTGTTTTTTTCTTCTTCCCAAGCAGCAATTTTCTTGACTCTGCATCAGACCTTCAGAGTCCTTTTTTTCCCATTCCTTGAACTCAGAAGAACATTTCAGACTTCATCTGTGTGCTCATCTCTGTCTGCTCAGCTCCCACTGGACTTTTGTACAAACACATTGCTGCTTAGGTTAAAACTAGCCTACCATCTGGAACAGTTCTCTAGTGTCCTGTGCTTCTTCAGTTCTTACCCATTTCTCCTAATCCCCTTCACACTCTCCTTACCATGTCTTTTGTTGTAAGGCTTATATCATTTTTGTTTCTGTTACTAAACTTTATCACCACATTTCTAGCCAATATTCTAAAAATGCCTTTTTTTTAAAATGTGAACTATGCTATTCAGAATGAAAATAATGCTCTGGCCTGGTGAATCTGAGAGATTATTAAAAAATGCTAAATGCAAGATGACAGGTTCTTTTCAAAGTAGTTTACAACAAACATGTGATCCTTCAGCCTGGTTTAAATTGCTCAGAAGTCCTCCCTTCTTAACTGTAGCTGTCTTATACTCAATTTTGCAAGCCAGAATGATGTTCCTGTGCATTCTTCCAGTTTTGCTGTATTCTTTTTTTTTTTTCTTTTTTTGACTGTACTGCTTTATTGTTTGAGACATTCAAATGAACATCATCCTCCTTTGATTCCTGGGAGTGCAACTAGAATGAAGCACACTACACTATATGTTTTCTGTAGTTTGTCACATCTGGCTTCATACTTGGAACCTCCACTGGTTCCATCATGAATATATCTGAGAGGCTGTGAATGTTTGACTCTGTGCTCCTAGCTGATGCTGTGCACCTGCAACAACTCTTACTCCTGCCCTGAACCCTTCTGCCAGCCCAGCACTGGAGTCCCCACACAACTCTGCCAGTGCACTTCGTTCCTGCCCTGCCCTGGAGCACTCCCTGCTCTTTCAGTCCTGTCTTTCTTCTTAACCTACTTTTTCCATTCCCAGGATTGCCTGTTCTCACTGCTTCCTTCTGAATTTCTGTTAAGAAACCCAAGTCCAAAAACATGAAGCTGTGGCCTGCTCTTGAGCAGTGACTATCATCTTTTACAATGCAAGGTGATTTAATTTTAAAAAGAGAAGCTTTACTTTTAAACATGAATTTTCCTGAACTGTAATTTAAAGCAGAATGAGGCTCCTGGTCTTCAGAGATGAGGATACACATCAACACTGTTACCATATAAAATGGTGCTTGTGAGATGCTTCCTCTGAATATGAATACTGGAGGCGCCCTTTGGCATCTCAGCACGCTGGGCATGATTGTTTGGACTGATTCTTTGTGTTGGCTCACAGGAGGATGTTCTTCTGTAGGAAAAGAGGAACCTTTTTCCATCATTTCTTTTTGAGGCAGAGAAATGGAGTCTAATCTCTGCCTCATGGGCCAATGAGCTCTACTCCTCTTTCAGCCTTGCAGCTAACTCATACAGATTTGACAACTAATTATATGCGAATATTATATATTAAACACATTATTTTTACATACAGTGTATTTTGCTTATTTTAATGTGTACCTACAGATACTTGCGTACAATTGTATGTTTCAAATGATGGAGAAGTGCAGTAGTCAGTGGATTCTCTCTGCACTTTTTACTTGCTTTTGCTGTGATAACTGCAACCAAGAGTTGTAGCAAAAATTCACTGTCTGTGAATTTGGTTCAGGGCAAGAAAATACAGCTTTTGAAAATTACTAGCATGTGTATCAGTTAACCTGGAAGGATCACCTACGATTTGTACAAAGCAAATTTGTCTAAGTGGGGCCTAACACTAAGTTGGAACAGAAGGTGTTTCTCCACTGAATTACTGAGAGCTTCAGGTATTTCTCTGTGTCCCTCTGATTCTTAACAGTTGTTCATGGCCATCTGGCATTGCTTTCTTTCAGAGATTAGGAAAGTCTGAGCTGAGGGTTAAGGAAGCTTATAGTATTTAATTGTGTGGCTAGGATGATGATTTACACTGAATTCATCCTAAGTGCATAATATGTTTTGCAAAGGGACTGGATGGACAGCTACAAATGTTAATTGATTTAGTTTGCCTACAAGAATATTTATGTGCAAACATGCGGAGATTGCAAAGTAGCCGATATTGCTCTGCAGAAGAAATAAAGTATTGATTTTTGCTCCTACAGATAGCAGCTAAATTGTCAAAGAAGGTAATTACTAAATATAAACATTAGAGTGTATGTCTTTCTGTAGGAGATTTCACTTCATTGTTATTAGAGGAAAGGATTACAATAATTATTTTCACAAAATGTATCAGAAAATATTACTGGTTAGAAAAAGAAGTTCTGTGAGACATGATTTAAAAAAATCACTCATGAAATGAGCCTTTTGTGTGGTCTTAAAATGGAATTTTTGAAGTCACTGGCATGAGATACCAAAAAGTCACTAGGGAACTTTGCAAGCAGTCAATGGTCATGGTTACATTGTGTCTTGTTCTATTAATTTAACTTAGGTTAATGAGTCTGCATACAGAAGCATTCATCTTGATGGTTTTTACTGTTGCTTAATTTTAATATAAAATGCATTTTACTAGGAGCTATATAGCAAGATTATTAAGTCTGATCTTATGTGTTTCAAGAAGAGTTGAGGAAAAGCTAAGCATAGTCAAGAAAATCCTTCATGAAGTTTATTTTTTAAAAGTTTCTAATTTTAAACAACTAAAGAAATCTGATAAGAATAATCCCTGTGTATTAATGTTACAATTAAAAGCAGAAGTTATAAGCAGAAGTTACAATTTATTCAAAGTGGAGTCAAATATACAAATACAGTTATTTAATATTTACTTTCAAAGTAAATTTTCTACTGGCATATTCCTTTTACTGAAACATAAGTTTAGAAGAGAAAAACATGGTCTGGAAACGTGCTGGTCCAGCAGGAGCAGCAAAATCAAATACAGCAAATTTTTCCCTAATGCTCTCTAATTACAATAATGGATAAAGACTGTTGCTCCTGGATAATATTTTTCTGCTTTAATTATTGGTGCAATTTAATCTTAGAGTAGGAGTAATTAATACTTCTTTCTGTAGATTAAAACCAATATTGTGCATTTATCAATGAGCATAAAGACAGTAGTAGAGCAGCCATGCAGGCCACTTATACTCAAGTCTCAGATCATACTAAAAGAGAGGGAGCATGTCCATTCTCTGGGTCTGGCTGCTGTCAAAGTTCTTGGTACTGTAAAGCAGCTAACAACTTTAGAATGGTTTGCATAAGGTAATCCATACTTATTTATGCCAAACTAGAATAAATAATATAATGCACTGTTTAGTTTGAAGTACAAAGCTTGAATGCCTAACTGAACCTGTTGGATGGACAGTTAAATCATGTGAAGAGACTTTGTCCCTACAAATAACTGAAAATTAATCTCTGAGGTTTAAAAGGGGTGGACAGTTTGTCCTCTAAATCAGAACAAAATTGCTAATGACGAACAGCTTTGGAAAGGACACACATTAAATTTCTCTCTCTTTTGTTGCCCTCCCGCTGGCTGCATTATCTGATAGTCTCCATTTTCTCACACAGGGGATAATGACAAAGAGAGACAGTCAGTGACCCTGGGATGCTTGTCTCTTGACATAATAGTGATATTTACTTCTGTTGTATTTTCACTCTAATGACATAAGTGTGGTGACTAGTTGTGATACAATCCTGTGAAAATAAGACTATCTAAAAACACCCAACCAACCAAAAACAAACAGAAAAATCCCAAACAAACAACCCTTCCCCCCAACCAAAAAAAAAACCCCACATCAAAAACTGAAGAGAAACCAGCAAGACAGTGAATTCTGGAAAAGCTAGTGTTTTCAGTGACATTAGCTGGAGAATTCTTGTTTTTTCTGATAAGGATTTGAGAAGTTGTGAAAAGATCCCAGCTATTAGTTTTAGTTTCCTATCCAAGTGGTATTGCACTGTTGGTGTCCCTATGGAAACATGCACCTCGGTGGGGGAGAACTATTAGGAAAACATTTTAGTATGACAATGTTTTGGCTGGGAGGAGAAGGAAGGGTAATATTGAGTTCAAACAGTGTGGTGTCCTAATGAATGTGGGGTAAATTAAGTCCATTTGTAACCAGCATGATGACATTACAGAATAATATTAAAATGTTATTGGAGACCTGAGACTAGTTTTAATTTAAAATATTGAGGTTTGCTTGAGAGCTGAGTTAACACTGATTAATCCGGGTGATAAGGGCCTCAAACCTCGTTTTAGGTCTAAGCTATTGCAGCTTGAAGGACAAGACATGAGATTCAGCATTTTTTGCAGTGTTCCTCTCACTAACTACTCTTTGCTAACACTATATTTTATTTAGGTTGTTTTGATTTTATTTTTTAAACTGCGGGGGATTTTTAAATTATTTTGGTTTTCCTTCAGTGTGGAAGTGTTTTAATTCTAGCTGTAGGTAGGTGTGAGAGCCATTTGTGTCTGTTATTTTGGATAAACAACGAGTTGATTCATCACTCAGGCAGACTTGTACACAACTGTTGTAATGTGGCCTGTTGGGCATTTGTTCATTTGTACATGAGGAGGTTTATGGTCATTGAAGGGGAGAAGCACAGTAAGAATTTCAAGTTGGAAAACAAATTCCTCCCCTCCAGTTCTCCCTGCACCCTTGTACTCCCAGAGTTAAATCTTTCTTTAAAACATATGACTCAGGTTCTGTTCCTCATATCCTTTGAGGATGTGAGGATGACATTAAACAAATTTCTTCAGCCTTCTATGTCTCAACTCCCCTAACTTTAAAAACAAGAATGTGTCAAATTTCCATAAAGCAATGACTTATTGTCAGCTTTGAATAAGGGTAATAACAGTGATATTTCCTACTTAATTCTGCATTCCTAGACCCATTTAAAGTAAGCCACTTGGTAGGGCCTTGGTTAGCAGGGTCCCTCTTTGTCTGCTCCTGCTACCCCCAGGTAAGTAGGTTTCCAAGAGGCCCATCTAAAGGGGTATAATCTTTCTAATGTGAGTAGAGGATGAGCTTGTAACTCCATTATCTGGCTGTTCAAGGAGGCATCTAATTTGTTTATTTAAACACTGCTGACACAGGGCAAGACCTGGGTAGAAAAGATGGGAGAATGTATTCTAGTTTTTGGAAATTAAAGTGTGGTTTGTTAGGGTTTTGCTGTACACACAGTTGGGATGTTTCTAATGGGTAGCCAAGTCACCACAGGTATTATGGAATACTGTAGGTCCTCTGTTTTGTAATATGTAAAATTACCCAGCCTTTCAGCAACTTATGAAAAGTGTGAACAAAAGGAAGAATTCTACTGTTTATGTTGGGCTTTGCTTTAAATATCTTGCAGAATTAAATAAACCACACTTCCCAAACAAATGGAAGGGACTTTGTATGTCTGAAGGTGTGTTATTAGATAGTAAATGTTTGTTGAATCTATTGGGGACTTCTCACATGAAACTTAATAGTTTTAATACCACTTTATAGAAATTACTGCAGACACTGAACTGAAAACCATTTCAGAACTTTCTGACACAAATTACCTTTAAATCAACTCAAATCTCCATTTAGCTTGGTCCCTTGCTGCTTAGGAACAACTTAAATTGCTTAATTTATTCAGCATAGATAATTGAACTTCCAGTTGTTTGGAAATTTGACTGGAATGATTGTTCTTTCCTGCTGCCTTTAATGAGCTGGGCCAAAGTTCACATGGCTATCCAAACCTTCTTCATTTAACTACTGCATCCAGTATGGCAAGGATTGTGAACATTCATGGGATTTGCTGCCAGTCTGAATTTTAGAGGTCATCTACAGCTCATCTTCAATACTGTCTCCCAAAACTTGGCACCCTGGCCAGTGGCTTTGTCACTGCAGGTAATGCAGCCAGGGCTGGGCTTTCCACAGGGTTACAGAACATCCAGCACTGTTTGTCATCATCCCTCATCAAGCCACAGACAAGCCCCTACAGTCTTAGTGAGCACAGGAAGACTAGTTTGCCATTTCTTTCTTTGCTTCCTTGTGTTTGCTATGTTTTTGTTGTTAAGTGTAGGAGATGAGAATTAACTTTTCAGAATCAAAATAATTAATAATGTTTGAAAATGTTGCTTTAGTAGGGAAAGAACTCTGTACCCATGGATTCTATTGAATCTATTTGGTCCTCATTTCAAGCTCCTTTTGCTAATCCTTTCTTCTGACTGCTGGATGAAAACCCCTTATTACTGTTTCTAATCAATGCTGCAGGGATACTTTTGAAGATACATTAAACTAGTCTTTACTGTCTTTCTTCCCATATAACACTGGCAAGTCATGAAGCATCAGAGATTGAATTTGTATCTCTTTTATTTCTTTTGTGGATTTCCCCATACTTCTGTTTTATGTGCATTCTGGTACAATTTGTACTGCTGTAGGTACAAATTATAGGTGTGCAGTAAAAAGTGATCACATTATAGTTGATTCTTAAAAGTGTATGACATGTATTGAGAGTTGCTTCAAGGAATAAAAAACAGCAGAAACTGTTAGGCTAATCATCTGTTACAGAATTATTAATTTCTAACACTGTATTGAGTTGTGACTGATAAGTACTTTCTTTTTACTAAAATAAGCAGGGTTTAATGTTTTTAATTTTTTTAATGATGAAGAAGACTGAAGCAAGACAATAATGGGCTATGGATGAAGATAAGATTATGAACAATAAGATTATGACTATAAGCTGTAGGTTTTATCAGCTTAACAAATTACCAGTCATTAACAGAGATGCATTAGTTGCTTGTGTGCACATTTCTACCATGTTGTGGATGTACTGCAAAGCAGGTTAATGTAAACCATGCAGTTTACTCTGCAAATAATGTATGGAGTGGTTAACAGTGGAAGCAGTTAACTGGGAATAATTCCATCATATATTGTTGTGTCTCTATACCACAACATACAATCACTGAGGCAAAAATAAAACAGAGAGTAAAGAATTTGCATTGTACTAGTCAATCAAATTTCCTCAATGTGCTGTCTTAGAGAATTGGAATTTACTAGGAGGACTGCTTTTGAATTAGAGGTTTGTTCTTTTAGGCTTCTTTAATTGATGTATTAAGCACACTTTGTTTTAAATGGTGCTTCTGAATACTTACATTTTGTTAGTAGCTGTGTCACTGCTGAGAAGCGTGGATTCTTCACAAGACTCCTTTCTTCTTCTTTATTGTCTTGGAGAGTTTCCAACTAGTTATGCTCATAAGCAGGTAAGAGAGGTGTCTATGAATAGATTGTAATTCAGAAATGTAAACATCTATTTTTGTCCTGTTTTATAGTAGTTTTAAACTGAATTGACGGTTAAGAATCTTATTATCCTTTACTTCTGTGCCCATCCCCCACTTTTTACCTTTCATCAAGTTTTTGCTGTGTTCCAAAGTTTCCCTTTTTCTTTTGCATTGTCCTCTGGATGCAGAGACACAGTTAAATTAGAAAAAAATAAACTTTATGCTCTCAATTGCTCTTTCCTTAGAGTTTCAAGTGCCCCTCTTCTCCATTTTCACTGCTTTAAGGAATTGATATTACATCTGTTGTTGTAATCCCAGAGTGCCTTAGGGCCACTTAATGTATTTATCCTCTTGACACCCTGTAAGTATGGGCTGTGCTTTTATCCTCCTGATACAGATGGAAAGCTGAGACACCAAAACAAAGAGAATGTGTGCATTAGAGCACAGGGTAGAGGGCTGAGAGCCTTTAGAGACCAGAACTAGCAAGTTGTCATGGTTTAACCCTAGCCAGCAACGCAGCACCACACAGCTCTTGCTCATTTCCCCACCCTCTACCCCAGTGGGATGGGGAGGAGAATCATGAGAAATGTAAGTGGGTTAAGGTAAAAGCAGTTTAATAATAGAAATAAAATGTAATAACAACAATAACTATATAATGATAATTGTAATTAAAAGGGAAATAACAAAGAGAGAGATATGAATTAAATCCCCAAACCCCCAAGTGATGTACAGTGCATCCACTGACTGACGCCCACCCCATCCCTGAGCAGTGATTGATGGCTCCTGGCTGACTCCCTGCAGTTGATGTACTGAGTATGGCATTCTATGCTATGGAACATCCCCTTGGCCAGTCCTGCCCACACTCCCTCCCAGCTTCTTCTGTACCTCCTAGGTGGCAGAACATGAGACCTTGAAGTGTCCTTGACTCAAGGTAGGCAGAGGTCAGCAACAGGTGTGAGGCACTGGCACAGATTGCCCAGGTGGATTCCCCATCCTTGGAGATGTTCGAGGCCAGGCTGGGGCTTTGAGCAGCCTGGTCTAGTGGAAGTTTCCCTGCCCATGGCAGTGTGTATGGAATTAGATGATCTTTAAGGTTCCTTCCAACCCAAGGTATTCTGTAATTCTGTTACCAATGTTATTCTTATGCCAAATCCAAAACACAGCACTGTACCAGCTACTAGGAAGAAACTAACTCTATCCCAGCCAAAACCAGGACAGAAGTCCAGTCCATGTGCAGCAAACTTCAGCATGGAGAGGCTTGTGTTGGGATCTGTATGGCAGTGCCCACGAACTCAGAAATCCTGCAGATCACTTCCCTCAAGCTTGGGTGTCTGCAGCAGTCCTCCTGCACTTTCATTGCCAGATTAGCTTGGGCAGAGACAGCTTAAATCTGTCTATATCCATGGTGTAGATGTGTCCTTCTAAGATACTTGTACAAAGTTAAACTGAAATTGAATCTGGATCCCTGAAGTCCCTGCTAAGTGTCTTAAGCAACTGACCATCTGTTATGTGCCATTTGCCTTCTGAGAGACTTCAGAGCCAAGCCACCCCAGAACTCCACATGCTTGTGCAGTGTTGTCTGCAGGCACAGAACTGACAGGTTTAGGACTGGTACAGCATCCTTTTATTTGGCTGTGTACTCCAGAGGTTTGGCATCATGCCACTGACATCCAGAGGTACCTAGAGGAGTGGAAGTTTTCTCATGTCACAACATAAACCTTAAACCTCCCCACCCCCTGCAAAGTGTCACGGGGTAAACTGAAGGTCTCTTAGGATTGTCATCCAGTGGATAACAGTCAAGGTGAAGACTTGGCTGTGGGATATCTCTACTGATTTCATTGTAATATTTTTTCATGACTCCAAACCAGCAAATAAAGTGTATTTCATAGCTAATGAACAAGTAACCCAACGCTGGATTTAACACTTAGAGAAGGTAGAGTTGTTGCATGGCTGGCAGTAGGATTTCTTCCTACTTTCCCTAGCCCCTCAAGCCACATGTTAGTCTTGTAGTGCCTGAGCAATGTTTGTGCTGACAGCTTTTTCAGCATGTGGAATGTAGAGAGAACTCTCAGGTGGGATCTCTCTTTGTGCGCTCAGCATCTGGGAGGATGTTGGGATGACTTTCAGTGCAACGTTGGTTTTGTGTCTTACAGGATGCAGTCTAAAATGCAGATTGCTGGAGTTAGATTTGCTCCTGGTTTGATATTTTTGTGTTTGTTTAGGCTTTTTTTAGGTGTTAGCTACTCTCTTAATAGAATATGCCTGTGGAGGTGGCTATGATGTACGATGTTGGTGTGATAGAGCTGTCTGTTACTTTGACAGGTTGGAATCCAGTTTTCTTTGGAAATTTGAGTTTGTCCTTCTGCTTTTAGGTAGAAATGGAACCTGACACTGTTGCTGGATTTTGTTCTTGTTTTGTCTCCTAGTCTGTTCGTCCATTTACAGCTTAATTGAAATAAATAATTGTTGTGCTTCATGATTTAGTAGGTATTAGTGGTAAGGTTCACCTTATTAGTGTAGGATTTTCATGGTTCTGTTTTGAGTATTTAAATTCATGATCCAAATAAACCATAGTGGAGTTACAATTTAATACTTCAATGTTCGACTTCTGGTATATTGAGTTATCTCCCATTCATGAAGCTCAAATGCAAAATTGGATATACTGGATCACACCAAAAGTTTGTGTATCTTGCCTTTCAAAGTATATGGTAAAAATGCTTAATAGAGACTAAAGGAATTGAATGAATTCATGGAATTCCTTACAGCCATTTATCCAAAATTCTCTAGCAGAAAGTCTACTTATGTAATTAAATATTCTGTGAAAGGGCATTTCCTTTAAGGTCTTGTGCTTGCTAATTTCATTAGAGGCTGACAGTTATTCTGAAAAACAGTAAACCATCCTCCATTGCCTTGTCGTTACTATTTTTTAAATTTTTTATTTTATTACTGGAATGGAAAGAAAAATCAGAAAAAATCAAATTTGAAATTAGCTTACTGCAAAAGTAGTGTTTAGCAATGCATACAGCATAACATATGTTTAGATCATGGAGTCATAGGAAAACCTCTAGGTTGGTAGGAACCTCTAGAGAACATCTGGTCCAACATTCTGTTGAAGGGAAATCCTTAGTTTGTGTTACCCAGGGCCCTGTCAAACTCAGCACTGAGTATTCATAGCAAGAGAAATGCCAGCATTTCTCTTGGTAATCTATTCCAATGTTTGTTTTCAATTAGTTTAGTTTGTTTTCAGTTTTTCTTATATCTATGCCAAAATTTTCTGTGAAGTAACCTGCATTCATTATTTGTCTTGGTGGAACAATGCAGGATGGTGTTCAATTTCTTGCGCTGGGATGACCAAGCCTGGATAGTCCAAGTGTGATCTGACAAGTGCTGCCTAGAGTGGAATAATCCCATCTCTTGATCTGCAGGATACAGTCTTGCCAATGCTGCCCTAAGCTATATTTAAATGCTTGCACTAATATTTCTGTAGTTCTGTGGTGCAGCTTTTAACATCAAGTTTAGAGTGGCAGCATGCGCAGAGCTCTGTATAGAGTTCTGTGAGATGGAGAAGCTCTGTTGTGAGGACAGATTTTCTTCCTCACTTCTGAGCATTTGCACTCACTACATTGCTGCAATTAGACACTCATCCTTTTATTGTTTTTCCCTCTGGACTGCCTTCCCTGGCAAGCCTCCCCTGAAGTACACTTCAGCTAAACCACTTCTCTTTCTTCAAGCTATTCAGCAATTTTTGTAGCCCATCCTGCAACTCTGTCCCTGTAGGTCATGCTCAGTTTTAAACTCCATCTAGCTTGAAGGTGCAGTTGGCACAAGTGCTGACAAGAACAGAAACATTGATCTTATCACTCCTCCGTCCAAGTGGCCGCAGTGTGTGATTGTGTTCTCTGGTACAGAGTATTGATTTTATGCGTTACTATATGTGTTACACAGCTTCACAGTATTATCAGAACTGCTGACTGCTTCTTTTTTGTTCCATGTTTCTGGTCCGTTTAGGGCTCCTGCAGCCCATCTACTGTTTGTGTTCTCTGTTATGTTCATTCTCATTAACTGAGTGTATATCTCAGAATAATGAGATTTTAGGAGTTCATGATCTTTACCAGCAGGGTTGGGAATGGGGCAGGTTAATGATTGTGGGGTTTTGTTTTGTTTGGATTTCTTTAAAAAATGCAAAAGCTATTTTTTTGGTGCATTCTCATGAGTGGCATTTCTTAAAATGATATTTTATATTTTAGACTCACATTGAGGGAGTCTGGGCAACAGCTAAATCTTGAAAGCAATATGCTTGTATGAAAAATAGTCTGTAAAAATAGTGTTGTTCTTTTAAAAACGTTTTATTGAAGTGCAGACTGCATGACAGCTCTGAGTGTTTCCCAACAGTGTATCTGTTCTGACATGTGTCCTAGTTTTAGACCTTTTCCAAGTTCATGAATGCATTTTCTTCAGAGGGCTGTATTAAAGCCCAGCAGTATTTCTTTCAGGATACTTCATCTTGCTTGTCCTCCCAGAACAGGCTGGGATCAAGCATGTTTCCACACAGCTCTGGAACGTCCGAGAATGCAGGTTTCTCACTTAAAAGCTTCTGCAGCTGTGTGTGAGCAGTAATAAATGGTTGACACAAGCCTCTGGGGACAGCTTTAAATGGGTGAACTGTTCCCTGTTCCAGCCGTCTCAGGGATTTTTTTCCCCACTGGTTGGATGCTGTGCTATGAGCCTGACCCAATCCTTAGTGACAGCTTGTCGGGCTGATTAATGCAGACTCCAGAGAATAGCTCTTTGCTCTCTGATTGATTCATTTTACCAATAGAACTCACATTCCTGTAGTGTGAATAATAAACAAGTGATTTAATGAGTACTCCCCAACCTATTCCACTGACATATCCTGATTGAAGCAGCACATGCTTTTGGAAAGCTGAAATACTCCCTGTGTGTTACATACTGAAGATCCACTGAATTATATACTTCTCCCATAAATCCAAATTAGAAAGTTAAGGATTAATTTTCTTCTGTGCTGTGCCATTAGACACATTATCAGAAATGTCACTGGTGTTTAAATTGTTACTTCCTTCTAATTTTTCTGGTTCTTAACCAGTGATTCCTTTTTGCTCTGTCCTTCCTACCATGAAATGTGTTTCTCATGAAACTACTGTTTCTTTGCAGCATTCCCCCACTTTTTTTTTTAATCTCAGAAGGTGACATGCAAGAAGTAGGATAAAATTTGTTCTTCCTCAAGGCTGTCCTTATTCCCTGCATCCCTGATGGTGGTGTCCCATCTCATTCTGTGGTTCAGTGCACAACTCTTTGTAGGA